>NW_022106189.1:9698732-9714025 GCF_000313985.2 Echinops telfairi | reverse complement strand
CCTAGCTCTCTCTACAAATAGAGGAAGATCTGGCATCAGAGAGAGACTTAAAGGACTGCTAGTCTCTCAACTTTCTCTCACAGATGTGAGTTGCACTAAGCCATTTATAGTGCTTCTAATTTAACGATTTCTTGTATTGTATATTTATCTGTATATGATTTAACAGTTCATTTCTCATAAATCTAATTATCTTTATGATTTAACATTTCATTTTTCGTTATATATTATCTTTATAAATAAATATATTATATTATCAGGAATTTGGTTTTATCTCTCTAGAGAACCCTGTCTAACACAGGTCTATGTACATATATTTATAGGTTTAGTATGAAGGTAGCAGATGGATATTGGGCCTCTACTCAAGTCCTCCCTCAACTAAAGAACAATTTGTTTTAATAACCTGGCATTCTGTGATGCTCACCTTTCCAACAAGATCACTGAAGAAAAAATGGGTGCTTAAGCTACTGTGGTAAAGAAAGCTGATGGTGCCCGGCTATTACAAGATATAGTGTCTGGGGCCTTAAAGGCTTGAAGTTAAGCAAGAGGCCATCTATCAGGAAAGCAACAAAGCCCACATGGAAGAAGCACACCAATTTGTATGACCACAAGGTATCGATGGGATCATGTATCAGATATCAGAAGACCCAAAGCCCTTCTGTAGACAATTGGACATCCCCTCACAGAAGGGCCACAGGAAGGGATAAGGCAGCCAGGATGCAGTGTAGCACTCGCGAAACACACAAAATTCCTCAAGTTCTTGAATGCAACACCCGCCCCCCCTCCCCAGCCCCCAACTATCATGAACCCAGTTCTATCTTACAGATCTGGCTAGGCCAGAGCATGTACACTGGTACAGTTAAGAGCTTTCAACACAGAATCTAGGACAGATAAACCCGCCAGGACCAATAATGAGAGTAGCAATACCATGATGGTAGGAAGAAGGTGTGGGGAGAAAGAGGGTAACCGATCACAATGATCGCTGTACAACACCCATCCTGCAAGGAGGCGAACAACAGAACTGTGGGTGAAGGGAGACAGTGTAATAATATAAGAAAAGGAAAATTTATACATTATCAAGGGTTCACAAGGGTGGGAAGATGGGGGAAGAATGGGAAAAAGCTGATACCAAGGGCTAAAGGAGAAAAAAATGTCTTGGAAATGATGATGGCAACAAGTACAAGTGTGCTTGATAAAGTTGATATATGGATTGTTGTATGAACTGTAAGAACCCCCACTAAAATGATTTATTAAAATTAAAAAAAAATCAAATTTCATGACAATAAAATCACCAACTGATTAAAAAACACAAGCAAACTTTCTAACTGGTTTTTCTTTTTGGTGTGGATATCACTGACAGCACTGTACTTTAGGATTGATCTTGACATGTTCTTTTTAACAATCAAAATGTCTTTCCTCTTCAATTTGCCAATCCTGTCAAAGTAGATCACATGATTGTATGTTTCCAAATAGCTAGTACTAGTTCATTTTAGGTCACTAATACTTATAGTATCAGTTTTTATGTGTTTCATTTCATTTTTGAGGACTTCCAATTTTCCTAGATTTCTATGTTATACAATCTATGTTCTGATTATTAGTGGCTTATTCCAACTGCTTTTTCTCATTTTGAGTCATGTCACATCAATAAATGATGGCCCAAAAAGGTCTGTTCCATCCATGACATTGAGGTTGACCCCACTTTTGAGTGTGTCTTCCAATTAATGGATCTAAATTCTGACACTTTATCAAACACTGCTTCATTGCTAGTTATAAAATTTTCAATGACTAGTTTTCCAGCAGTTGACCGTCTCTTCCTTCTTTCTAGTCTGCCTTAGTCTGGAAGCTCTGCTGGAACCTGCCCACTAATGGCAGAGTGTCCGGCATCACAGCAACATGTAAGGCACCATAGAATGACAGAATGATGAATTAGAGGTAAGATTGCAGATGCTATCCCATTTTTAAGGGCTTAGACTGTAAGTGAAACTTATATGTGGTATGAAATGAAGTTAGTGGGCACTTGTTTCCAATACTAAACTGAAAAGTCTATTTTAAAAGTTAGTTTTACAGAAGGGCCTCAAAAAGTTAATGGAAAAATTACATGACCTTTCAATTTCATTTTTCTTTGATGAGCTGTGGAAGGACATCAAGAACATCGATCATGAAGAAAGCAGAAAATATGTTTTGGAAATGATGGCAATGTATGTACAAATGTGCTTGATAAAATTGATGTATGGATTGCTTTAAGAGCCGTAAGAGCCCCTATTTAAAAAAAAAAAAAAGGTCAAGTAGAAGCCAGAAGAGACTCTGAAACTTGCTCTTAATAATAGAGTCGTTAAAGAAAATGAAAGAATGATTAAATCAAAGAGTTGGATAGAAAAATTTAAGGTTAGTTCAAAAAGACAAAGTCAAGTATTACACGGAAATGTGCAAAGACCTAGAATTAGAAAATCCAGTTAGAAAACATGCTTAGCATTTCTTAAACTGAAAGAAATGAAAAAAATTCAAGCCTTGAGTTGCAAATCTTTAAAGATTCTGTGGAAAAAAGATTGATGAAGGAAGCAGCCAGAGAAGATGGAAAGAGTACACAGAGCCACTGTATTAAAAAGAACTCATCAATATTCCACCATTTCAGGAGGCAGCATATGAATAAGAACCAATGGTGCTGAAGGAAGACATTCAAGTTGCACCGAAACATTAGCCAAAAGCAAGGATTCAGGAATTTATGGAATTCCAATTGAAATGTTTCAGCAAGCTGATAAAGCACTGGAAGTACTCACTCTTCTATGCCACGTAGAAAGAAAATGTTTTGAAAATGATGATGGCAACAAATGTACAAATAGGCTTGACACAATGTGATGGATGTATGGATTGTGATGAGTTGTATGAGCCCTCAATAAAATGATTTTTAAAAAAAACCAACTAAAAAAAGAGGAAGACATTCAAGGAAATGGCTGCCACTACGACTGCCACAATGGACTCAAGCAGAGGAACCACTGTGAGATTGTTAGGGGACAGGGCAATGCTTTATTTTATTGTGCATAAAACTGCTGTGAGTTGGAACCGACTTGATGGCACCTAACACCAAGGACATGGACTGCCAAAAGAATAAACCATCTATCTTGGCAGACGTATAGCCAGAACACTCCTTAGAAGTGAGGATGGCTAGATTTTGTCTCAAGTGCTTTGTACATGGAGAGACCAGTGTAAGGATAAGGACATCAAGATTGGTAAAGTAGACGGGTAGTGAAAAAGAGGAAGATTCCCTACAAGAAGGACTAACACAATGACTGCCAACAAGGGGCTTAAACATTACAAGAGTTAAGAGCATGGTGCAAGACCAGGATGTGTTTTGTGCTGTGCTGCATAGGGTTACCATGAGTTTGACTGATATAATGGAATCTGCCAGTACAATGGTACCTACCTCTTTAGATAAAAGGGCTTTTCATACGCCACTGACAGCAGCCAATATTGAAGTTTGAATAAAGGATTGGAGAACTATTAAAATGAAAATTATGATTCTCCTTCCCCCAGATATATTCATGTAATCAATAAAAATAATATAACTACAACTGAGTTTGTTGTTATTAAAGAGCTGTGATTTTACTCCTGGGTCCTTCCCGTATAGTCCACCCCTTGACCAGGTTCCAGTATGCACTTTTGAGGATGCATTACCCGCGTGAAGTCTGCTCTATGGAATGTCAAGTGCAGGTAAGTAACATGCAGATTGCCTTGGGCCCTGTAGCTGCTCCCACTCATCCTCTTACTGTGCCCAGAACCCCCACCCCCTTTTCTTTAAAGATGAGCTTAACTGATCTTGTTTATTTAGAAACTTTATTGTATTTGAAAAGGAGGCCTATGCTGTTTCTTTTGTAGTTGCTAATTTAGATTAAGTTCCTAGAAATTAGGAAGATTTCCATTTCTTCACCTATTGATTGAATTCTAGAAGGTAAAAACCACTTATAGAAGTGTGCCTTCTACTCTTCCTCAATGCCAGTTTTCTAAGTTAGTATTTTTTGGTATTAATATATTTTTGGAAAAAAGTAAGGACAGAAAGGGGTGGTATAGAGTTATTGTATAAGAATTTAAAGGATACAAGAATAAAGGATTACAAAACAATAGGAAGTTTTTGGTAGTTAGGGAAACATCTATGTTTTTAGTATGGGCCAGGTTTTATGGGAGATGCTTTCTGTCCCTTAATGCACCAAATTTTCAGAATTAATAAGGTATATACAATTATCCTCAGTGATGCTACTAACTGAAATGTTAGTATTTTAAACCCACCAGCCACTCTACTGGAGACAGATATGAGTCTGCGTCCATAAAAAATTCAGCCTTGGAAACTTTACAGACCTGTTCTGCCCTATATACACAGCTGCTATGAGTCAGAATCAATCAGATGGCAGCAGGTTTGTTTTTTGGTTTTGGTACCAGAGGAATATATCAAACTCAAGGAGGTTGCCTTATCATTTAGAGGTAAGAGATTTTTTCGCGACTCCAAGACCTCCTCTGTCCTTAATTCTGCTTGTCAGAAGCTGTACCATCTTCCTTTCTCCTAGAACAGTCGAAAAGAGTCATATCCTTCCTTGACATCCTGAACTCCTGCTACCATCCTGGGTGTCTTCAATGAATAAGTGGAGACTCATCCACAGCATGGCTTATTAGTTTTTCTAAACACTTCCTTAATTTAGCCTCTCTTCCAAGTCCTTATTACCAACAGAAATGATACATGACTTCTGAAATAGGAAGTTTTAAACATCCTCTTTCTCTGAGCATTACCATTTTTTTTTATTCTTGTAGCTCACTTACATGCAAAACCATCAACTCTACCACTTCTTCATTATACCCAGCTTCCCTTTTCTCCTTGTGTGGCTAACGTACCGTAGATTTGTTACAGTCTTTTCCTTGCAAATAACTCAGTATTCTTGTCCCTTTCTTCAAGATACCCTCCCCAAAGGTATCTTTTCCCTTCGCACAGGTCATTCTTCCACGCGTGTTCATTTCACTTTTCCCATGTCCTGCTCCTATTGCTATCGTTTTTCCCTCCAGCAAAATCAGTTTGGCTTTCTCTGCTAGATTAGTCTTTAAAGCAAGATGCTTTCTTAAAATGCCCTCTTGTTGACCTTCATATTCCTTTTTAGCTACATCATCTCTGCAATCATTCTACACCAGAACAACAACAATAAAACAAACTAACCTCTAAATTCCATGAGGGAGCTTCAAAAAGTTTGTGGAAAAATCCTATTATCTTTTATTTCCAGTTCTCACAAGCTTTCTGGACCCCCCTGCATTTCTTGATTGCCCATTCTCTCTCCAACACACTCCATCGTCCTATCACTTTTTTGAACTCAGTCTGTTAAGATCACCAACAACCTCCATGCTGCCAAATCCAATACACAGTTTTTGAATTTACTCTCTTGATCTCACAACAAAAAATAAACACTGATACTTTTTCTTTCTCAAAGCATTTTGTTTTCTTGGCAATGCAGATTTCTTGTTTCCTCCTACCTGATGTGCTTGTTGCTCCTCCGTCATCTATAGAGTTCTTCAGTCTGTTCCTGGGCTGCTGCTTTTCTGTGTACATTTTCCCTCAAGTGATCACAATATTTTCGGGGTTTTAAATAGCCTCTATTTTATGATAACTCTGTAATTATTATCTCCATCCTGGATCTATCCATGTGCAGTTATCTCTAGTTCGATGCCTCACAGATACATGAAACTTAACATGTTCAAAATGGAAGTTTTCGTTTTCTTTACAGCACTTTTATCGCAAAATATCCCTTCCTATACTAGTTTGCCCACCCTCATTAAAGGGTACTTTCCTCTCTTGGAAACCTGTAACTTTGATTATTTGGTTTCCTTCATTCTGCATGTGTTATCCACCATCAAGTATATCTCTGAAATATATTTCAGATACATCTAAAGTAAAGACATAACTTCACTATGTCAGTAGCATCTTGCTTATTTTCTTCAAAGTATCAATCTCAATTTAATTATTTCTTTGTTTTTATTAATCATTTTATTGGGGTACTGTTACAGATCTTACAACAATCCATCATTCAGTTGTATTAAGTGCACTTGTACATATGTTGCCATCAGCATTTCCAAAACATTTTTTGTTTACTTATTTTTTATTCCCTCCTGTAAATAAGCTTGATGAAGTAGAGCTTATATCTTGCTGGCTAACTACTGTAGCAGTTCATAGTCTGAAATGGTGTGGGAGAAGAGAGAAGAAAGTACAGGGCTTGGAATCAGATCATTTGAGTTTGAATACTGGTTCTATTAATTGCACCCAATATGGATTTGCACAATTCATTTAGTTTCTTTAAGCTTTTTCTTGGTGTGTAAAGTGGAAGAAGAACTGTAGCACAGTGTATGGTCTTACATATAACAATGCCAATCTGACTTCTACAGATGGAAAAGGTGAGGCAGAGTCTGGCGAACTAATTTGGGACTGATGGTCATCACACCAAGGAGCTTTGGTGGAACAGTGGGCTAAGGGTTGGGCAGATTGCAAGGTTATTGGTTCAAACCCACTAGCAGTTCTGTGGAAGAACGATGAAGCAGTCTGTTCCTGTAAAGATTTACTGTCGTGGAAATCCCATGGAGCGGTTTTACTCTGTGCTGTAGGGTTCACCATGCATTAGAATCGATTCAATGGCACAGATTTTGGGTTGGTTCTGGTTATCACACCGTGACAGGTAAGAGAAAAATCTTAGTCTATCAAGTGAAGCCTCTTACAAGTGTGGATAAAATGAAAAATTATTATAAACTTTCACACTCCAGATCTTAAATTCTAAGATACTATATAGTAAGTAAAGTACTACTGGTGATATTATCACTCTACTGTTCAGATTCATATTGGTAAAAGCTGAAACTGTAATAGCTCAACTTCTCAAAAAAAAAAAAAAAAAAAAAAAAAAAAAAAAAAACACGTTTATAGTGGTAGTAAGCAATAAAATTTCTCATTTATGTTCTTTTCGCTCTCACTTTCCCCCAAACTCCAAGACTACCTACCAGCAGTGCACTTAAACACAACAACAGCAGAAATAGATGGGAAAGAAGAGTATATGTACTCGAAACTGGAAATCTTTTGCTTTTACTTCTTGTTGCAAGGAACTGCTGGAATATACTTTTTCTGGAAAGTCTAAAGAAAAGGCCTGTATCTAGACACACAGGAACCAGAGCCTATTTCAGTATATCTTCATTCCCCAAATCATCGAATTCTCTCATAACAGGCTAGCAGATTTTGCACACTTTCTCAACCACAAATTTTTGCGTAAGTTCTCTCAAAACTTCACAATTTAAATCTTTGAACTCGTTAGAATTCAAATCACGGAAATCCCCACTCTGATTCTACTGTTTACTGTGAAGGGTGAACCAGTTATACTCTTACTCAGGGCTTTGGAGAGAGGCTCATTAGGGTCAGTGTTCAGCTCGGACAGAGCAGATAAGATGAGATGGAGGAATCCATACTCACTGAGAATGTTTCAAACAGTCATTGAACAGATCGTCCTCTGCATAATTAATTGTATTTATCTTCTAAAGAGTTACTTTTTTCATTTAGCTGGGATGACAGCTTATGAAGGAGGAGTAGATGATAAAGCTTATGAATAAAAGAGGTATACCTCAGCCATATTACAAACATTTTCTAGGAATTTACCTTAAAAACAAAACAAAACATGTAAGCATCTACAAAATACAAATATATCAAAATGTCTTCAGTAGACATAGACTGAAATGCCTATTTCCTAGTTCCCTTACTTGGTTATGGGTATCAGGCCTTTAAGATAGTTGTGATACAAAGTTATACACTATTTGGGGAGGAAACTAGATATACGGCAGAAATGCATGCAGGTTTAACCATAAAGCAACTTTCATCAGATTCCTGGAAGATGGCACCTGGGTCAAGACTAGCAGCAGTGTAAATGGATTACTCTAAAGTTAAGCGTATATTTTTAGACATTTTGTACGAGTTGATTCCCTACCCCTTATAGTGTAAATAGATTCTGGTAATACATATAATGGAGTACTACGCATCCCTAAAAAGCAGTGATGAATGCATGAAGCACGCTGTTGCATGGGAAGAGTTGGAGGAAATTATGCTAAGCCAAGCAAGCCAAGCACAAAAGGCCAAGTACAACATGAGTCCACTGAGGTAAGCTTAAAAAACACAAGGGACATGGGGAAAAGCCACCAAATGCATACATTCCCGGGGTGAGGCACTCAGGCAGGGGTCAGACCCAACCCAGGGATGCATATGGCAGCCAACAAAAGAGGAGGGGAAAAGAAAACATAAAACAAAAAAGAAGTCACGGATAGTGGGGCAACAGGGCACTAACCCAACGATGGGGAAGGTATTTATGTCTCCACAGGAAAAGGAGAGGGACCAGACCTCAACTTGGTAAGCCAAGCCTTGAGGGCAACATACTGGCATGAAGCAGCAAACTAACAGGTCTGAGGGGCCAGCCCCAACCCCAGCTATGTTGAACCCCTCTCCAGAAGATTGCACTACAGAGGACATGACTGAAGATACAGCTTGGAGAGGGTGGCAAGTCTGCCCAGACCACACAGGAGCAAACTAAGAGGGAAGAGAGTGAGAACCGCTTCATGGCCCACTAAGCCCTGAGAACTACACTCCTCCTTGGAGCAGCCAAGGCACAGAGACCATAGGACCGGCCCCACCACGAGACATGACATCCCTCACTGACCCACAGCACTGCAAGGGATAGCACTGGAGACAGTGTGGTAACTATGCCCGGTCTGAACCCCCCACACCGGGGCAAAACACAAAGTGAGCACAAAAGAGTAGCTTGGGGAGCAAAGCAATGAAGTCCCCAAAGAATCCCCCAAATAGGCTTCAGACTCGGAAGGCAGGGCTTGGCATCTCATCAGACTCGATTGGAAAACATACATAAGGGTCAGCAGACAGATCTGGAACTATTTTAGCCCACCCCCACTCCTTTTTTTTCATGTCCATCTATATAAGATAGGCAAGATAAGCAATCCTGAGGAGAAAACAAAGGGACTAAAGGTTCCGGGGTAACAGGAGAGAGTGGGAGGTAGGGAAAAGGGAGGAGGGAGCAAGAGATCCAAAATTGATGGGAGAGGAGGGTGTAGAACACCTAGGGCTTGATCAAGGGGGATGTAGCAGAGAGGAATTACTGAGTGCCTAATGAAGGTTCAACATGATAGTGGGATAGTGGAAAGTAAAAGGAAATAGAAGAACTAGGAAGCAAAAGACATTTATAGAGGTATAAATATAGGCAAGTGTATATATATATATATATATATATATATATATATGATAAGGATATAGGGCTTTGTACATATAGCTATATGTTAAGTATCAAGGTAGCAGACAGACATTGAGTCTCTACTCAAGTACCCTTTCAACGCAAGAACACTTTGTTATAATAACCTGGCATTCTGTGATGCTCACCTTCCTAACACAATCGCTTTAGTCAAAATGGGCACATAAGCAAATGTGGTGAAGAAAGCTGATGGTGTGCCTGGGGCCTTAAAGGCTTGAAGTTAGACAAGCGGCCATCTAGCAGGGAAGCAACAAAGCCCACATGGAAGAAGAACAACAGTATAGATGGTCATGAGGTGTTGACGAGATCAGGTATCAGGCATCAAAAGACCCAAGACAATCATATCGATGTGAACGAGGGGGGGTTGGAGTGGAGACCCAAAGCCCATCTAGGATCAAAAGGAAGGGAAGGAAACACAATATTCCTCTAGTTCTTTAGTGCTCCCCTCCACTATCACGACCCCAGTTCTATTTTACAAATTTGGCAAGACCGGAGCATGTACAGTGGTACAGATAAGAGAGTTCTTGACACGTGGAATCAAGGACAAATAAAACCCTTCAGGATACCATGAGGGTAGGGGGAAGGTGTGGGGGAGGGGGAATTGATTGCAATGATCAGCGTATAACCCCTCCCCCACCCCAGGGGGTGAACTACAGGAATGTGGGTGAAGGGAGATATTGGATGGTGTAAAATATGAAAAAATAATTTATCATTTATCAGGAGGTCACGAGGGTGAGAGGGTTTAGGAGGGAGGAAAAATAGAGGAGCTGATACCAAGGGCTCAAGTAGAAAGAAAATGTTTTTAAAATGATAGCAACATATGTACAAATGTGTTTGATACAATTGATGTATGGATTGTTATCAGAGCTGTCAGAGCTTCCAATAAAATTATATATAAAAAAATCCTTAAAGCACATACAATAGAAATGTAAAAGCTCTAAGGAGAGAATGGGAGAAAGTCAGAGACACTATTCTCAGGACAGAAATGAATAACAAAGAATAGAAAGCAATACTATCCAGAAAAGATGTTTCCAATCTAACGATAAAATTCATTCTCCCAAAACATGTAACTCTACTCCTTCAAGTTAAGCAACTCCAGAGTAAACCAACGAGTATTAAAGAAATGAGAATGATTACCTCCATTTCATACATCGGGGGTCCAAGGATGTCTTTCAGAGCGTGAAAATCAATCAAAATCGGCATTTCAGGTGGCAGGGCCAAGTCAGTAGTGTCACTGATAGATTCAGGCTTTGCATCTTCTATGATGTGTTCTCTGCAACCTATGAGAGAACACTTTATTTAGAACGTGTAAGACCTTTGCATGCTTCCAAATCCACTAGTAGTAAATATAGAAAATTAGATGGACTTCAACAATGCAGCCCCCGTTATGCATTTATTAAAAGCATGGAATTTACTCTTGCAAATACTGTATATAATCGAGTATAAGCTGACCCGAATATCAGCCGAGGCACCTAATTTTACCACAGAAACTGCATTAAAAATGTGCTGAAAAACTCGGCTTATACACAAGGATATATGGTATATGGAAGCTATGCAGAAAAATAATTTTCAACAACGCTTTGTGCAATCATCTTGTTCATTTACTTTTATTTGCTTATTGTCTTTATCTCTCTTCCCAATATTGGTGGGAGCTCCATGTGGGTAGTTATGGCCTTTAGAAACCAGACATGGAAAGCCTAGAATTATGTAATTGGCACACCTTATCTTCTATATGCAGCCAATATCACATGGACAATCTGATGTGACCGTGGATGTAGGAAGTAAATCATACATATTGATAAAAAGTATAATTACTTATTCAAGACTTGGATACTCCTGACCAAAAGTACACTGATTTAATTCCCTTGTAATTGGATAGCTGCAGGAATTATGTTGAGGGCACAGGTTACCTTGTAGATAGAAGTTACCTTGTAGATAGAAAAGGAGTAGTGAATGTGACCCAGCCACCATTACCAATCCCTTTGATCACAGTCACAATAGAAAGTACCACGTAGAATGGGGAGAAAAGTAGAACAAAATGAAAATGTATGAAAAGACCAGATTGACTGATAGAGTGGTAGAACTCCCATGATTATGGCTCTTACACATCCTTGTAACTTATCCACTCCCAGAGATCATCTTTTAGCCACATAAAGGGCCTGTAAAATGAACACCACCCTAGAAAATTATGCTCCACAGGAAAAAAACAAACAAACAGTCCAAGGCCAAAAATAAACATTTGGGCCTTGCAACCAATGTCAGAGAAAAATGTGTGCATAAATTACTGAATGGAAAACAAATGTGTTCTATAAACTTTCACCTAAATGACAATCACATACATTTTAATAAATTTTCTATTACTGGATCTAGTAGAGAGATTATACTGTTTTAACATTTTTAGACTTCATAATGAATTTGACAACAGACTTTCCGCTTGGAAAGAACTACAAGAAAATGTATAAGCCAAGTGAAGAAAATAGCTATTCAAAGGGACACATTTTTGTAGTTGTTTCTACTCTAATTTCTGCTTTATAGCTGCTCCATTCTTCCTATCTGCATCTGGGAAAGGAGGTAAAAGCTGATCTTCAAGTTGACTGGATTGTACTGCCCGCACAACAATTGGCAATGTTTCCTACTCCAAGTGCTGCCACAAATGAGAACCCACTCAGATTCAAATTGGGGTAAATCTGACAGACGATGGTCCCTCTTCTTTGAAACAGTAACCCCAATGCTCCTAACCATTTCCCAGTGTCTTCATCAAACACATTGATTCCTTTATTTCCTTGGTCATCAGCCCATAACTAACCAGCTGAACAAACTGTAACACTCTTGAGGTACGCTCAACTTGGGTAGATCCGGCACCATTTTTTCCATGTAGCCAACGTGACGTGTTAGTCCAGGTTGAGTAGAGAAACAAATCCAGAGACACTCATATGTATATGAGAGAACTTTATATCAAAGAGTAATTGTATATAAAGAAAACATCCCAGATCAAGTCCATAAGTCCAATATTAGCCCATGTGTCCGATACGAGTCTATAAATTCCTCTTCAGACTCAACAAAGCACATGCAATGATGCCAAATGCAGGAAGATCACAGGCTTGTGGATGAAAAGTCTTGTGGATCCAGAGGCAGTGGAAGCATCTCTAGGGCTTTGACTGCAATCAGAATGGCTCCATGTGGCTTGTAGTAGGAAGATGAAGTAGAGAGAGAAAGAATGTCCCACCTCTAGGGAGGAAAAATAAGTTCCCAGAATCCTCCTGGTGGGTGTTAACTTGTGACCCGATTGACAGGCTAGCCTCCACCCCTTAGCTCAAGTTGACAGGAGACTATGTATAACTGCCACATGACACATTGGGACATTTTGAGCAATCTCCCCATGCTTTAGGTTATTTAGGACCAGGGAAAGCACAAATCTGGATAAAGGAGGCCAATAGGCCACACACAAAAAATCTTAAATCATAGAACCTAATGCCGCAGGCAATGCTCTACTAGAGCAAAGTGAACACGTATTTAAAGCAATAAGCAAAGTATCATCTCACAAAGATGTTAATTAAGAAATAAGGCCCAGCTATATACACAGCTTTAAACCCTCAGTTCTATGGCCTGGGAAAATAAACACAGCAAGATACATGTGTTTTATGGCACTGACTACATTTTCAATTTGTGTAACTATTGTGGAAGGTTTTTCCAAATTATTCTAACTACTGTTAACATAAACTTCTCCCTCAGCTTCTCATCTAATCTTTCAGAGTTGCTGTTGTCAATTTTTATCTCAGGTAGGTAATTTTTCCACATGCATATTCTGTACTAATTAAGCTAACATGTTGCTTGGCTTAAAGATAACTTCAAGGAAGTTCTGATATATGGTGTAAGTATTACCTCAGGGCCACAGATTGGTTAGGTGGGTAAGGAAAGTCACCCAACCTGAATGGCCCTAGGAAGTCAACACTCATTTACCATATATACTCGAGTAAAAGCCGACCCGAGTATCAGCCGAGGCACCTAATTTTACCACAAAAATTGCATTAAAAATGTGCTGAAAAATTTGGCTTATACACAGGTATATACAATATTGTTTTTTGTTAGGGAGCTACCTATAAGGATATAGCAAAAGTGCAGAAAGTAGCTTACGGACAAAGTTATTCACTGAGGTATTATTTGTAATAGCAGCATTTATATCTAAAATACCCAACATTAGAAACATGGTCAAGTAAAGTGTGGTATACCCATTCAATGTATGCTACATAGTCACTAAAATGTTTCCCAAATAGTTTTAATAATGTTAGAAAATTCTTTTGAAATGAGGTTAAATTGGGGAAAGTCTTTACATTTTAGCTGGCATACTTTTTATATATCTATTTATAATTGAATTTAATGATATAATTCAAATATTAACATGTTATCCCAAATTACAAGATTAAGATAATATGAACTGGACCAGTAAATAAATCTCCAATCTTAGCTTTAGCTTCCTAATGCCCTTAAAGAAAGTTACTTTACCTTTTGTATGTAGTCTACTAATTAATAAAACAGGAATAATTAGAGTACTCTCAGAAAGGCAGTTCAAATCTTACAGGTACACTATGGGAGAAAGATGAGGCTAGCTGCTCCTATTAAGATTTACAGCCTTGAAAACTCTAAGGTTTCTGTGAGATGAAAGATACTCAGTGGGCTTTTTTGAAGCACAGGATTGCTGGGAGAGTTTAATTATGCTTAAATCCTTAAGCTGTACAGATGAAAAGAAAATGCTTTGAAAATTATGATGGCAGCATACGTGCAAATGTGCTTGACACACTGGATGAATGTATGGATTGTGATAAGAGATGTAAGAGCCCCAATAAAAGCATAAAAAAAAACCCCTCAAATGATTAGGGCCATCAATGAGGGAATTGGGACCAACTTGAGAACTTTGGCACACAGGGAATACATAGGCTATCAGAAATAGGGAAGGACACAAACACAGAAGAGGCACAAATTGACAAATGGGATATACTGAAGATAAAACACCTGTGTACATCAAAAATTCACCAAGAGAGTAATAAGAGTCCACGGACTGGGAAAACATCTTTAGCAATGACACATCAGACAAAGGCCTTATTACTAAAATCTACAATACTCTGCTAGCTTCCAAAAACAAAAAACTAATTGCTCACTTGAGAGGTGGGCAAAGGACCTGAACAGAAGTTTCACAGGGGCAAAAATCCGAATGACCAACAAACATAAGAGAAAATGTTTCCGATCTTTAGCCATAAGAGAAATGAAAATTAAAACAATAATGAGGTACCACCTAACACCCTCAAAGGTAGCCCAATTCAAAAAATCAGAAAGCAACAAGTGTCAGAGGGGCTGTGGGGAGACAGGAATTCTCATCCACAGCTGGTAGACCTGTAAGTATATACATCCACTATGGAAATCGATCTGGCGATATCTAAAACAGATGGAAATTGAGTTACCATAAGACCCAGCCATCCCCATACTGGGCATATACCCAGAAGAGGCAAGAAACAAACCAAGGCTAGACATCTGTGCTCGATGTTCATCATGGCACAGTTCACAATTGCAAGGAGTTGGAAACAACCCAAATTTCCATCAACTGACGATTGGATTAAAAAATATGGTATATACATACAATGGAGTCATACGCATCGCTAAAAGCAATGATGAACGTATGAAGCACATCACTGCATGGGAAGAACTGGAGGAAATCACGCTAAGCAAAGTCAAGCACAAAAGGACAAGTACAACATGAGTCCACCAAGGTAAGCTTTTTTAAAAAAAATGCAAAAGGGGCATAGGGAAAAAGCTACTGTATACAAACATTCCTGGGGTGAGGGCCAGGTAATATGGCATGGATCAGACCAAATACAGGGATACACATGGTAGACAACTAAAAAGGAAGTGGGGAAAGGTAAAAATAAAAATAAATGGGTAGCGGGGCACAGGGTACTAACCCACCCAAGGGGAGGGTATTGTTTATATCTC
>NW_022106189.1:9696028-9697496 GCF_000313985.2 Echinops telfairi | reverse complement strand
GGGGGATGGACAACAGAGAAGTGGGTGAAGGGAGACGTTGGACAGGGCAAGATATGACAAAATAATTTATACATTATCAAGGGTTCATGAGGGAGAGGGAGTGGGGAGGGAGGGGAAATATGAGCTGATGCCAGGGGTTTAAGTGGAGAGCAAATGTTTTGAGAATGATGAGGGCAATGAATGTACAAATGTGTTTTGCACAACTGATGTATGTATGGATTGTGATAAGACCTGTATAAGCCCCTAATAAAACGATTAAAAAAATTTTTAAAAAGTATTAAAAAAAAGCTGTACAGATGAGAGCTATTAGGTCCTTTTGAGAATACTTCATACATAGACTTTTAAGACTCATTTGTCTTTACTCCACAGATCTTTCATTAGAAAACAAAGTGCCCTCTCTACTCTTATTCTATACTTGGCTCTTAGTCAAGGCAGGTGGGACCACAGTCACATGATGGCTTCAAGGCTCAGCACAGACCCAATGGTTACTAGAATTTGTTTATAAGGTCAATGTTGGTACACTAATGGATCCTTTAAAGGAAAAGGGATCTTAGCTTTTTAGTTATCACTTGATTTTGTTTAAGACCATTCTGTAGGAATAATGGCATTGTTTGGTTCTCAGGAACCTTTTGACTTCAAAACAAATATTTACTGTGTTCTCATATTTGAAAACAAATCGGCCTACCCTTCTCCCTCTAAAAAAATGCCCAAAGGAAAAATACTCTTGAGATGTGGATTAATTTCCAAGTAATTTTTGAACATGATATAAAAGACAAACTTTTCCATTACTAAATACTGTAATTTAGAATATATAGTCACAAACATAAGAAAAATAAAGTAATATTCCAATCAGTTAATGATCCCTATTGGTGGTGTTGGGTTGCTAGTTGAAAGGCTGTCAATTCAAACTTACCAGCAGCAACTCAGGTTGTTTGTTCCTACAGATTTACAGCCTCAGAAACCCTGTAAAAGGTTACTGTGAATTGGTACCTACTTGAAGCCAGTGGGATATTGTGACCACCATTTTAATTCTTCAGACTCCCAAGAAATCTTTTTGAATTCCTTTTCTCTAACTAACTCATCCACTACTTGGTGACAAGAGCACTAACAGTGGCAAGTAAAGAATATTGTAGCATCTCAAAAGTGGCACTATTGTGCTGCTAGGAATCACTTATATTAAAAATAAAAGGAAAAAAGATTTCAAGACTGTTTTGTAGTACTATTCTATTTCATGCAACTGCTCCTTATTAAAATTATCTTATCAAATAATTTCAAATCATATGAGGGGTACCCAACAAAAACCAGAAAAAGCTCTGCTGGGAAGAACTTTCATAGTATGCATTTTTCCGGCTATGCCAGTGAGTTAGTTAATAGTGCCAACCTGGCCGATAATCACATGTGGGGCTAACTGAAAGGCGGAGGGATAAATGGGTGGTGAGCCCCGCCTTTCTAGTTCTCGGGTCTCTTG
>NW_022106189.1:9690859-9694572 GCF_000313985.2 Echinops telfairi | reverse complement strand
AAGAATGGAATCACAGATTTGACAAATGTATTAAGTGTAATGGAGAGTACTCTGACGGTGATAAGGTTGTTTTGTAAAAAAATTTAAATACATAGCTTTGAAAAAAAATCCGGCTATTTTTGGGGTTTACCCTCTCATATTGTTAAAAATAATGTCATTATTTAGAGGCTGATTGGAATGGACCTGGAAAATAAAACGAGTACATAAGCTAGTTCAATCCCACCCTATTTAAAAACGATTTATCACTGAAAAGAAATAAAATTGGTTTGAAAGTGGGAGGAAGGTAAACTATTTTAGTTGATTTACTCTGATCAGATACCTCCAACCTCTTCTTTCACAGCCAGTATCAACCTGTTGGGTGTGTAACTCAGCATATCCGAAGATGTTCAGAGCATAACCAGGAGCTGACTGGCATAGGGCTGTGGTAAGGATGCTGGCCAAGTTGACAGTGCAATATGATGCACTTCTCAAGGGGTTCACCCATACTCTGGAGTTGACGACACCACAGTTATTAGGCAGGGACATTCTACAGCTAGAAGACTCCTCAGGAGAAAGGATTAGGTGTAAGCAGCGGTGACTAGGAAACCAACAAGTGTTCTTTTCTACTTGTTTTTCCTTCTGCTACAGGGAAATTATTAAGTGAGAGGTTCAAGAACCAAAGACACGGAGGCATCGTAATGGGACTTAACGAATAAGGATGAAACAACACCACACTCATCTGCCACGGAGTCGATGCTGACTCAGCGACTTTAGAGGACAAGGTAGGATTGCCCTGTGAGTTTCTCAGACTGTAACTCTTTATGGGGATAGAAAGCTCAGCCTTTCTCCCAAGGAATAAGGGTAACAGGGGGTTCCATACCTTAGGATATTCCAGTAGTGTAAAAGTAAAAACAAAATGTTCCTTGTTTTAGAATAAAACTTGTAGCAGACTGGTGTCTATTTGCAGGTGATTCAATCAAGGGAAAGTAGATAGAGGCCAGAATACAAAAAGTCAACCAATACTAAGAAAAATTTCTCCAGCATATAGCAAAATTAAAATCTCTTTAACTACAATTATCCCCAGGATATTTATAATTGTCTTTACTCAAGTTGGAAAACTTTAGTGAACACTTTTTATGATCTACTCTGCGTAACCTGGAGCATACACCATACTCAAGCCCAATCACGAGTTCAGAAGCTAAATTCTGCAGAGGCAATATTACTGTTAAGTGCCATTCAGTTTGTTTCCACTCACAGTGGACCGGTGTACACAAAATGAAACACTGCTTGGTTCATTGCCATCCTCACAGTAGACTAGCTGCTGACTTTCAACTTGGTCTCAATCTACTTATGTTAGAATCTCGGCTCTGCAATTACTAGCCGTGAACCTGGGGTAAATTATCTAACCTGTGTGCCTTATTTTTCTTATCTGCAAAACAGAGCTAAAAGCAGAACCCATAACTCAACGGAACATTAGAGGATTTAATGAGTAAATACATGAAAAATGCTTAAGAGTAAGTTTAAGTAGTAGGCCTTTATAAATAATTATCCTTCTTGCCTGGATTATCAAAATCTCCTACTAATTGGGCCTTCTGCTTAGCTTTCCTACAATTCATTTTATTCACTACTTCTCATCTTTCACTACTCTAAAATACCACTTCCAAACTTTGCTAGTTTTTAGTCACAAATTAAATCCCTACACTCCTAAGAGTTACATTCAATATCCACTCCAATATTCTGCTAAATTACCTTTCTCATCTTACTTCTCATTTTTCTAGAAAGTTTCTCAGACTGAAGATATCACCATTACCCAGACATTTATTAAAATACTGCTTAAAGATGCAATATTTCTGGACCACAACCTGGGTAAAATACTGAGCTCCAGTTTCCTCAAATGTAAAAATAAAGTCAGACTAGATGAAACTCACCATAGTACCTCATACAAATGGTCAACGTGATCTGTTGAATGACATTTGGGAAATTTAATTCTTAAATTTTAATAACATCTGTGAATAAATGACATATTGCTAAAATTCTTAATTGGTACTTTTATTTTCCCACAGCACTGTTTTTAATGTTAATTTTATTGCGTAAACACAAATATGTTTAAGCAAAATTATTACTGAATGATTAAAAAAATTAAGCACTGATTTTTTTTCCTAACAGATGAATCGTATTTGACACTGAGTTTCATTATAATTTTACCACAGTTCAATTTGTTGAAGTGTGAATATTTGTGTATAGAGTACAGGAGTTATGTTACCGAGTATATTAGTGTCTACCTGGCAGAGATGTCGTGTATGAATCAAAGAGGAAGAATGATGTTTATTACTTTTCAACTCTTCAGCATACATGAGTATATGTCTATTCTGCTTTTTTTAGGGGTGAATAGAATACTTTGTAAGGTTGTAAGTATAAAAACAATTTTTTTTTTAGCTGAGTCAACTTTGGAAAGTGAGATGAGATGTTGACATTACAAGTGATTTTTGTCAATTTTTATAACTATTTACCTTTAAGCCAACTGAGTATAGATACAAAGTGTCTTGAAAGCCTTCTTTTGAGAAGGCAGAAAAGGGGACAAGGTATTTTAAAAACATATTAGAAAAGCCTGAATATTTCCAATTGTACAATTTTATGTTAACTTAAAATTTAAAATAAAAAAGCTAAACATTTCCAGAAAACGATCTTCCTAGCCAGAGTGAGTATGCAAGTGCAAATGAGTTCAAGCTGCAGCCTGGGGCTGCCAAGATACTTGTGCTATCATCACTTCTTTCTTTCTTTTTAAGGAACTGGTTTAATGGAGAACTCTATGAATCTATACATCGAATGCCAAGAAAAACCTTCATGCAGAGAAAGCCGAAGACTACTGCAAGAGTATTTTCCAGATCTCTGTCTGAAGTGTAGGTGGCTGCGACCAGAGGCATTAGAGATTGTGGCATGGGGACTATGAGACAGAGCAAGAGGAGCATTACCAAGTGACTGGAGTGTGAAACAAGGTGACAGTGGGCTTCAAGCATAAGCCAAGGGACCATGTGGCTGAGACGCTGAGGACTGGGTAGACTTGGCTACTGGCTAAGGAGAGGTGTTACTGTGAACAATAACAGTGACCTTATTGTTTAATGAGTTTGACTTGTGGTAGCCTAAAACCCCTACAGTTGTATCTATGAGTTCCATGTGGCCACTGCTGACAAATTATTGAACCCAGCACAGAAGTAGAGTTCTGTGGGAGGTGTCAGAGTAGGTAAAGATAGAGTGTGGAGGCATGTTTATGACTCCGGCCTGTTGGCAATATGAAGCCAAAGGAGATATGGACCATCCCTCCACTCCCCCGCAACAGTCTACTGCAGGAAACAACATGCTTAACTAATATCCCTGCCACATGAAAAGGAGTCGGTGCAGAAAGTCTTACTCTCCAGATCTAAATGTATTATCACCTTGGATTGTTTGCAAGGAGACCTGGTAGCATAAGGCCCCTTGTGGGGCTGCTAACCACAGACAAGGCTTTCTACTCTTGTAAAGAGACAGTCTTAGAAACCCACAGGTACAGTTCCACCCTAACCTACAGGTTTGATAGGAGTCAGAATCAACTTGATGGCAGTGAGTCTGATTTGTTTTTAATTGATTGGAAAATCCAATTAGCTGCGAGGTCCCCAGGGAATGCTAAAGGTGGACTTTGGGGCCAGGGCGTGGCGCCCCAACAGACTGGACTGGAAAACACTCCTAAAGGGCAACAA
>NW_022106189.1:9684545-9687984 GCF_000313985.2 Echinops telfairi | reverse complement strand
GAATGATGAGGGCAATGAATGTACAAATGTGCTTTACACAATTGATGTATGTATGGATTGTGATAAGAGTTGTATGAGCCCCAAATAAAACAATTAAAAAAACTGACATGGAGTTGTGAGAAATTCAAGCCTAATACAGTATAGACACAGAGCAAGGGTTATCCACTGACACTGGATGGAACTTGGCCCAAAGAAGAGAATATAAGTATTTATTTACCTTTCATTCACTGACTAAACAAAAGCAAACAACCATGTGGATCACAACAAATTATGAACAACACTCAGAAGAATGGAAATTTCAGAACACTTAACTATTCATATGGAACAGTGCCAGAGGCAGTTGTTCAAACACAACAAGGTCCTGAATCCTTTAGAACAAAGACAGGTGTGCATCAGGTTTGTATCCTTTCTCTATGCTCATTCCATCTGTATGATGAGCCCAAAATAGGAGAAACTGGACTATCTGAGGGGGTCAGCAGCAGGATTGGAAGATTAGCAGCCTTTGATATGCAGATGATACAACTTTGCTTACTGAAAGCAAAGAGCCTGTGAATCAATTACTGATGAAAACAGAATACAGTCTTCTGTAAGGCTTATACCTCCACAGAAGGAAAACAAAATTCCTCATAACCGAATCCATAAGTGATATTGTGATAAATGAAGAAAAGAGTTAAATTGTCAAGGATTTAATTTTACTTGGTTCTACAATCAACATTTAAGAGAGCAGCTGTTAAACAATCAAATGACATACAGCATTGGGAAAATCTGGGGGGGAAAACCCATGGTATTTTCAATCATCTCTTATGCACAGGAAAGATGGGAAAATGGAAAATAAGACTGAAAAAAACCCTTATGACTTTGAATTATGGTGTTTATTATTAACAGGTTATTAAATACACTATGGGCTGCCAGAAGAACAAACTATCTTGGAGGAAGTATAGCCAAATTACCCCTGTGAAGAGAGTATGGTGAGACTGTGTCATGCAATTTGGACATGCCATCCTGAGGAGCCACTCGCTGGAGAGAGATCATGCTTGGTGAAACAGAGTCAGGAAAAAAAGAGGAAGATCCTCAAGGGCATATTTCGACACAGTGGCTGAAAAAATGCAAACACTAGATTTTGAGGATGGACAGGACTAGGTGGTGCTTTGTCCTGTTGTACACAGGGTAGTTATGAGCCAGGACCACCAGGACAGCACTAACAACTAATGGACAGTGGGAGCAGGGGTGAAGCATCAAACTCACAACACTATCATATGAAAGACTACTCTTTGATGCTAAGCGGTTTGTTAGTTTTTCTTCCCTATTCTTCTCCTCTTCTGTTCTAACATTTTTATTTATTTATTGTTGCTTTTATTGTGAATTGGGTGAAGGCATACAGATAAGTTTCTCATTTAACAATTCGTGCATTTTTTTTCATGTCATTGATTGCAGTGCCCACAATGTAACATCATTTATTCCTCTGTTTCTCACTTCCATCCCTCATACATTCCTAAAGTCTTTGAACTTCTTCCTCAGGGAAATGCAGGCTTTTTGATCTCAAATGATTGTGTTAAGAAGCTTGCCTACTCCCTAATGTTATTGGTCTATTATTTGGCTGAAAACTGAGCCAGTGGGGGATTTCAGTTCCAGACCTGAAGGATGACAAAGGGAGGGCTATAGTTTATCTGACAAACAAGCTTGTCTTTTTTTATGATTTGGGGATTTGTTCCACATTTTTCTCCCACTCTATTCAGGGCTTTAAAGTGATCCCTCTCAGTGCAGTTGGTAGTGCTATCCAGATACTATTGAAGGTTTCTGGTTTCCAGATCTTAAAGACTAGCATTTGCATGATCTATTCATCCACTGGACTAATTTTTTTCCATATGTCTTCAATTACTTCATTCTTCTTTTCTCCAGACAGGGAGAAAGCACCTGAGATGATCATGATAGGTTTTTAAATCGTAGTTGTTATACACCAAAATAGGATGCAGAATATTATCTCTATAGGCTATATTATGCCCTTTGAACTTGGTGTCTTACTCCTCTGAGGCCATGACCCTGAGCCCCCAGACCCTTCAAACAACCCCTCAGAGTGTCTGGCTAGGTCTAAGAAGTATTATTTATAGCTTTCCCTACTACAGCTCTTTCTAAATGTATTGTATAGCACAGAAAACAAGTAAGATACTTGTATCTATTCCATCAAGTCTACCACGAATCATGATTCATTTACTCAACTCTTTTTTGGGGGAGAACTATGGAAATGATCACATAGCCAATCAATCATTTTACTATAAACACAATTTTCAATGCCCTATTCTAGTCATGTTCCTTAAAGCAAGTTTAGCATGCTTTTTTAAAAAAATGTCAGCAGGTAGTTTTCTTCTCTATTTATAGATGTTACATTCATTCTTCTAGGATTAGAACCTGCCTAGCTTTGTTTTCCTAAGTTTTATTGACATAGTTCATATACTGTACCACACAACTCATTGGTTTAAATATATTAAAAAGAATGGTGCAGCCACCACCAAGATCACTTTTAGAATATTTTCTTTTCATTCTTTTTTTTTTTCCTTTTCATTCTTGTACTAATATTAGTTCCCAATTTCCTTCTAACCCCCCCTGCCATAAACCTAAGAAATTATTAATCTAGTTACTGTCTCTATAGATTTACCTATCTTGGGTTTCATTAAAAATAAAAACCAAAAAGCAACATTAAAAACTCCAATAAAACAAGCAATACAAAAACACTCCAGTCTTGAGTTTTATTATTTTTGGATCACACAGGTGAGTTTGCTTCTTTCTTGTGGACTTAGCTGACACCTCACTTAGATGGTTTCTTGTTTTAAGACAAGCCTTTAAGACCACAGGGGTTATTATGTCTGATAGCCTGGTACCATCTGATTTCTTAACCACACTTTGTGATAGCACCCATATCTTCAGTGATCTCTTCAAGAGGACAAATGTTGAGGAGGGCCACATCATAAGAACTAATTGATAAAGACGTATGGTTAAGTGTGAGTTCAACTCTGGTCCACTTTAGAGACATCAGTATCATTTGCAGAATATTAAAAATAATGCCCACGAGGCACATGGTATTTATATCAATAGTATCATTAATTTAGCCAAGGATATAAAGTATTTAAAGTATTCTTGAGAAAATGAAAGTACACAGTACACAGATTTTTAGGCTAGATTACATAGACTGTTGACGTATAAAAAATGTAAGTGTATATCAGCAGGTCTGTCTAAATAAGATAGGCTGGATGAACAATCTGCAGGAGAAAACAACGGGACCAGCAGTTCGGGGGAACATGGGAGACGGGGAAATGGGGGAAAGGAAGTGGTGGTGCTAACAAACCAGGGACAAGGGAACAACAAGTGATCCAAATTGGCGTTGAGGTGGGTGTGGGAGGCCTGGGAGGGCATGATCAAGGGTAATGTAACAAAGAGGAATTGC
>NW_022106189.1:9673082-9683209 GCF_000313985.2 Echinops telfairi | reverse complement strand
CAATAAATGTACAAATGTGCTTTACACAATTGATGTACGTATGGATTGTGATAAGAGTTGTATAAGCCCCTAATAAACTGATTAAAAAAACTTAAGTGACTGGACACTATTTCCATGTATAATGAGAGTTGGAGATAGGGAAAAACTTTCAGTAACACTCCTTCACTAAGGCAGAGGTGTGTCTGTTGGACTACGACATGTCATGAAAAAGGAGTGAGAGCATGAAAATAGCAAGCATGGTGGTCTCAGGTTAGTGGTCACCCGGAAAGGAGAGAGATTTCAATCGAAGTCCAATAACTTCATAACTTTCCGATAGGAGTCATTTGCTTCTTCTCACACTAGGACATTTCATCATCAAATTCAAAGGAGAATTTCAATTCCTGTAATCTCCAACAGGCAAAGTTTAAGGTAAAATGTAGTCCACTTAGTAGAGTTTCCAAACTGAAGCTTTCTGGTGTGGTCTATGAATAAGGTGACCAGATGTCCTGCTTTTGAACAATTTTTCCCGCATCCCGCGGCGTTTTTTAAAAAGTCCCGATTTTTGGAAAGAATGCATGACAAGCTAGGGTATACGGTTTTCGGCTGCCACGTGGCTATTTCGACAGGATGTGAGTTTTATCAATGGTGTCCCGCTTTACCAATGTTAAAATCTGGTCACCTTATTTATGAAGGATGCTGTGTGCTGTAAATGGACAAAATTTAAAGCCCTGGTTGTTTGTAACATGCAGGCCAGGTCACTAAGAGGTAGATAGAAACTAAGTCAAAAGTGCCTGATTAGGAATATAGTATGAGGCATATTCTTCCACTAGGGGTAATATTAAGAGTTTTGTTAAGAGATTTTCCCAATGGCAGGTTGCCCCTACGGGTTTATCAACAATGAAGGAGATCACTTTCTCTGAGCCAGACAAGTCGCCACCCCTGCTCATTTCTGGACTTGAATTTCTATTAAGGTTCACTGAGCTCGCTCTCTTTCTCTTATTTTGAATAATTTCACTGAGCACTCTGCCCCCCCGCCCCCACTGAGCATTCTTGGAGTGTATGGATTGATTTGTGGTGAAGGTGGAACAATGCTATATATATAGCAAGAACTGATTGTCTTCTAACTCTTAACACATGAAAACTGACCCCAGCTGAGGTGAGGCCTCCTCTGATAAAGTGGTGTTTAAGATGTACAAATAAGAGAATAATGTATGATCATAAGCATACCATCTTGACAATCTTTGTCCTTTTGTGATGGACTAACTTCACTCAGCATAACAGTTTCCAGGTTTATCCATGTCATGATGTGCTTTGTGGCTTCAGTGCTGTTTTTCAGAGATGCGTAATAGTCCATTGTGGCCATATACCAGAGCTTCTTTAGCCATCCCTCTATTTACGGGTGTTTGGGCTGTTTCGAGCTTCTTGCCATTGTAAACTGTGCTTCAATATCCATGGGGGAGCATACATGTTTATGTTGTGTTTCTTGCTTCTTTGGGGTATATACCCACAAAGGTACTGCTGGATTGTATGGGATTCTATTCCCAGTTGTTTTAGGTAGCGCCATATTGCTTTCCAAAATGGTTTACAAACCCAACAGCAGTGTATAAGAGTTCCAGTCTCTCTGCAACCTCTCCAGCATTTGTAGTTTTCCGTTTTCTAAACTTGGGCTATTGTTGGTGTAAGGTGATATGTCATCGTTGTTTTGAGTTGCATCTCCTGGATGGTTAATCATTGCGAGCATTTTTTCATGTGTTTGTTATTGGCTACTTTGTATTGCATGAACTAATCCTTAGTGTACTGGTTACCAAGTGAAATGTCCCCATTTGATCATTTTAGTGAGAGAACTGTTTCCATGACCCTTCCTGTCCCCACCTCCAAGATTATGTATTTTTGAGAATATAATATAAACTACATGTGTGGAAAAACCACATGAAGCGATTCCAAAGAAAAAGATCTGCCTTTTGAGTACCTGGACAACTTGGGATTCTTAAAGCTAGAACGATTTTCTATGATACAAGTCATGAGTGAAAAACAACATTTACCAGAATCAGAAAGAAATAGGAGAACATCAAAACCCACACATAAAGCATTTCATTGTTACAAATCTGGGGAAAATTACTCTATCCCTAATGTTATAATACTGATTATCACTTCAGATAAAACTCTCTATTATTTGTAAAAGAGAACCCTTTTTATAAAATACATCCACCGTAAAATTGTTACTTAGTAGAGGCATCTATTAGTGGAGTGGTAGCTTTATTCCAAGGACCACCCAACACCATCCTTTCAAACCTACGTTTCCTTTGCATTTGCTTCTAGCCAGCAGATCTGAGCACCCCAGTCAAGTTCACAGACCTTCTCCTTCAGTCACATCAGAACGGTCCAACTTGGCTTCCTTATGCTGTCCTTCTGCCACCTTCACGGCAACAGCTCGGCAAATGGCTCCAAACCTCCTGTCCAGAGAACGAACTCCGGCTTCTCTGGTATATCTGTCATCATAAAAGAAAAAATGAATTATTTTAGCTAAACACTGTCTGTGAAAATAGAAATAATATGGTTAATATTTTTACTGAAGTTCATTATATTTCCTATCACTTGATCCAACTTTGGTGGCTTACCTGTTACTCTGATGCGAAAGCTAAGCTACTGGTCTTTTAAGCATCAGCAGGGTTACCCATAGTAGACAAGTTTCAGTGAGGCTTCCAGATAAAAACAGACTAGGAAAAAGGAAAAGGTGTTCTAATTCTGAAACAAAACAACCCCAAACAAACAAGTACTGTCCAATCTGACCTTATGAATAGCACAATAAACCTTATGCCTGATCACGTGCTGGAAGCTGAGTGCCTAAGTTTGGAAGAGCTGCCTCCTCAACGGAGACTAAACTTTTAATGACAGGGACAGTGAAAAACTTGAAGAAAGACCTTCATTTGATGATGTGGTACAACTCAAAATGAGAAGAATCAGCCGTAACTATCCAAATAGTGGAATATAGTATGAACCTAGGAAATGAGAAATTAAAAAACATGAAATAGAGCACATAAATATTGATATTCTAGGGATTGGTTAACTGAAATGTACTGGTATTGACCATTTTGAATCAGACCATATTATGATCTACTATGGCAGGAA
Organism: Echinops telfairi; assembly: GCF_000313985.2. Taxonomy (NCBI): domain Eukaryota; kingdom Metazoa; phylum Chordata; class Mammalia; order Afrosoricida; family Tenrecidae; genus Echinops; species Echinops telfairi. Next base: position 9,680,101 of record NW_022106189.1, on the reverse strand, counting down.
TGATAAATTTAAAAGGAATGAAGTTGCCTTTATATTAAAAACAGTATTTCAAGGTCTATCCTGAAGTCAAACAGGCATACAAGGCAGAACAGTTAATATAATTATTACTCAAATTTATGAATCAACCACTAAGCAAAAATGAAGAAATTGAAGATTTCTAACAACATCTGCCTACCACTCATTGCCAGTTTATCATACTGTTGTGGCTTCAAGTTGTTGTGATGCTGGGATTTAAAATATCAGCAAGGTCATCCATAGTGGATAGGTTTCCAGATAAAGGCAGATTAGAAAGAAGGACAATGCGATCCATGTCTGAAAATAGCCACTGAAAAACTTATGAATTACAATGGACCACTGTTTCACCATTTCAACATACTTAATCAATTTGTATAATAAGCAAATTATTTGAGAACCTGGACTAGGTGAAGAGGAACATTTGGATTGGAGGAAAACTCAATAACAATGTATAACATACAGGTGATGCAATCTTGCTTGGTGAAACTGAGGAGGGCTTGAAGCACTTACTAATGAAGATCAAAGTCTATAACCTTCCTCATGTATTTCACCTCCACATAAAGAAAATATAAATCCTCACAACTATATTATTAAGCATCACTAAGATAAATGGAGTAAAGATGAAAGTTATCAAGGGTTTAATTTTATTTGTATCTACAATAATGCCATAGGAAGTAGTAGTCAGGAAATCAAATGGCACAGTGCTTTGGAAAAATCTGCTACAAAGATTTTAGAGTGTAAAGGGCAAAGATGTCACTTGGAGGACTGAGGCATGCTGGACTTAAGTCATGGCACCTTCAATCACCTCGTCTGCTTGAACTAGCTGGACAATGGGTAAGGCAGACTGAAGAAACTGATGCCTTTAGATTACGGTGTTGCAGAAGAATATTGAACATAACATGGGTTTCCAGAAAAGCAAATATATCTTGGAGGAAGTAGAGCCAGAATGCTCCTTAGAAGTGATAACACATACTTTGCTATCAAGTGATGACAAGACTTTGCTACACATACTTAGTTATCATGTTATCCAGAGGGACTAGTTCCTGGATACCAACTTGATAGCATGTAACAACTCTTTTGTGAATAGTAATCTCCCAACACTTAAAATTGCGTATTTGGGGGAGGGTGGAGGGAGGGAGGAAATGAGCAAACGATACTGAGGGCTAAAGTAGAGGGCAAATGTTTTGAGATTGATGAGGGCAACAGGTGTACATATGTGCTTGACTCAATGGATGTTATGTATGGACTATGATAAGTATTGCACGAGCCCTCAATAAAATAATTTAAAAAAAAAGAATAATGAGGGTAACAAATGTGCTTTATACAATCGATGTATGTATGGATTGTGATGAGTTGTATGAGCCCCCAACAAAATGACTTTAAAAAAAACTAAAAAAAAAATTGTGTACTTATATATTATTTTTTAAACATTCAGATGCATTTTCAGCCATAACATTTTCCTCTATACAGATTATCATGAACTATTGCTGTATAAGAGTACTTCATAAGAGTACAAAAGTTTCTAAGAATGCTATATAATTTATAATTATTTAAAATGTCTAGTAAAACGGTTGAAAAAACAAACATAAAAAACATGTCCAGCAAAGGTGGTGACCTAGAAAGATAATGCTAAACAAGCCTTCTTTACTGAAGATGTGAAAATAGATAAGAAAAGAAAACCCGGAGCCCTGATTCTCTGATGAAAAAAAGCTAAATGAGTTTAACACTAACAACACAAGAGACTGTCATAGGGGGATGGAACTATCTCCCATACATGGAAGAAGCACAAGTCCCCATTTGTGTGCTCAGCAGTGACTACCAAACTCTATTTGACCTGGGTGAAGCTGGTGGAAGTTACCAGAACTCCAGGCTTGACAGAATTGGCATAGACCTAGTTTTAAACCAGCAGAGAAGGAGGGCACACATATTCACCAACTCCCAGGACCTGGGTGCAGCAGAGCTAACTTGAGCTATTTTTAAGCCACCAAAGCAATAATAAAAGGGCATGGCCCACACATTTGCAACTTCTGTGGCAGAAGCCTCAAGAAAACTCATTTTGACTCTCTGGGAGACTATGAATACTCGGGGGCTACTGGTGCTGGCCTGGGATTTTTTTTTGCTTTTTTTTTTTTTTTTTAGAAACTGACAAAGAAGAGGCACAGGATGAAGTGAGGCGGAACAATAACTCCCTCAAATCAAAACCAAACTCATTGCCATTGCGTTGATGCTGACTCATAGCAGCCCTATAGGACAGAGCAGAACTGCCCTTGTAAGTTTCTGAGACTGTAACACTTTACGGGAATAGAAAGCCCTATCTCTCTCCCATGGAGCAGCTGGTGGTTTTGAACTGCTGACTTTGAGGATTGCAGCCTAACACATAACCACTACATTACCAGGGCTCCTACTCCATAATCCCCTAGTCTCAAGAGAAATCATACACTTCCACTATCACAGACCTGTAGCTGTCCTCTGACAGTATGCAGCAAAGTGGGTCCTTGGAAAGTATATACTAGTGAATGAAAAAGAGAAAGTAGCTCTAGATTGGAGACTGGGTCTTCTTCTTTTTTTAAAACAATCTACTTTTTAAAATTTTTTGCTGTTGTAGATTTGTGTATTTGTTAAAAAAATCATTCCATTATTGATCCACCAGACAGAAACAACTGTCCCAACATGCCTCAGCTCCTCTGTATCCCCCCAGCTATACCTAGTGGGCAGGACCATCATCCACACCAGAACCACCTGATCAACAAATTCAAAACAAAAAACAACAAATAAACTTGATGTCTTAAAGATAAAAGACAATTAATTATAGCTCACCTGAAGAAGCGAGACAGAGTAGCACAAGTAAGTGACCAATATACAGAGCCACAAGGCCTTCCTAAAGAAGAGAAGGCATTGAAACCAACTGAAAAGGTATTTAGAAGAATGGTTCAATGGATGGCATAAATACTATAAAATAATTCAGGAAAACATAGTGAGAGAAATCTGAAAAAAATTAGAAACCATACAAAAATTGTAAATAGAAATCGAGATTAATACTAAGATGCTGGAAATAGATAATACACTAAAAGAGCAAAACAGTACAACTGAATCATTAGAGGGCTGAATTAGTGACTTGAAGATAATTCGATACCAAATTATAAGAACAATCAAATAATGAGAAAGAAAAAGTCAAAGAAAGTCTAAGAATTATGTGAGCAACATAGAGAGGAATAGTATAGAATGACTACAATTCCGGACCAGGAAGAAACCAAACCAAACCTAAGCACAGAAAGTACTGTTCAAGAGCTTCTGTTAGAAAATTTTAGAAACATCACGAAGGAGAAAGTAGCCACACAAAAAGCGGAAAATAATCCCAAAAGGATAGACTCCAAAATAAAGCCATGATGACATCGCAGAATCTTACTTTCAAAAATAAAGAATGAAAGCATCCCGAGCACAGCTCAAGAACAAGGCAGTTTCTTACAAAGTGGAACTACTACTGATCTCTCAGGAGAAACCACTGCAGGCAAGAAGGCAACGAGACAACATATATAAAACTATGAAAAAAACAACAACAGCCAAGATTACAGCAAAATTGTTCCTCAACTCTAAGGATGAATGAAATAAGAGCATTTCATAATTAGTAAGAAATTAAAGGAATCTGTGCAAACAAGATCAACTTTACGGAACATACTAAGGCGAGTTTTCTTTGGGCAGAGAATTAGCAATAGCACAGACATCAATCTGGGATCAACATACAAGACAATACCACCAGAAATCAGCACCAGTCAAGAAACAGTAGGAGAATAGATGAGAACGCAGAATCTAACAATACGCTGCTTATAAACCAATTTATAAACTATCAAGGGCTCATGCGGGAGGGGGGAGCGGGGAGGGAGGGGAAAAATGAGGACCTAATGTCCGGGGTTTAAGTGGAGAGAAAATGTTTTGAGAAACGATGTACAAATGCGCTTTACACAATTGATGTGTGTATGGATTGGGATAACAGTTGTATGAGCCCCTAATAAAATGTTTAAAAAAACACACAAAAACTATAAGGATACTAATATTGAAAAATATTAAATAAACATTTAAATTCAGGTTCTATAACCTGCTTTATGTACACTCATCTATTTCTCACAATAATTCTTGAAGGTAGATATAAGACACATGTAGACATTGCCATCAACACGTGTAATTTATTTAAGCCATGTTAAGCTTATGTTTTAGTAGATCCTGTCATCTCATTTGAATACTAAGCTTAATAATGTTTGTTTTTGTTTCAGTATTAGTAATTTAAAACTTGGTATTTTGAATATATAAACATTAATGCTTGTAATAGACATTAGCATAATAAAAGATGTGGCTATTTCTAAATTTTCTTCCAGCTCAAAATTGCTTTCTTTTATAGTTAGATTAACTAGATACTCATTCTACTTCTGAGAAATAATAATCTTTTCATGAACAGGTAGAAATTGCTCATGTGGGCATTTAAGAGAATTTCAAATTGATAAATTGTGTAGGTTGAGTTTAGACATAAAAACATCAAAGAAGAAAAGCTCCTTAAATATTTAGCTATATTTATTTCTTTCTGAGATAAGAAAAATCTGATAAGGATGGGAGAAGATTTTGTACTGTACTGACATGAAAAATAAAATTTATGAACTTAAAAAAAAAAACACACCTTAGACAAAAAGACTAAAAATCAAAGGATGGAGAAAACAAAACAACCCTCCCCCCCTTGTGGCAATCAAATAAAAACAGTAATGGTAATAACAATCTTTGATAAAATATGACTTCAAGGCACAGTTTACCATGAATGACAAAGAGGGACACTTATAATGATAAGGGGCAATTGAACAAGAAGATAAAGACATAATAAATGTTTATGTACCTAGTCAGGAGCCCTGGTGGTGTATCGAATATAATTGTGGGTTGGATTCATTATATTGAATAAAAATATTTGGCTGCTATCGCATGGCCAGCAATTCAAACCCAATAACCACTTCATGGGAAAAAGAAGAGGTTTTCTGGGTCCTGTAAAGATTTAGTGCCGAGGAAACTGAAAGGGCAGTTCTATCCTGTCCGACAGTGCCATGAGTCAGCAGCATCTCCATGGCAGCGAGTTTCCTTTCTTTGAGGATGCACTCAATGAAAGATCTTCATAGTTCATCTATCAAACTCATATAGATTTGAGGAGAGGAACACACAATACTAAAATCCAAATAGGAGATTTCAATATACTATTCTTGAGGGAGGACAGAACAATTAGAAAAAGCTCAAGAAAGACACAGAAGAACTTAGCAATCAATTTGACTTTGCAAACATATGCAGAACACTCCATCCAACAACAACATAATATATATTCCTTTGCAGTGCAATGGAGCATTCTCCAGGATAGACCATACACTAAGCTACAAAGCAAGACCTAATAAACTTGAAAACACCAAGATATTACAAACTATTTTCTCAGATCACAACAACATAAAATTGGAAATCACAATAGGAAGATCAAGGGGAAAAATCAGATGCATGGGAATTGAACCATGCCCTGCTTTAAAATGACTAGGTAGCTATAGACAACAAAAAGCAATCAAAGTTAACTAAATTGGCGAAGAAGGAAAATTATTTTCAGATGATATGATTCTATATGGAGAAAACTCCAAGGATTGACAAGAAAACTGCTGAAAATAATTGAAAGATACAGCAACGTGGTAGGGTGCACGATCAATATGCTAAATTTCATTGGATTCCTACATACTAATGAAGGGAGCTCTGAAAAGGAAATCAAGAAAATAATACAATTTGCAATAAGCTACCATAAGATGAAATACTTAAAAAATAAACCTAACTCACCAAGAGCAATGATCGACGCATAACCTGTTCCCCCACCCCCCCTTCCCCAGGGGGACAAATAACAGATGCATCAAAAATTTTCACATAAAAAGTAAAAAAAGAACTCTAGATTTGGGCGGTAAATTGGCTATAACGTTGGACAAGGTACTAATCTCTAAAATATACAGAACTGCAAAGTCTCAGCAAGGAAAACCAGTAACAACAACAAATAACCCAAATTAAATATGGGCAGAAAAGATGGACAGTTCATTAAAGATGACATTGAGTTGATTACCAAAACATTTAAGAAACGCTTGTGATCATTAGTCATCCGAGAGATGAACATGAGATACCAATTAAAACGATGATATATCACCTCACCTCAGAATTGATAAGTTCAAAACAAAACAAAACAGTAACAACACAGAAAACAACAAATGCTGGATGGGGTGGCAAGAGATTGAGACCTTTGTTACCCTATCATAGCCGGCAGTTTCAAGATAGATCTTGAAATGTTTTTGTCTGACTATGAATATGACGCCACACCTCTTGAGTTTATCTTTCCCAGCATGGTAAACAATATGACTGACGACTTCTAATTGTTCTACATTCATACTTTCTACATAGCAAGTTCTGATAATTAATAGACATTTACAGCTGTTTCTTCTCATTTTACGTCATGCCCCATTAACAAATGAAAGCCCCAAATTTACTCCATTCATGCCACTGCTTTCTACTTTGAGAGGGCAGATCTTCCTCAGTCTTCTGACCTAGAGGCTCTTCCTTTGGCACTATAGTGACAGTGTTCTGTTGCTAATCATATATTTTTCAGTTCCTTCTTTATAGTCTGTTTTTAGTTGGAAGCTCTACTCAAGCCTGTTCACCTTGGTTTGCCCCTGTTGGTATTTGAAATACAGGCTCCACAGCACCCAGCATCACAGCAAAACACAAGCCGCCATAGCACAATAAACTGGCAGACAAGTAGTGAAAAGATGCCATCTACGAAGGGGTTCCAAAAAAAAACCCCACCTGTACATTGTTTCTCCCAAAGCCATGAATTTAAATTTTTTTACAAAACAATCTCATCACCTTCAAAGTCCTGTGGGAAACAGAAGGACTTCTCCCAAGTTGTCTCCCCCAAATATATGTCAGACTTAGCTTGAGAATGACTATACAGTGAACCCTCG
>NW_022106189.1:9638331-9671588 GCF_000313985.2 Echinops telfairi | reverse complement strand
AGAGCATGCGCTGTTACGCAAAAACCGCGATAGAGTGAAGCTGCGGAAGTCGAAGCGCGAAGTGGCGAGGGTTCACTGTACACTTGGAGGTCATCAGGAGTAGATTAGGGGTCATTCTCCTTAAGAGCTATCAGACATCTGGAACAAGTAAACACCACTGTTTATCACACTCCCTTCTGATAAGGACAGTAGTTGTCTGTTTCCTTGTAGGAGACACCAGAGAGGTCAAACCTGCCTAAGGATGACCAAGGTTAGGTAGCCATTATGACTCTAGGGTCCGCCCGTCTTGGCACATGTATAACCCTAGACCTTCCCATTGCTATGGGCACACCCCTAGCTCATCCCCTTCCTGTTACGCTTATGCCTATCATAGATCCCCTTCCTACAATGTGTACGCCTATTGTACAACCCCTTCCTGTGACGTATGTCTTCACCTGTAATTAGGGGGCCTGCACGTTCCCAGAGAGGATAAAAGCTTGGGAAGCATTAAAGTTTGGGGCTCCCTCCATGTGGACCATCTAACGGGGCTGAGGTGAGCAATGCTACCATGTGTTGTGTCTGACTCCATTACTTGAGACTCCATCTTTTAACTCTCATGTTCTCTATAACTTTACTATCATCTTATCATCGCTGTGCAATTGCGCCTACCGGACCTGTGATGATTCGTGGGGTCCCCTCTCCCCTTTAACCCCACAAGTACTCTCCATTTCACTGAACACATTAGTCAAATCTGTGATTCCATTCTTGGAAGCATTTTTCAAACTCATCTGTTTGGATGGCTGACATCACCTCCATCGTTTTTTTCTTCACCTCTTCTACATCATCAAATTGCTGTCCTTTCATGTCTCTCTTCATTCAAGGAAACAAAAAAAAGGCACAAAGAGCAAGGTCAGGTGAGTAAGGTGTATGGAGCAAGAGAGGCATGCTGGTTTTTGCCCAAAACTGGCACACTGAGATGGCTGCATGAGCAGGTGCATTGTCGTGGTGGCAAAACCAGTCCCCCATCTGCCACAAATCAGGTTTTAGTCGCGCACTGTTACGCAATCTTTTCAGAACCTCTAAATAAAAAGTTGATTAACAGTCTGACCTGGTGGAATGAAATATCAAATGCACTATCCCCTTCACATAAAAAAGCCAAATGAGCATCATCTTGATCTTTGATTTCACTTGACGAGCTTTTTTTGAGCAAGGCAACGATGACAATGGCATCTTCCACTGGCTTGACTGACGTTTCCTTTCAGTGTCAATAGCACCATATCCTGTTCACTACCAGGGGAAAAAAAGTCTGGGTCCCTTTGGAGCTGTTCTTTCAAAGCATGGTATGTTTCTGGTTGATGCTCTTTTTCCTGGTCAGTCAGACCCAACGCACAAATTTCGCAGTGATCCTTCTCATTCCCAAATCTTATGTTAAAATTTGTTGAACCGAGCTCCAAGATAGTTCAGATAACTCCCTCATCTCTTCAATGGTCCATTGCTGGTCTTTGAGCAGCATGACTTTTGTCGATATTTTCCGTTTGGGAAGTTGATGGACATCCAGAATCAACATTTCACCTTTTTTGAAATGTGCAAACCACATGTACACCTGAGGTTTTCCCACAGCACTGTCCTTGTAAGCTGTGTTCAACATCACAACAGTTTCTGCAACATTTTTCCCAAGCAGGGAAAAAAAAAATTTCACAGCTGCACATTCTTCTCTTAAATTGGCCATCACAAAAAAAGAGGTTTGAATGAAACTGCTTTTAGGGAAAAATTCACTGTGACCAGAGAGAACCTTCCCAGGTAGCGCCACTGGGTGCACTAACTTAAGAGTGAGTTGCTTGATGCCCAGCGGAACTTTTTTGCAGTGGCTATCGATAAACTAATATGATTGATGATAATCAACATCCAAAACAAGTCAATTTGCTGAAATGGTAGCTGAAACAATATTGTAAGCATATATAAAATATTTATATATATGAGGGGGTACCCCCCAAAAAAATGAGAAAAAAAAAAACCTCTGCTGAATGGAATGAAGCTTTCATAGTACGCATTTTTCCCCCCAGGCAAGCATTAAGCAACCCCCTTTGAGTTAGCGTACCCAGTGGTGCTGCCCAGGAAGGTTCTCTCTGGTCACAGTGAAATTTTTTGTAAAAGCTGTTTCACTCAAACCTCTTTTTTCGTATGATTGATTTAAGAGAACAATGCCAAGAAACAGTTGCGATGTTGAAGACAACTTACAAGGACAGTGCTATGGGGAAAAACTCAAGTATACAAGTGGTTTTCTTGTTTTAAAACAGGTGAAGTGTTGATTGATGACAAATCTCAATTTGGATGTCCGCCAACTTCCTGTAGGGACAAAAATGTTGACTCATAGTACATTTGGAGTTTGTTCCACCAGGGCAGATTTTTTTTTTTAACCAGGTCACATTGTTAATCAAGCTTCCTATTTAGAGGTTTTGAAGCGATTGATTAACAGTGTGTGACACAAAAAGGCCTGATATGAGGCAGATGGGGGACTGATTTGCCAACACAACAACACACCATATCATGCAGTCATCTCAGTGCGCCAGTTTTTGAGAAAAAACAGGATTCTTCTTTTGCCCTATGCACCTTACTCACCTGACCTTCTGTGCAACTTCTTTTTATTTCCTTGAATAAAGAGGGACATGAAAGGACAGCAATTTGACAAAGTAGAAGAGGTGAAGAAAAAAACAGAGAGAGGTACTGTCAGCATTCAACAGATGAGTTTGAAAAATGTTTCCAGGAATGGAATCACAGATTTGACCAATAGTATTAAGTGTAATGGAGACTACTTCGAAGGTGATAGGTTGTTTGTAAAAAAAATTTGAATACATGGTTTTGAAAAAAAATTGTCTTTAGAGGAGTATTTCCTTGTATATATTATTATAAACAGCAGTTGGGATAGGCTAAGCTTGGCAGAAATTCATGTGTGAAATTTAATGGCATACATAGTTTACCATATGTATAGCAGGCGGAGAATAACCTAAAAAAAATAAGAATCGTGGGATAAAAGCCAAACCAAACTCATTGCAATTGAGTCAATTCCAACTTTTGGTGACCCCACATTTGTCAGAGTAGAACTCTACACTACAGGCTTTTCAATGGCTGTAATTGTATGAAAGTAAATCAGTAGGCTTTTCTTTCACAGTGCTGCTGGGTAGATTTGAACTTCTGATGTACCAGTAGTCAAGTACAAATCCCCTGAATCACCCAGAGACCAATAAAATCGACTAAGAAAAGCAACTGTTTTCTTATATTGTTTAGATGACATTCAATGTTGTGTTTCACCAAGTGTTTCATTTTAGTGCACAGGATTCATTCAGAAATGAGGCTCACGCAGGGAAGTGAAGAGGTCAAGAAGAAAAGTAAAGCGAATAGAAATAGTTAGCTTGAAGATGAGAAATCCGGCATTCTGCGATGCTCACCTTCCTGACATGATCGCTGAAGACAAAAAGGGTGCATAAGCAAATGTGGTGAAGAAAGCTGATGGTGTGTGCCCGGCTATCAAAAGATATAGCATCTGGGGCCTTAAAGGCTTGAAGGTAAACAAGCGGCCATCTAGCTCAGAAGCAAAAGCCCACATGGAAGCAGCACACCAGCCTGTGCAATCAGGAGGTGTCGAAGGGATCAGTTATCAGGCATCAAAGAACGAAAAATAATATTATTGTGAATGAGGGGAAGTGCAGAGTGGAGACCCAAAGCCCATCTGTAGGCAATTGGACATCCCCTTATAGAAGGGTTGCAGGGAGGAGATGAGCCAGCCAGGGTGCAGGTCAGCAACGATGAAACATACAACTTTCCTCTAGTTCTTAAATGGTTCCTCCCCTGCCCACTATCATGAACCCAATTCTGCCTTACAAATCTGGCTAGACTAGAGAATGTACACTGGTACAGATAGGAACTGGGAACACAGGGAATCAGGGCAGATGATCCCTTCAGGACCAGTGGTGAGAGTAGTGATACCGGGAGGGTGGAGGGTGGGTGGGGAGGGAAGGGGGAACCGATTACAAGGTTCTACATATAACTTCCTCCCTGGGGGATGGACAACAGAGAAGTGGATGAAGGGAAACGTCGGACAGTGCAAGATATGACAAAATAATAATTTATCAATTATCAAGGGTTCATGAGGGAGGGGGAGGGAGGTGAAAAATGAGGAGCTGATGCCAGGGGCTTAAGTAGAGAGCAAATGTTTTGAGAATGATGAGGGCAATGAATATACAAATATACTTTACACAATTGATTTATGTATGGATTGTGGTAAGAGTTGTATGAGCCCCTAATAAAATGATTTAAAAAAAAAAGAAGAAAACTGATGGTGCCCGGCTATCAAAAGATATAGCGTCTGGGGTCTTAAAGGTTTGAAGATAAACAAGTAGCCATCTAGCTCAGAAGCAACAAAGCCCACATGGAAGAATCACAGCAGCCTTTGTGATCATGAGGTGTCAATGGGATCAGGTATCAGGAATCTAAGATCCAGAATAAAATCATACCCAAGGTGAATGGGGCGAGGGTGGGGTGGGTGGGGGCAGGGCAAGGGGTGGAGACCCAATGTCCATCTGTAGACAATTGGACATCCCCTCACAGAGGGGTCACAGGGAAGAAATGAGTCAGTCAGGGTGCAGTATAGCACTGCACACAGATGAAACACACAACTGTCCTCTATCTCTTTGGTGCTTCCTTCCCCCCACTATCATGACCTCAATTCTACTGTACAAAGTGGATTAGACCAGAACATGTACACTGCTACAGATAAAAGCCCACCACACAGGGATTCCAGACAGATAAACCCCTAAGGGCCAACAAAAATGGTCAGAAGAAATGGACAGTTCACCAAAGATGACATTGAAACACAGGGAATCCAGGGCAGATGATCCCATCAGGACCAGTGGTGTGAGTGGCAATACTGGGAGGGTAGAGGGAGAGTGGGTTGGAAAGAGGGAACTGATTACAAGGATCTATATGTGACCTCCTCCCTGGGGGACGGACAACAGAAAAGCGGGTGAAGGGAGACGTCAGACAGGGCAAGATATGACAAAATAATAATCTATAAATTATCAAGGGCTCATGAGGAAGGGGGGAGTGGGGAGGGAGGGGAAAAATGAGGACCTGAGAGCAAATGTTTTGAGAATGACGAGGGCAATGAATGCACAAATGTGCTTTACATAATTGGTAAATGTATGGATTGTGATAAGAGTCGTATGAGCCCCTAATAAAACAATTAAGAGAAAAAAGAAAAGAGCTGCACCAGGAGTGGTTTGGCAGTCTGACATAATTTGCCAGATGACGCAATGACTCTGCAATACTGAGCCAGGAAAACTATCAAGCGGCTCTGGTAGATTTAGACACTCAACCGAGTATACTTTCTTTTTAAACAAGCAGTCTATAAATCAGAGTAAGCAATACTCTACTCAGACAATGTATACACTGCTTGCCACAGGTTTAAGCACTTGGTAGCAAACCTGGAAAGCACCTTCTCTAGTGTTCCAGTGTTAGCTCCAAAGACCCATGTTTTAAAGATTTAAAATACCTCTTGGTCATAAAGAGGAGAAAAGAAGATCTGAATAACCTAAAACAGGTGTCTAAAAGTAGCATCTTAAATCGTAGCAAATTCAACAACTTTCCCGATCCTCATCCTCATCAGTTGTTCTCTAAGTTTCCAATACTTTGGGCTGTTAATTTACCAATTCTAGTTCAACAAAGGTTCTTAGCTAGGAAGATGTTATAAATGTTTCCTTCATGAGTGTACACAATGCACAGCCCTGGATGAATCAATAACTTTGGAAAGAGTTGCTGGAAATCTGTTGGAGGGAAAGAAATAGATGCTGTAAGTTGCTTGAAAATAATCTTTTCATTTGTTTTTTTTTTCCAGCACATTAAAAAAAAATCATTTTATTAGGGGTTCATACAACTCGTATCACAATCCATACATACATCAAATGTGTGAAGCACATTTGTACATTCATTACCAAAACATGTGCTCTCCACTTAAGCCTCTGGCATCAGCTCATTTTCTCCCCTCCCTCCTTCACGAACCCTTGATGATTTATAAATTATTATTTTGTCACATCTTACACTGTGAAGTCTTCCTTCACCCACTTTTCTGTTGTCCGTCACCCAGGGAGGAGGTTATATGAAGATCCCTATAATCTTTTTAAATCATTCAAACATAAATGAAGTCTCAGAATGGCTGACTAACCTGGTAATGATGTCAAGAGTAGTAACCTGAGGTATCTGAATCTGCTGTGGTGTCAGCCCATGTTGTCCCAGTTGCTTTGGGATCAAGTGTCGGTGGGCAATCTCGATTTTCTCCTCTTGTGTATACCCTAAGAAAGAAAGTGATCTTGTTTTGTAATTATGTGCTTGGCAGCCACAGTGCCACACCTTTTTAATGAATCAAATGTAGACTCAATGACTGAAGGAAGAATGAATTCAAGCATTACTTCAACCAAGTTTATAATTAGAACAGAGAAAGTTAGCCTCAAATCAGTCACTGTTAAAATTTCCAGCTCTCTTACAAAACAAGTAGTATTTGAAAGTCTTTTGTCTAAATGATAAATATCTCAAAGAGAAGAGATCTCCTTATTTCAAATGCTGATATGTTATTGTTTAACAAATAATAAATACATCCCTTTCCTTTAGCATACATTAATACATACATTAAAAATTTACTAAGGGGCAAGATTACACTTAAATAAACTGTGAGCTCCTAGAGTATGAATCTACGAGAACAATTTCTAAATCTGTCACCATAATTTTTAACATTTTGAAAAAACACTTAGATGACCCTATGTTTATCCTACATAATTGGAATTGGAATTGATTATTTTCTTTAATAACCTCAAAAAAGGTACAGATTTACCATCTTTAAATACTGGAAGACAAAGTTCCTTTGAATATAAATGCTCCCCTCTTTCCTTAGAATGAGTAAAACTGAAAACATTGAATTGACAGGGCATTGGTTGAATAGGAGGAGGTAAAAAAGTACCCTAACAAGAAGAGAAGGTGCCCAGACCTGGCAGAGAAGATGGTATCATTTCTTCACCACTGTAGCAGCTGTCCTTTCACACAAGTGCATTGTATAGTTTCTACCTTAATTTCGAGTTTCCAGGCAACTGGGTCTAATTACTTATTTCAGTTTTGCAAAATATGCAGAAGCAATTTTTTTCCTCAATGATATTTTAAAACTAAATATAGAAACATGTAGGGCTCCAAGATAATTAAGAAACCCTGTTATCATTGACTTAATAGTAAAAAATGTCTGATTAGTATGAGAAATATACTTAGATTCTACTTAGAATCTAAACATTTAGATTTTGTTTTACTTTCATTTTAGAAAACTCACTGATGCTTGATCTCTTCTAGAAAAAAAGTATTTCTAAGCAATTAGAATAGTATGACTAAAAAAAAAAAAAGAACAGTGTGACTCAGTCATAGTAACTAAGCAACTTTACACACTCCAGTTAAGGGGGAGACCATGGTTTTCAAAAGCATGTAACTAGTTGACAGACCCAACTGAAGGAAACTTTAAAAGTATCATGAACTTTCATATAAGAAGAGGTGAGATTTAATAAAGAGAAAGTTCAGTTGGCTCATTAGGACTATCTCTAAATGAGAATAAATGATTTATAAAACTTTCCCAGGTAGACGATAGAACTTCCACAATCTGATAAACTAGAAGCTACACTGACTATGTGAAAATTCTACTTTTGATTTTGATATACTGATTTGGATGAAATAAATTAATTTTCAACAAAAAATTTAAAAATTGCTCCAAAGAGAAATGTCTAAATATTACTGTTAAACTAAATGTTTTATAAAATATATACCTACTAATACCTGTCATGATTCACAATAAAAATAAATAAGGCTTCCTCTTTCAAACTTGGATTCTATATAAAACTGTTTTAAAAATCAGATTCAGACCTTTGGAAGATTATGTTACACAAAATATTATATTTTATATTATACTAAAAACCTGGTAAATACAACTCTTTACTCAAAACTCCAGGGCATTGCCACTTTCAAAAGATTATCCTCTGAAAGACAAGGAATGCAAAATTATGATTTATGAATCAAATACCTGGAACTTGAATGATCTCCATTCTGTCTAATAAGGCAGGTGGAATAGTAGCAGTAGTGTTGGCAGTAGCTATAAAAAGAACTTGGGAAAGGTCAAAGGCCACATTTAGATAATGATCTGTGAAGTTATGGTTTTGTTCAGGATCCAATACCTAGGGGAGAACAATAAACATTTAAATAAGAAATTTAGCAGTTACAACAGATAGCACCATAAATTAAATCAGACACAAAGCATGACTGAAGTCACTGTCTCTGCTGGATATGGTTAGTTTGGGAAACCAAGAGAACATTAAAACCCAGCGCATCCCTTTCTTGCATTCTCCATATTCTAAATACTTGTTTCTTAATTAAAAATGCTCATATCAAAATTTAGAACACACAAAAAGTACAAAGATGCTTTTATAAGTTAACTGTTATAAAGTAAAAAACTATGACTAAGTTTTCACACCAAAGGAAACATTTGATGGCAACAAGGAGAGGAAGGGAGGAAGGAAAATAAGCAATAGGCTAGAGGAGAGAGAGGTGTTAACTTGGGTGGAGGGAAAGCATATTCCACAAGAGGGAGAAGAGAAACAAAAAAGGTAGATTAGGGAAAGCAATTGGGGGTTTGATATGTAGTTTAAGTTGAGGAAAACAAAACTGATGATCTAAAAATGCTAATGCCCAACTGATTGACAATAAAAAATATTTATCACAAAGCAACAAAAGAAAACAAAAAATACCCTTTCATATTTTCTTCTCAAACCTATTAGTGACTCGTTAAGTCACTATATGTTAACAGTCCTCTAGAATCAGTTTCCATCTTGATAATACTTACCTTCTGAATGATTATGGGAATTTAAAGTAAATTTGTTATGTTAAAATTTTTAGGTAATAGTCAAATTAAAAAATATTTCTCCTCAAATATTATTATAAAGCCCAGTACAAATTCTTTAACTTAAAAGGGAATTCCAAACTAGAAAAAATTACTATGCTCCTAAATTCTGACAATAGCATAAGGAAAAATCACTTAAAAATATCTTAAATTAACACTTTTTTGTTTTACTGAGCAAAATGTAAACATTTCTTTAAAATATTCCATATTGGTAAGTTAGATAACTTATTAAACTACTCAGCAAATGTATCTTAAAGAGACTATATCTAACGCTCACTATTCGGAATCATGTCTGGGATCTTGAAAGCTTACAGGTCATCATCTACTAAACAACTACCGCTCTCTATCCCTTTGAACAAAAGAGAAAAAGTAGCCCAAGAATCAGAGAAGAACTGTACTATAGGACTGACTATCTCCATAATCCCTGAAACCTCCTCCACTGTGAAATCAGAGCTACATGATGCCTGGCTATCAATATCAAACATTCAGATCAGGGTCACACTAGATGGATCCTGATAAAATGGGGGGGGGGGATGTGCAATAGAACTTCAAAATCCTAAAGAATCCAGAATTGTAGAAGCTATTGAAGATAGGGGAGACCCTGAGACTATGGATCTAAATTAGTCAAACTATCCTTTGAAGTCACCTTTAAACTGTTAAATGAAAGTTTAGCGCAGAGTGAAGACAGTCAACCTCGAGTATTATGTTCTTTTAAAAGAATTTTTTTCTTCTTTTATAATAATATAAGACCAAATGGTCTTGAAAGCATAGATGAGAAGGTTGGTGGGGTGGTGGTGCATGGAGTTATGGTAGCAAGAGTGAAACAACTAGAACGGAAACAGCAATAATGATAATACAGTGCAAAGAATGTAACCAATGCCATGGATAATTGTGCTCAGAAATTGGTAAGAGGGTGGGTTTTGCTGTATTTTTTGTCAAAAGTAAAACAAAATATGAATTTAAAAACTGCATTGAATTTCCAAGGGGCACTACTCAGATGACGCATGAAGACAAACTGATGACACTATGACGGGAAAAATATGCTACAAACTTCTTAGCCATCAAATCTCTACTTCTTACCCCACTTCAGCCAGAGCTTCCATGGTCCAACTTCAGGATCTGCTTTCAAGAATATATACAGCTATTTTTTCTCCCTTCTCCACAATTAAAAAGCCTTCCTACATCAAGCTCAGGTCTGTCATTCCAACCCATGCACAGTGTCTGGGGTAGAAAGGGCTGTGATACGGTGCTTAGTTCCCAGAAAGTAGTCAGTAGTGGGATAAATTGTGGAGAGGAGTATATTCTGAGAGCCTGTCAGTAATTTTTGACAATAGGATTTTACTCCTTATAAATGACTAGGTAACTAACCAACATCCTTCTTACAATAAGAGAGATAGAAAATAACAAGAAAACTAGGTGAAGCTGTGCATACAAAATAGCTGTCAGCTTAAAATCTGACAGGAGGGTTTTGAAGGAGGTGAATACAAGGAAAAATAATAGATGTTATAAGAAGGTTCCGCAAAATATATCTATGAAAGTGGTGGAGGACACAGTGGGCTAAATTGTGTAAGCCTCTAAAACCAAATTTACTGCAATTGAGACAATGGGTCTAGAAGCTCATGACAATAGTCAAAGGAAAGAAGAAGGTCAATTGGAGCAACACAGTCCACAATCTACCAATGTTCTACATCCTATTTTAGTGACTGGTGACTGGGTCCTAAAAGCTTCTGAGCAGTCATGTAAGGTACAATTAATGGTCTTTCTCCATCCTGAGGAAAGAGTAATGAAGATTGAAGACAAATGGGAACAATCAGTTCAATGGACTAATGGATCATGTGAACATCAGTCTCCATGATCCTAAGACCAGAAGAACTAGGTTATAATTTCTGACAAAAGGATTTTACTCATTACAAATAACTAGGTAATCAATCAATACCCTTCTTTCAAATAGAAAGCTGTAAAACAATAAGGAAATTAGGTGAACCTGTGCATACAAAGTAGTTGTCAGCAGTTTTGCAGAGGGAGAAAAAAGAAAAACAGCGTTATTCTAAGGCTCCACAAAATATACCCATGAACTACAACCAATTGCTCTGAAAGGGTTCTGATTAGAAGGTCCTAGATAGAGGGCAGAAAAATAACGTGGGGGATATTCAATCTTATAAAAAGAGACCAGGTTTGCTAGTTGGACAGAGATAGGTGGGACCTTCAAGACTATGGTCCTTAGTCATCACCTTTTAGGTCTGGAACTGAACTTACCCTCATAGCTCAATTGTCAGCCAAACAAACCAGGTCTATAATGGAGATTATAACACGAGAAGTTATGTGCCACCGTGGAATAAACAAATCATTTGAGTTCAAAAGAGCAGCGTTTACCCAAGGACAAAGTTCAGTAAGGTTAGTAAAGTAGGAGAAATAGAAACAGGAAACACAGGGAGAAAGTGAAATAGGTGATGCTACATTATGAAGACTGCTATCACTAGGAAGAAACAAAATATATTATGAATTATGCACTGGAAAACTGATCTGCTCTGTAAACCTTCACCTAAGTCACGTTAAAAGTTACAAAGACTGCAATATAAAAGAGAACACAATGATCAAGATAAAAAGGACTACCATACCTTTGTTCAAATAACAAGTACATTATGTTTCTGCAAACCATGCAACCCCATTGCATGTTAGTTTCATGTGCACATTAAGTGCATGGTAAGCGTGAATGCATAAGCATATTAGATTATATGTATTTATGTGTAATTTATATAGGCACGTTATATGCAAAAAAAACTTGGTCTATTTTTTTAAATGATTTATCTCTTAAGTAAAATTTTAAAGGATTCTTTCCTATACTTTAATACAATTCAGAAACTAAAAGTAGAATCACATTGGCAAAAAAAAAAAAAGCAAGCACAGGCTATTCATTGTAGCAAAAGGAAACTGACTCAATTAATGAGGGATCATCCATTCAATGTTGAAGAATATGGTGTGGGGGCCACATCTCATTTCTTTGGGTTCCCAAGCATGATTGCCACAAGGCAGGGTCAGACATGCCTCCGTTTTATTCTGCTACCAAGTATTTAAAAAAATTTTTTTACATCGTTTTATTAGGAGCTCATACAACGCTTATCACATCCATACATACATCAACTGTGTAAAGCACATTTGTACATTCATTGCCCTCATTATTCTCGAAACATTTTCTCTCCACCTAAGCCCCTGGCATCAGCTCCTCTTTTTTCCCCTCCCTCCCCAGTCTCCCCTCCCTCATGAGCCCTTGATAATTTATAAATTGTTATTGTGTCTTATCTTGCCCTGTCCGACGTCTCCCTTCACCCACTTTTCTGTTGCCCGTCCCTCAGGGATACCAACTAATTTTACTATGGCACTTGATTTCCTCGCACTCTGCTTCTTAGGCTGGGTTAAACAGTTCACTGCAATGAACACATAGAACACACAATGTGCTGATCAAGTTCTGAGAATTTTGGTCTTCTTTACATTGAGTTGTAATCCACGTCGAAGCACACAATACTTGATTTTCAGCAAGCAAAGTTGTGTCATCTGCATATCGCAGGTTGTAAAGAAACTTTTCTCCAATCCTGATGCCACATTCTTCTTCGTAAAGTCTGTTTTCTGATGACTTGCTAAGCATACAGATTGAACAAGAATACTGAGAGAATACAACCCTGTGGTACACTTTTCCCGATTTTAAACCATGCAGTAACCCCTTGTTCCATTCACTCAATTACCTCTTGAGCAATGTACAAACTCCACACAAGCACAATGAAGTGCTCGGAAACTTCTATTCTTCTCAAGGTGATCCATAGTTTGTTTCGATACACAATCGAATGACTTTGGTACAGCCAATAAAACAGAAACAAATATCTTCCTGGCATTCTCTGCTTTTAGCCAAGATTCATCTTATGTCAGCAATAACATTTCTTATTCCACATCCTCTTTTTAATCTGGCCTGAACTGGCAGCTCCCTGTCAATACACTGCTACAAGCATTGTTGGCTGAGTTTTAATAAAATTTTACTGGCATGTGATATTAGTGAAAATGTTCTATAGTTTGAGTATTCTGGTGGGTCACCTTTCTTTGGAATGGGCACAAATATGGATCTCTTCCAGTCAGTTGGCCAAGTAGCTGCCTTCTACATTTCCAGTTACTTGTGAGTGAGTGCTTGTGTTGCACCAGCTGGTTGAATCATTTTGATTGATATTCTACCAAATTCCTGAAGCTTTGTTTTTGGTTAATGCTTTCAATGCAGCTTGAATGTCTTCCTTTAGTAGCATTGGTTCTTGCTCGTGTGCTACCTCCTGAAATGGCGGAATGTTAACTAGTTCTTTTTTGTACAGTGACTGTGTATTCTTCCCATATTCAATGGTTGGTTCTTGCATCATTCAATATTTTTCCCATAAAATCTTTCAATATTTCAGCTCGAGACTTGGGTTACTTCTTGCGTTCAGTTTAAGACATGTTGAGTGTGTTCTTCCCTTTTGGTTTTCTAAATCTAAGTCTTTGAACATGCCATAATATTTGGCCTAGTCTTCTCGAGCTGGAAAGCTTTATATTCAGCTCTTTGGCTTCATCATTTCTTCCATTTGCTTAAGCTACTCTATGATTAAGAACAAGTTTCGGAGTCTCTTCTGACATCCACTTCAATCCTTTCTTTCTCTCTCAACATTTTAATGACCCTTTTCGTTCTTCATGAATGATGTTCTTGATGCCCACCACAGCCCATTAGCTCTTCTGTCATTAGTGTTCATCCAATCTGTTCTTGAAATTCAGGTGGGATATTCTCAAGGTTCTGTTTTAGCTCTTGTGGATTTAATTTTCTTCAGCTTTATTCTGAACTTGCATATGAGCAGTTGATGATCTGTTCCACAGTCAACCTCGGGCTTGGTTTTAGCTATTGATATTGAGCTTCTCCATATTATTTCCCCACAGATGTAGTTAATTTGATTTCTGTGTGTTCCAAATGGTGAAGTCCAAGCGTATAATCACCTTTTGTGTTGCTGAAAAACCTTATTGCAATTAACAAGTCATGGGTCTTGCAAAATTCTATCAAGCAATCTCCAGCTTTGTTTCTTCCAGTAAGTCCATATTTTACAACTACTCTTCCTTCCTATTTGTTTCCAAATTTTGCATTCTAAACACTAATAATTACCAACGCATCTTTATTGCATGTTTGACCAATTTCTAACAGAAGTCACTGGTAGAATTCTTCCATTTCTTCACCACTAGCTTTCACTGTGGGGCCCTGCTGGTATTGTGGTTATGCGTTAGGCAGTTCGAAACCACCAGCAGCTCCAAGAGAGAAAGACAGCTTTCTACTCCTACGCACGGTAATAGTTTCAAAAATCTCAGGGGGGTTGCTGTGAGTCAGCATTGCCTCCATCAATGACAGTGAGTGAGCTTTTGTTGGTGGTGCATAATCCAAGTAATAGTGCTACTGACTGGATTTCCTTCAAGGTGGATAGATACAATCCTATCCCAGACAGCACTGTACTTCAAGATTGATTTTGCAATGTCCTTTTTGACAATGAATGCCATTCCTCTTGATTGTGTTATTCTTGACATAGTAAATCATATGATTTTCTGATTCAAAGTGGCCAATACTAGTTCATTTCAGTTCACTAATGTCTGTGATATCAATCTTTAGGCATTCCATTATATTTTTTATGACTTTCAATTTTGCTAGATTCATACTTTGCATAGTCCAAATTTTGATCACTAGCAGATTTTTACAGCTGTTTCTCATACTTTAAGTTTGCTGGATTTATTAACCAGCCTCTATTGATCTTGTGAATCTCCATTGTTTTCAAATTTGCCCTAGTCTGTTCTTCTAATTTTTATATTAACATGATCAATGTAATATATCACTACGTTTCATGTCTGCACCAAGTCCAAATCTCTTTTAAACAAACTATGAAAGAAAGGTGAAGAATTTAAATAGCCCTGGGCTAATGTGGTGATCCTTCCCATAAGAGAGCAAACTGTGGCTGACTTCTGAGACTGGGATGGAGAAAAGGCATTTGCATGATCATTCACTGAGCACCAGTCTCCTTTAGCCTGCTTATTTTCTGCAGTATTCATACCAACTCTGGAACAGCTGAAGCCACAGGTGGCACTACTTTATTTAGGCCACCACAATCTACTGTCAATCCCCATGGACACCTGCCATTTCCACACTTAACCCCAGTTTTTCCAGATGCAGGGAGGGTACAATCCATCCCATCAAGCCTTTGGGACTTTTCAAACACTGATTTGGGGGTATAGCTAAAGTCTCTTGGTGAGGAATCCCCTACTTTGGCCACTCAAAGCTGCATCCCTGGTCCTGGAACCACTGCATCCAGCAGAGAAAAAGCAATTTCAGGTGATGTGGGGAAGAAATGTACAGTGGTGCCAGTATCCTCCCCCACCCCCTTGTGAGAAACCTAAGAATCTCTTCAGGGGTCATCCTCCCTTTGTCTCCCTCATGTTGAATGTGAAACACACTCATGCTTCAACTGGCCATTCCAATTTTCTATTAAACCATTACTCAGAGGGCGGTATGGGACGTGGTATGTCATCTAATATAATGTTTCTTGGCCCACTGCTACACTGTGGCTGTTAAGTGTGCTTCTTGTTCTGGGGATGTATAACTTAGTGGCCCAAGCTGTTACAGCATCTTTTGTTCTAATCCCTTGATGGTGTACATAGCATGTGCATGTGTCACTGGACATGCAAAGCCCAGTGCAGAGTAAGTTTGTACCTGTGAGGAACCTGGTGTCACTAATATCATTGATCTAATAGATTTGCCAGCTTTGTACAGGGCCTTCACCCCACGGAATCTGTCCCACAGACACCTATAAATCAAGTAAAAGTTACTGTACTTCCTATTCCCAAGACTAAGCAGGAGACCAAGTTGATTGCTCTATTTGGATTTTGGTGGACTCACACTGGTTAGGAGCTGGGCTGCTAACTGCAAGGTCAGCAGTTTGAAACCACCAGCTTTCTACTCCTGTAAAGAATTACCGTCTCGGAAACTCACAGATTCAGTTCTATCTTGTCCTACAGGGTCACTATGAGTCAGCATCAACATGATAACAGTGAGGTTTTGTGTGTGTATTCTATACTTGGAAATATGGCTAGTCCCATCCATAAAACTATGAGAAGAAAACTGCTTTTGAGTGGGAGCTTGAGCAACAGCAGGCTATGTCTGAGCTACAGAAAGTAGTTTCTAGCTCTCAGGCTCTTTTGACCCTCCTTCAGACGTGGTTTTGGTTGTGTCTGCAACTTTCTGCTGACTAGGACAGAGTTGCTTGGTTTAGAGACAGCAGTTCCAGAGTACACGAATCACAACAACTGAGGTGGAAAGCTGTTGCATTAAGACCACCAGATGGAAATACCTTAAATGAAGAAGGCAAGAACAAGTCAGCAAAATGGCCTGTTTTTCTAGCCATGTTGGAAGACGTGAACAATGGGGAGGGCCTATACATTTAGGTTATTACTGATTTGTTGGTAGTGGCCAATTGCCTGGTCAGGAAAATGAACGATGGCAAACTGGCCTTTTAAAGGTACACCTGTATGAGGAACGAATCCATGAAAGTCACTAGGGGAATTTAAAGGGCACATCTGAGTAGGACATGTTGGTATGCTCTCCCCTGAAGTGGCAATTGGGTCCATGAGATGAGTGGGCATGGGTGTGCTACAGCAATGCACACATGGGCTAAAGCCTGACATATCCCTTTGCACTGGATGAGGCATAAAATGCCAGTAAGGGGTGCCTTGGGAAGTTCCCAGAGCAAGGACCCTGAATACAAATAAAGTATTTTACTACAGGCCCTTCGTTTGGTAGTGAATGACCCTTATAAACCTAACAGGATGGCAAAACTGACTAATCCCCTCAGTAGACTACAACTACTTAATTTACATAGTAACAG
The DNA here is from genome assembly GCF_000313985.2 of Echinops telfairi. Taxonomy (NCBI): domain Eukaryota; kingdom Metazoa; phylum Chordata; class Mammalia; order Afrosoricida; family Tenrecidae; genus Echinops; species Echinops telfairi. Next base: position 9,654,716 of record NW_022106189.1, on the reverse strand, counting down.
ACCAATTTCTGAAAAAGTCACAATTCTATTGGGTGGTTTTACATGCCATATTTACAAAGTAGACTAATTAATCCCCTTGCAAGAGTATGGCCTAGCAAATCATCTTAGAACTACAAATTCAGGACCAGAAAAGCCCTATACGTAAAAGGAAAACCATTGAACTATGAAGGTCAATATAACAAAACCAACAAACTTTTTTTTCTATATGTTAGCAACAACCAAAAATTGATAAAACAGTACTAAGAAATAAATATATAGGGACAAATTGGACAAAGTACAAGATCTGTATGCTGAAGCTATAAAACAATGCTGAAACTCAAGGATAGGGTTACAAGGGATCTAAAATCGACGGTGAGGAGGACTCAGAGTGCCTGGTGATGCTTGAACGGTGTAATGTAGCTGAGAGGAATTACTGAGAGCCGAACAAGGGGTGAACATGAGAGTAGGGCAGGAAGAAAGTAAAAGGAAAAATAAGGAAAGAACAAGGAGGTAAAAGCTATATATAAAGGTATAAACATAGACATGTATATATGTAAATAAATATTTAATGATAGGGGCATTGGTCTATGTACATATATTTATATGTTAAAGTATTAAGGTAGCAGACAGACTTTGGGACTCTACTTAAGTCTTCCCTCAACACAAGAACACTGTTCTAATATCCTAGCATTGTGTGATATTCACCTTCCCGATACAATCACTGATGACAAAAAGGGTGCATAAGCAAATGTGATGAAGAAAACTGATGGTACCCCATTATTAAAAGATATAGCATCTGGGGTCTTAAAAGGCTTGAAGGTAAACAAGCAGCCATCTAGTAGGGAAGCAACAAAGCCCACATGGAAGAAGCATACCAACCTGTGTGATCACGAGGTGTCGACAGGATCAGGTATTAGAAGACCAAAAACAAACAATTATATAGATGTAAAGGAGAAGGATCAGAGTGGAGATCCAAACCCATCTGTTGATAACTGGACATTCCCTCACAAAAGGGACAAATGGGACGATTCATTCATGATGCAACACAGCACTGACAAAGCACAACATTCCTCTAGTTCTTTAATGCCTCCCCCCCCCACTATCATGACCCCAGTTCTAGACCACAAATCCTTCTAGACTGCAGTATGTACATTGGTACAGATAAGAGCTGTCGACACATGGAATACAGGACCGATAAAACCCGTCAGAAACAACAATCAATCAATAAGTAAGTAAGTAAATAAAACATTGCTGAAGATAAACAAGATTCAGTAAATGGAGAGGTATAATAAGCTCACGAATCAGAAGACACAGCACTTTTTGTCTCTTTCAATTGTATTGTGGTTAATATATACACATATATACAAATGAAATAAAATATTTGCCATTCTATCCTTTAAAGTATATAATTCAGTCATATTAATTATATTCCTGTGTTGTGCAATCATCGTTACTATCTTTCCCTTCCATAACTTAATATCAGTCAAGTCTAATGTTTTCGAAGTCCATCATGCTATAACATGATCAGCCCAACAGGCAGAGAACTTAATCATCTCCTTTACTTGTGAAACTGTCTTAGGAGAACTTAATTCAGGAAACATAATTATTGGAAAATTACTCCTAAATTCAATGGACAGACTAAATGTCTAATAGGAGAAGTCTGTCATATTATCTGAAAATTGCCTCAGCATAAATTAAACTGAAAGCTTAAAACCTACAGATTTTAGGTTTTAAATGATGTTCCTAAATGATGTTCACTTTCACTGTTCATCGTACTCAATAGTAAACCATTTATAACCCTGAAAAGAATAATCATACAATACAAAAAGACCAAACCATCATCTGCAGGCTTTGATACCTTAAAATAGTTAACTATTTTTCATTAAACAAACAGGATTATGACTATATTTCTAAGACTAGCTTATCACTAATACAGAAGCTGTGACTGTGATACGCAAAGCACAATGTATTGTCTTCTTGCTAACAAAACAAGTGTTCCAGGTCATCCTGTTCTAAGATGATAAAAAATGAAGAAACAAGAAGCCTAGGCAAATTGGAGGGAAAAAGAAAACGTCCACAAAGCAAGTTTCTCTCCCAATTTTATACCTCAATTAGAATATTAATAGCATTTTACATAAGTGAGGGTAAAGAGGGCGATCAGAGGTGCTAGACTAAGGAGGATGGGCTGAATAAGTCTTCAACCCTAGCAAAATACTGGGGGGCTTTATTTCCTTAAGAAACTTAAAAAACAAAAACAAGTTTTTTGTCCTAGGACGTTGGGCAAGATGAGAATATGCACTGTACTTTTCACGATTAAAAGTAAATATTTATGTATTTGTACTGCAAGTTTAAATAAAAGTTTATTTATTTAAAGTAGTCTACAAACTGACCAGTGGTGGTCCCATTGTTTTCCAAGGGACCATCAATGGATGATTTCTCAGAAGGAGATAGCCAGGCCTTCCTTCTGAGACACCTATAGGTAAACTTTAATTGCCAACCCTTTAAAAAAATATATATACTTATTTATTTAGATTTAATACATGTCATATCCTTCTATAGTTCAATCGCATCCAGTAGACTTGTAGAGCTTCTACCACAATCAGTTTCCCAACGTTCTTTTTCTACCTGGGCTGGCATCATCTCCCTATTATCCCTCATCCCCACTGCTTACCTGGCCAAACTCCCAGAACCCCTCTACTTGCTGTCCCCACAGGTTCATCAATCCTGCACGTCATATAGGGAAAACATAACACACCTTCGAGGGAGTGCCCTCCAATGACATAAAATCTCTGATATACACCCTAATATATACAAATAAAAATAAAACAAAACATTACAAACAACCAGATCAGGTCCAGCCTGCATCACAGGGGGGCAGAGTTTTAACTGTTCATATCAGATTTATGCCTTTGATCTTCTACAGTCATCTCTCCAGAGCACTGCTCACACTTGATCCTAGCCAAAAGGCCGAGAAACGGTCCAAAGCACTGTTGAGTAGCCACTTCCTACCACCCTTCAATTGTAGAGAGAGGGAGCTCACTGGAGGCTTATTACCTAGGTAGTTCCACAAATGATTCTTGGGCTCCCACTGTCATCCACAGCCTTCTGATCACTGTATTCTCACCATTTAGGCTCTGATACTAATCCCTCCTTCAACTTCAGATGATATGGATTACAATCCTGCAGTTAATTGCCAACCTTTTAGTTAGAAGTCAAATACTCAGCTATGTGAGATACCCAGGGCACAAATAACATGGTTGATGTCGATGCTAGGTGCTGCTGAGTCGCCCCGTGACCCTAGGTACAACAGAACAAAACCCTGCTCAAACCACTGTGAAGCCCTTGAGGCTCATCTTCTTTTCCCCCAGATTCTTTATTTTACACGATGATTCTCTCTTTATGGACTCATCCCTCCTGTTAACATGTTCATAGGATGAAGTCTCCCCATCTTCACTTCTGTAATAGTCTAGGTACTTTGGAGAAACAAATCCACAGCAACTCACGTATAAGAGAGTTTTATGCAAAGAAAATGTGCATCATGAAAACATCCCAACCCAATGCTGCCCAAGCCCACAAGTCCAACATTAACCCATACCCAACACCAGTCCACAAAGTCCTTCACCTCACAAAACAGAGGCAATAATGCCGACTGCAGGAGGAAAGCTGAGTCCGTGAACGTGTAAGCATCTCAGCACTGGCAGGGGTCTCCACACGGCTGCTCCAGCACCCACGGCTGCATCGGGATAGATCCATGCGGCTTCTCCTTGGGGATGTCTTGTAGGAAGTCCATCTTGCAAGCTGAAGCAGGGAACTGCTAAGGCAGCTGCACCCGATGCAACCATCACAAAACAAGAGACCCGAGAACTAGAAAGGCGAGGCTTCACCACCCATTTATCCCTCCGCCTTTCAACCAGCACCACATGTGATTATCGGCCAGGCTGGCACAATTAACTAACTCAACTTCTGAATGGATATTTTGGCTGTACTTCAAATCCTGATTTGTTTGTTGGTAGAGTCCATAATAGATGCAATATTATTGGCCAATATTCTCTTCAATTTTTCTTTTCTAGGTCGAGTGGAATTCATATAAAGTAATCAAACATACCATGGCTTGGGTCAGATCTTCAGAGTGACACTTAGTTTTTTTAACCCTTCAATTGGGTCTTTTACATCAGGCTTGCCTAATGCAAAATGCTGTTTGATTTCCTCTATGACTATTGTGGATCTAAATAAAATTAAATCCTGAACATTCTTTTTTTTTCTTTCTTTTTTTCTCTGTTTATCAAGATGCTCAGTTGTGAAGAATTTTATGTTAAAGTACAATCCATACTGAAGGCTGAAGCATTTGGCCTTCATTTGTTAAGTGCTTCAAGTCCTCTTTGCTTAGAGAAAGCCAGGTTGTGTCAGCTGCATATTTCAGGTTGTCTTAGCCTTCTTCAAATCCAGATCCTGTGCTTTTCTCCATGTAGGTCCAGTTTCTTTCTCAGTATATAAGCTGAATGCATACTATGAAAGGATTCAAACCAGATACGCCACTCCTGATTTTACACTACATAATGTGCCCCTTTCTGTTAGAAATACTGCCTGTTGGTCCATGTATAGGTTTTACATGAGCACAACTAAAAGAGTGGAATTTTTATTCTTTAGAATGTTATGTGTAATTTGTTATGATCCACACAGTTGAATGCCTTTGAATATTTAATTAATCACAGCAAATAAATATCTTTCTGGTATTCTCTGCTTTGAGATCCACCTGACATTAGCAATAATATCCCTGTTCTACTGTTTTTTTCTGAATATGAATATGGCATGAATTTCTGGCAGTTCCCTGTTTATGTACTGCTGTAACTATTTTAAAATTATTTAACAAAAGTTTTTCTCTCACTGCTATTGAATTGATTCTGACTCATAGTGACCCCTACAGAACTGCCTGTGGTTTACTGGGACCAACTTTTCCCCCCTCTACCAAGCCATTTTATTAGAAACTAATCCAGACATCATATTACTCCCTAGTTCAATCATATCAAGTAATGTTGAATAATTGCTACCATAATCAGTTTCAAAACATTTTCTTCCTTCTTGAACTCCTTAATATCAGCTTCCCACTTACTCCTCCCCAACACCTCCCCCATCATAACCTCCAGGATCATTTATTCCAGTTATTGTCTCTATAGACTCATCCATCCTGGGTTTCATATACTGGAAAACATAGAAAAATACATAACAGAGTCAACACTACCACCAACAATGACAAAACACAACGGAGACAAACATTTATTTGAAGAAAAACCCACAGAAAAATACTAAAAACCAGACTGTACACAAAGTGAATCAAAAGGGAGATATATGTGACAAGGTTTTACCCCTTCAAGCCAGATTTTAATCTATTTAATTTTAATCACGACTATAGTCATGAGACTAACTCTTTATGAGAGCAGAAAGCCTCATTTTTCTCTAAGCAAAAATTTAGTTGTGCGCAATATCAATGATACTGTTTGAGAATTTCCTCTTTCTGTTGGGATATACAAAAACTAAAAACAAACAAACAAACAAACAAACTCACTGCCATCAAAGTGATTCCACCTCATAGCAATCCTGAAGGATGGCGTGAAACTCCCCCGGTGGGAGTCCGAAGTTGTAGGTCTTTCCAGGAGGAGACAGCTTCATCTTTCTCCCGTGGAGCAGCAGGTGGTTTTTAAACAGTTGACCTTGCTATTAGCAGGTGAACTCTTAACCCACTATGCCACCAGGCCTCCTTTGAGACCAACACCAGGGATATTAATGTGGCAATGCACTCTAGAGCCCATGTGGTGCTCAAATTGTTGACAGCCAAGTTTCATTCTCAAGACAAGAGACTTACAAAGAATAGTCTGAGTAGTCTAAGAAGAAAGCCTAAAGTTACTGACATGGGAAGTTCCTTAACCGCTCAGTCTACTCAGATGACCCTACTGTAAAGCTCACAGTCAATAAACCCATATGTTCACACAGGAGTAACTCATATGCTCATAGCCTCCATTGGCATTTCCATTCTTCACTATTAAATATGACTGGAAAAATGTAAATTATAAATCTTCTACAGAAACACTTTAATATGTAAGATATGACAAAACAATAATTTATAAATTATCAAGGGTTCATGAAGGAGGAGGGAGTGGAGAGGGAGGGGGAAAATTGTGGAGCTGATGCCAGGGGCTTAAGTGAAGAGCAAATATTTTGAGAATGATGAGGGTAATGAATGTACAAATGTGCTTGACACAATTGATGCATGTATGGATTGTGATAAGAGTTGTATGAACCCCTAATAAAATGATTTAAAGAAAAAAAGACACCGAATGAGACATAACAAAGCATAAAGAGAATTAAAAAAAAAAACCCTCAAAAAGATAAGAAAATATATCACAACTATGTAACAAGAGCAAGATACTAAGAAAGGAATATGCAGATAACTCAATATGTTATTTGAAATGAAAAATATGGTAGTAGAAATGGCAAACTCAAAGAAGTATTAAAATTGAAAGCTGATGAAGTATTCAGAAAGCAGAGCAAAAATAAGAGAGATAAAAGGTTAGAAGTGAAAAAAAAAAAAAATCCAAGATCTAACACCCAAACACCAGGTTAGTGAAGATCATAAGACTTCAGGAATATTTTCTGGAACTGAAAAACAAGATATTTCCAACTCAGAGAATCTTCAAAGAGCCCAGAAAAATAGATAAGGCAGGACCTATGCCAAGGTTCCTTTATTATAGAATGTCAGAAGAGTAAGATAAGAAGAAGAATTTAAAACTTTCCTAAGATCACAAAGGATAAGGATGGATGGATCACAGTGGCTTCAGTCTTAACAACACCGACACTGGAAACTGGAAAACAATGGAGAAATGTGTTCAAAATGAAATTATTTCTATGTATAGTCTATATCCAAACTATCAATCAAATAGTATGAGGAGAACACAGAAATGCTAAGATATGTCAAATCAGAAAGCCTTTACCTTCCATGCTCCGAAAGCTATTAAGAGATTAATATCATAAAAATATGCAGGCTTAAGCCAAAAAAGAAGAAACAAGATACAAAGAAAAAGAAATCTAATATGGTAAGAGGTGAAGGGGGATCCAAGGAAGACAGCTATGGACCAGACATCGAAAACAGCCACTTCAGACTTACGGAATATAAAGCTGACTGAAGACCTAAAGTGTTTGAGTGTCTTGAAAGAAGACTCAGACAGTGTTTCCACTCTTTTAGAATTTGTCTAGCAGGTCCCCCCCCCACCCTGGAAAACCTCCCATTAAAAAAAAAAAAAGATTTAGACAACTGGTAAAAGTCCAAAATAAAAAAGAAAGACACAAGAAAATTATTAAGTAAGCAGAATTAAAAAGTAAAAGTGGGGGGGAAGGACCGGAAATAAAAGCAGTATCATTTACCAGAGGGTTCAATTGTGAAAAGCATTTCAATAATCACAATGTAAGTTTTCAAGGAGACTTACAGAAGTTCATAAAAAAATAAGATGATACCAGCTAATCCGTCCACCTTTAAAGAACGAAAAGTCCTGAGAATTCAATCATGAAAATAATTCAGTCTTTTCTTATAGTAATTGAAGAAAACTGGCATCTTTTGAACATTTTTTTCTTAAAAGATTAGGAAAGACAGCAATAGAGAGGAGTCAAGTCAGGCCTCTAAGTTGGATGCTCATTCAAACTGACAACCTTTTTCACTTGATGAGAGAAACGAGCAGAAACCTTGCTGTGGGAGAGGACTCTTGTGAAGCCTTTTTAGGCCTTTTTCTGCTACCACTTTGGCTAACTTTCTCAAAACACTCTCCCAATAAACAGACACTATTGAAAGCGTCTCCAAAAAGTCAACAAGTAAAATATGAGCAGCCTACAAAATTGTTGCCATGACTTTGGCTCTTGACCTGTTCTCTTATGCTTTGACTGGATTAATTCCACTTCTTGGTAGCCATTGCTTTGATGGCCCTTTGTCTTCAGGATCATACAAAGTGATATTTCATCTTGTTAAAATTCTTCCAAGAAATGTTTGAGGATTTTGATCCCACTTAAAAAAAAATGTCCATAGAAAGTTCTGTTCTCCTTTGCAGCTGATCTGGACTTGGTGATTTTGGTACCCATTGAGCATAAAGTTTGCTCAGCTTTAGTTTTTCAGTCAGAATTGGGAAAACCGAATCTACTGAGATGTCTATTGTATTGGCTATTGTTTCTGCTGCTGTCAATCTCCTTAAATTATGGAAAAGACTGTTTTCTCACAAATGGATATGGATTATTGCTACTGCAGGGTTTATTTTCAACACTGTCTCATCTCTTTTTAATAGGAGTATGATTGTTAAGGATTATGTCAATTAGACACTTCTGGATAAAGGTAGGGATGGAGCTCAACCTATCAATCAGGTCACACACAGTCTGATGATGCCTCCTTGAAGCCTATTTATAAGAGATGTTGGGAAATTCTCACTCTGTCCTTTCACCCTCCCTTCTTGCTGGGCCTCTGTGTCTGCCCCCAGGGACAGCCCCATGTGGGGCTGAGGAGCCAACTTCGGCGGGCTGGCTGTCAGCGCCACTCCATGTTTCCACCAACCTTGGATCCATGTAACTCTGCACTTACCAGCCAGTGATCTTCCTCTACCCTGCCTCACCTTCCTGAGTTATTGACCTTTGGCTACATGGATCTGAAGAGGGCTCTGACTACCATCTGACCCGCGGACTTGAGTTGGACTGGGCTAGGATGCCTTCTTGATATAAAATTACTTCCTTAAATATAGTTCTTTCTTGGAAATATATGTGCGTCCCTGGTTTTATTTCTCTAGACAACTCAGCCTAACACAAGGAGTTATCCATTTGTTAACTGCTGATTTCTTAAGGCATTATCCCCATAAGCTTTTCATAAAGCATGAATGATTTCACAATTCTTCCATTCAAGCTTCACCATAAATTTGATGTTTGTTCTTGGTCCAATGTTAGCAGTATTTATGTACTCTGACAGGGTTCTTCTCAAACCAATGTCTTATCCTTCTTAGTGCCTGACTAGAGCTGGTTTAGAAATGCTTTAACAAGTTATTATGGGGCTATTCTGTGCAAAAAGTTTTTGAAATCCATGCAGAATTTTTTCATAATATGCACTTCTCATAAACTTTCTAAAGATATTTTGTAATCAATAATAATTCAACAAATCTAGTAAAATTATATTCAGTAAAATTACATTAAAATGGTAGTATAAAAATGCTATCAGAGGGACAGAGGCAAGATAGAAAACAAATTCACCTCCTATGGCGCGAGTCAATAGATAATGTTGAAAACTAAAATGAAACAAAAAACCAATAGCAGTATAACTATGCTAACTTTGAGATTAGAACTAATCAGAGGGCAAATTATATAGAATAAAATGTATAGAAGGACGACATAATGGCTCTACAAAGGAGACTTGCTTGCTGTGTTTTATAGTGAGCCTGTAGAAATACGATCTCTAAACAATAAGCATGTACAAAATTTTGTTAAGCTATTTGATTTAAAGGAAAAGAAATAGGGATTATCAGGGGGAAAAAAGAAAGGATATTTCTAGACATTTCAATTTAAATAACAAATTATTTCCAATTTCATTCTATCAACTGCCTTTCCCATAACTAAACCTGCACCCAATGACTATATTACTGTTCTCGTCCATAGTCTCCAAGTGTAAATACAGACTGGGTTTTTCTAAGTCTTACCTCAAGGAGAGCTGCTGCAGGATCACCTTGTAAACTCTTCCCCAGTTTGTCAACCTCATCTAAAAGGAACACTGGATTATTAACTCCAACAGTCTTCAAGCCATTGATTATACGACCAGGCATACTGCCAACATAGGTGCGCCTAGAAGATAAGTAACAAATTCACAGCAATGAGATGTCAAGAGATAAAGCAAGACCATTTCAAATTCCGATAATAAAGCAATCCCTGGGTGGGGCTGAAACAGTTAATGTACTCGGCAGCTCACTAACCAACTGAACAAACTGTGGGTGAAATATTGCATGAAGCATCAAATGAAGATAGAAGGGTGACACAGAATCACTGTACCAAAATGAGTTGGTGAATATTCCATCGTTGTAAGAGGTAGCGTATTAATAAAACAAAACAAAAAACCTGATGGTGCCTAAGCTGCAATGAAAGCATTAGCAAAAAAACAAAGCTCCAGGAACCAATCTAAACGTTTCAATAAGTGGAGGCAACACTGGAAGCATTCACTATGGGGGAAAGTGAGGACATGGGAATGTATATGGTAGGTACATATACATAAAAGCATCTCTATGCTTTTAACCACAGGGCTTGGAAGACCTAGGGAAAGAAGACTTCCAAAGTTCCATGACAGAGTAAAACCCAATATGCATTCACCAGTCTGAAAGAGGTCCCCATAATAGCCCTCCATAAAATGCTAATATAGAGATGTCTCCTACACACCTGGCTACTCCCTATGCAGCTAATTAATGCCTATCTTTAAGAGCAATCAGATTCTTTTGTCTGTCCCACCCAAGGAGTAGTAAGGTCTCCTGCTGATGCCTGATACTTATCACAGGGTGTTTCCCTGGAGAGCCAGGGACATCCAAAGTTAAGACACTGCCCATTCTATTGCAAATGTGCCTGCAGGAGGCTTGCAAACCTCATGATTACATAAACCCCTATGGAAATACATTCACTCTCTCTTGATTCCAGGGTTGAGAAGAGCCCCATGTGCCTTACTGCCATTTGACTGTGGGGCTGGATCTCATACGCTAGTCTATGCCAAGGCAGCTATGGGCCAACCAACTGGAAGAGATCCATTATGCCCATTCCAAGTTCTGACCCAACAGAACTTGAAATTTATTAAATAATATAATTAATATCACATACAAGTAAAATTGATGATTATTCAAAAACAGCTGCAGCAGTACATTGACAGGGAACTACCAGAAATTCATGCGTGACTCTAAAAAGGATGTAAAATGAGGGATAGTCAGAGCTTATATCAGACCGATCTTAGCTGAAAGCAGAAACAGAAAAATGTCTTGTGTTTTACTGATTATGCAAAGGTATTGGACTGTGCAGATCATAACAAATTATAAATTAACATTGTGAAGAATGGAAATTCCAGAAAATTGTGCTCATGCATTTTGAACAGACACAGACCAAGACGCAATCATTGGGACATAACGAGAGAATACTACATGGCTTAAAATCATAAAAGCTGTGGATCAAGGTTGTATCTTTTCACCATCCTTATTCAATTGGAATGCTGAGCAAGTAATCAAGAGAAGCCAGTATATGAAGATAAATTCTGCATCACGATTGAAGGAAAGTTTATAAATAACCTGTGCTATGAAGATAATACAACCTTGCTTGCTGAAAGTGAGGACTTAAGGCATTGACTGATGAAAGCAAAGAAACAGCCTTTTGTATGGACTATACTTTCACATAAAACAAATAAAAATCATCCTAACTGGACCAATAAATAACAACATGATAAACAAAGAAAAATATTAAAGTGGTAAGAATTACATTTCACTTGGATCCACGATCAATGGTCATGGAAACAGCAGTCAAATTAAACAACATACTATTTAAATATGTTGCACTGGGAAAATCTGCTGCACAAAGGTGTCACTTTGAGGACTAAAGTGTGTCTGACACAAGGCACGGTATTTTCAATTGGGACATGTGCAACTGAAATCTGAATGTTCGACACAAGAAGGAAGACTGAAGAAGAACTGATGTATTTGAATGATGGTGCTAGTAAAGAATATTAAAAGTACCACAGACTGAGAGAAGAGTAAACAAATCTGTCTCAGAGGAAATACAACCATAATGCTCCTTAGAAGCATGATGATGTCTCACATACTTATAAAGTGCCAGACTAGTCCCTGGAAAGAGACATCATGCTTGGTAGAGGATCCATGGAAAAGAGGAAGGCCGTCAGTGGGACAGATTGAAGCAGTGGCTGCAAAATGGGCTCAAACATAACCACAAATATAAGGATGGCTCAGGATTGAGCAATATTTCATTCTGTTATACCCAGGGTCACTGTGAGTCAGAACCAACTGATGGCACCTCATGAAAGAAACAGAGATGCCAGAAAAAGAGACTTGGTAATATGCTTCTGAAAAATCAGTTGAATGCAGGGCACAGGGTTTGAAAGAAACCAATTTGATTTGGGGGCAATATATTGTAAGTTATTGGTTCACTTTTCACTTAAGTGAACACATACTTTCATTTCATGCCACACTCTACATCTATCATAATTATACAGATAATCTGTAAGTTTTATTTTCAAATTAATTGTGACTACAATTCTTTATGGATCTTCAACGAATTGTTATCTCATTTTTGCTACTCCCTGGAAAAGCACTGTATTTAAATCACACAACTTACTCGTCAGATGCCAAAATATTCAAAGACTGAATTTAAGTCCTTTTTGAAAATTGTTTTCTCAAGAGATTCCTGTCTCCAACACAACCATCTCTCTATATACTGAAATGGCTTCCTTAGAACTGACTGAAACATTAACATCTTCATAAAGGAAATTAAAAATTGGTTCAAAAAGTCAACGAAAACATAGAAAAAGAGGGAAAGAGAAGAGATGAATGAGTAAGAAAAGAAGGGAAGGTTCTAAACTTTTATTTCCAGAGGCAATAACAGATTGCTAATTGATATTGGGTTAACTGATTTAGGGCTAATAAGAGTCTAGGATTAATCAAATTTAAATTAAATTTTCATTAATTCTGATCTTTTAGGGAAAAACTATGCTCCCCAAATACACTAAGTGGCATAAACAAGTTCATCACACAAATCTGTTGAATATTAAACTTTTAGAGGCTGCTTTATCACATTTAAGCATGAATTATCTACATAATTATACAGAAGTAGAGTGTGGCATGAAATGAAAACAAAGATTGCCAAAGTGAAAAAAAAGTGCCTTCTAAAGCAATACTTTATTTTAAGCAGCTGTTTACTAAGTTTAATTACAACTTTAATGCCTAAATCATGTGCAAAACAAATGCGGTTTCTGAAAAAAGCAAAAAGGCCTGGTTGCTTAGATGCCACAGCTCAGTGTTCAGTGGAACAGCAGCACTCAGCTTATAATCCATACAAAGCTGCCTCACAGAGCAGGCCTCCCTCAACTCTGCCAGATGATTGGTACAAGACAGGGCAGAATAAACAGAGCGACCTTTGAAAAGACTTGCAAATATCATGTCTTTCATCCACTGAAAATGATCAAGGCCTGAAACCAAATATAGCTGACACTAACCTGTTACAGTAAGGAATTAGTACATGAATGATGTTTAATTGAAATATGAGACAAGACTCAAAATTAAGTTCTTTGACAATATTTCTCTAGAAAATACACACATTACAAAACCTCTGTGGGTAATTTCTTGCTACATTATTATTATTTTTTTCTTTCCTTATAGTTACTGATGGGACTTCAAAAACAGGTACTAACAGTTCAGACTTAAGTAATGAGTCAAACAATACTCTAGGTTGGATATCCTTTCTGTTGAAGAACTAGAAACTTACACACAAGTCACTGCGTACAACAACGGCCTCAACAACTTCCCATCGCTCACCAGAGGCTATAGAATAAGATCAAACTCCTCTCCCTGAGTTTCAGATCTCTTCTTTATTTGCCCACTTGCCACCCCACTTTCCTGCAACCCTTCGGTTATCACTGTCTTGCTTCAGCCACTATAAAAATCCCATTACATCTCATTCATGTGCTTTTATTTTTACCTTTGTTAAGATAGTGCCTTCCTGCACTTCCTCTCACTGTAACTTCCACCTACCCACTAACCGACTGCCATTGAGATCACTGTGACTCCCAGTGATTCTACAGGAAAGAGTGATCCTGCCCTGCCCTACAGGGCTTCAAGGATGTACATCTCTGCAGAAGCAGACTGCCCCATTTTCACCATGGAACACACTGGCAGGTTACAACTGTGGACCTTCCAGTGTGGAGCCAAGTGCTTTAGCCACTCTATCACCAGGACCCTCAAACTCTATATAAAATCCAGAAATTCTATGACACTTTTCCCAAACATCTTTGTAAAAACAATGGCGTGGAGGGGGCAATGTTTAACCTGTGACTGTAGCAAGGGGGAAAGAGAATCAAACCTAACACCAGCCCAAGGCAACTTCATATACAGTGGAGGTCAGACATGCCTCCATCTTCTACCCTTCTTTATCAATTCTGATACCAGCTATACCTCCCACAGTGCATTCTCCTTCTCAGCTGGATTCAACAGTGCATTGATTGCTTTGATTACCTAGAATTTACAGACCATACTCACGATTATGGGTTTCATTAGGGAAGTGAACAAATTGTAATTCAGGATTCAGAAATGCTCACCATACAGTTCTAACAATCAGGGCAGTCTCTTCTAAGCCATGCTCACACACAGGTGTCTCTGTGGCCCTCAGCCTCACAGGCTAAGGTTTTAGCTAAATGGATAGTAGACCCAGCTCCTCCTATTAAGTGCCCACAGGTATAGCACTCCGAAAGTGAGCCACTTGCAAAAAGGAACTCAGCTTTAACTGTTCCATGAGCCTGGAAGCTCTGTCTCAGGTTGTGCTGCGGCCATTCCTCTCCCACTCCTCTGCCACTTTTCACAGCTTAATGAAAAAAAACCGATGAGCTTCATTCCAGTTAAATCTTCCCTTCCCACTTCTGAGATGCTCATTTTATACTCGTTTATGTTTTAGGTGCCATCTAGTCAGTTCTGACCTACAACAACTCTACGTACAACAGGATACACCACAAGGTCTTGCACCATCCTCACAACTGGTGCTGTTGAGCCCATCAGAATGACAAAACTGATGAATACCTGCATCTGAGTTCCAAGTTTTGGAATCAAATTTGCCCTGCTAAAAATCACCAGGAGCACTGGTGGTATACATGTTGCGCGTTAGGCTGCAATCAGCATGGCTAGCAGTTCAAAACCAGCAGCTCCTCGAGAGAAAGACTGGGCTTTCTACTCTTATCCATTGAGTCTCAGAAATCCACAGTAGGGTCGATATGAGTGAGCATTGACTAGACAGCTGCAAGAGTTTTAACAATCACTCACAACTGTATCATATAATTCTATTAGCACATCCCCATCCCTTCTCTTACCCAGACCCATCAGGGAAAAGGAAAATACACCCAGCATATAGGGTGTGACCTAAATGATTGGCGAGAGTTAAAAAGGCTATGCCTATAAAAGCCATATCAAGTAAATCACGGCAATGCTACCTCTTACAGAGAGATCTTTCCAATAATGCAATGCCTGCAATATTTACTGATTCTGAAATGTACCTGATGCTCACTTTTTAATTCATGGGTAACCAGTACATACCTTCCTAAAAACACCATAAGTTCCTCTAAAGACACTGGTGACAGAGTAGGTCTTATTACAAAGTAGATACTGGAGAGCTCTAAGTTTGTTCCCCAAAGAAAAGTTTTTCTCCTAATCACTTAAGGTCAACCATGCTGGTCCCAAAGCATCCTTCTATCTGAACTGTTAAAGTGGAATTATTTTTGACAGTTAGTAAGCTAAGCAGGAAGTCAGTAGTTCAAACCCACCAGCCACTCAGCAGGAGAAAAATGAGGCTGTTGGCTCCAGAAAGATTTACATAGCCTCGGAAATGCTATATGGGGTCACTATAAGAAAGAATTGACTTGACAGCAGTGGGTGCCTGAGTCAAGCTCCTCAATTGTTAAATGAGGATGGTAATAGTATAAACTCAAGGGTTATGAGAAAACAAGGGTAAAACACACAGTATATTGCCACTCTCCGCAGAAGAATTTACTTCAGAGGACAGCAGTGAAACTGCAGCTCAGGGAGATGGGCATGTCTGATCAGAGCACATGGGAGCAAATGAAGGTGGAGGAAGACAGAATGGAGCACATCCTGACCCACCAAGCCTTGAGGATGATATCCCTGCTCAGAGCAGTCAATGCACAGAGAAGACCGTATGACCGGCCCCACTATCAGACACGACATTCCTCATTGACCCATAGCCCTACAGGGGACAACACAAGACACAGTGTGGGAACTGTGCCTGTTCTGACTCCACCACACCGAGGAAAAACACTAAGGGCGTGCAACAGAATAGCAAGGGCAACAGAACAAGGAAGTCCTGAGGGAATACCAAAAATACCCTTTGAGACCAGACATGGTACCCCATCAGATTCGACCAGAAAATACCCCCAAAGGTCAACAAACGGTCCTTGAACTATTTATAGGCTTTTTTTGGGGTCATTGGTTTTGTTTTCTTTTGTTGCTTTGTTTTGCTCTATCTCGTTTTTGTGCATGTTATTATTTCCGTAGGTCTATCTAGATAAGATAGGCTGGATAAACAATCTGGAGGAGAAACCAACAGGACTGACAGTTCTGGGGGGACATGGGAGAGGGGGAGGT
>NW_022106189.1:9634702-9636328 GCF_000313985.2 Echinops telfairi | reverse complement strand
GAGCCCTTGATAGTTTATAAATTGGTATTTTGTCATATCTTGCCCTGTCCGACGTCTCCCTTCACCCACTTTTCGGTTATCTGTCCCCCAGGGAGGAGGTCACATATAGTTCCTTGTAGAATTTGCAATTCTTAATAGACATTTTGAGACTAAACAAATTAATGAGTTTGATGTACTGGCAAGTGATCTGGGCTCTTTGGAAATAGATATTTTTCTTAAATCAAAGGAAATAAACTTGATCTAACCACTTATGATTAGATAACATTATCTAATAAAAAGATTTAATACTTTCAATAGGTTAGAAACCGCTCTAAATTTTTCTGAACATGCTCTTCAGGATTGTCTTTTGCAAGAGTTATGGTAGCATGAAATTCACTGACTAAAAAGCACAAAATATTGTAATGCAGTAAATTATTTAATATGGCTCTTTTAGCCATTGTCTTTGTAACTCCTACCAAAATCGACCTTCGTTTTCCTGATGGTTTGGGGTAAAAAGGTGGTGGGAGATACGATGGATTATATGATTCAGTTGTGAGTGATTAACAGGGTTTATTGCTATTCTGCTGGGTATAAAATTGAAGAAGCAGGAGGAAGAGGGGCTACCTCACTATCAGCAAGAGAGAACTAGAAGGGATCTTCCTTTGGAGACTCCTATGCATTGAACTTCCTTGATCCAGGCGTTGTGAAACTAGAGGAGGGGTTGAGGAGAAGCAAGAATAGAACTAGGAGCCAGAGTATACGACAGAGGAGTGGATTTCCCAACCCTCACAGCAAATAAAGCTGAGTGCTCTGGGGCAGGAGGCTGGCTTATGGAGTGGGGTAGAGCTACATTTTGCTGACCCACTGAGCTGGAGTTAAGTGCCTTTGAGGCTTACAGCAGAGTAGCATGTCCTTCGGACATTTACTGGCAGCTTTAAAGGTTTGTAACAGGCAGAGGCCAGGTCAAGAAGCCGAGGGCCCGAGAGGCTTTTCTGTGGGCATGGAATAAATTGTCCTAACAACTATATTCTGAGTATTTCTCACCTAATTGAAACCTGTCAGCTTCCTTAATTAACTCCATAATCATGAACAATGTCTGTGAGTTCTGTGTGCCTATTACAATGAATTCATGAACGCAGCAGAAAAATAAAGCGTGGGAAAAGTAGAGTGCTGTAACAGGATGGAAGGTGGAAGCATATATGATCCCTGCCTGATGGCAATCAGCCTTAGGAACAGTAGGAGGTCTGATGTGGCTCCCCACACCATTTTCACAAATATGTTGTGAATAAAGCTGTGGAATATGAATGTGAAAAATATAGCAATACAAAATTGTTCCCTTTCAACATCACCAAACACAATCATTTTTTAAGAAATCAACATTGCAAAATATCTTCCTGAGAAACTTCATAGGTAGGAAATAAATGAAACTAGTATTCACTTACAACTAAATTTTTAAGGGCAAAATATTAGTCTTTCCTATATTTCTTCATGATAAACCACCTAGAGAACACCATAGCATAATATAGGAAAGTCTGAAAAGTTTCAATAATTATTCAGATTGACTATATCAACGGTTCTCAACCTGAGGGTTGTGACTCCTCTGGGGGTCGAACGACCCTTTCACAGGGGTTGCCCGATTCATAACAG
>NW_022106189.1:9629088-9634310 GCF_000313985.2 Echinops telfairi | reverse complement strand
GGCTGCATCGGGGTAGGTCCATGTGGTTTCTCCTCAGGGATGTCTTGCAGGAAGTGAGCCTTGCCAGCTGAAGCAGGGAACTGGCTAAGGCAGCCACACCATCAGAAAGCAAGAGACCCGAGAACTAGAAAGGAGAGGCTCACTTAGCCATTTATCTCTCCGCCCTTCAATTAACCCCACATGTGTTTATTGGCCAGGTTGGCACAATAAACTAACTACCTCACCCAGAGCAAAACCCTAATTTAACTGCCACAGAGTCAATTTTGACTCACAGTGACTCTATAGGGCAGAGTAGAACTGCCTGTCCTGCGGGTGTCTGAAGCTGTAAAGCTTTATGGAAGCAGGAAGTCTCATCTTTTTCCTGCAGGGTGGCTGGTGGTCTGGCTGTTGACCTTGTGGTTAGCATAAGCCACCTGAAAATTTTCTTAAAATTGAAGTAATCATGGTGTAATTTAAAAGTATGTATGATTTCACACTTTCCTTGTTATTGGTGTAGGAAATAAATGAGTCTGTCAGGAGTATTCAACTAGTTTTAAGACATACAAAAACAAAACTACCTACATAGTTCAGATTTTAAAATTACAATGTATTTCCCAAAAGAAACTGGTTAAAGTTTAAACAATTGTTTTGCCCAATAATTGGAAATTGACATTTTCATATGTGATATGGCTTACTTAGTCTTGCTGACATAGCTTTTCCTTAGTGAATGGGTGTTAATATTTTTGCCTTGTGTCTAACCCATTGTTAAGCAGTGTTCAGTCACTTAAGTTTTTAATCTATGTAAGTGAGCAGCCCATGTATTCTGGACTAACAGTCTTAAATGCAGGACCAAGCAGTGTTTCATTCTATTGTACATAGGGTCGATACGAGTTGGCACCTAACAACAACACTGACAAATATACGTATACCGTATACATTCAAGTATAAACCGATCAGAATATAAGCCAAGGCACCTAATTTTACCACAAAAACACTGGGAAAACTTATTGACTCGAACATAAGCCTAGGGTGGGAAATGCAGCAGCTACTGGTAAAGTTCAAAATAAAAATAGATTCCGATAAAATTATACTAATTAAGACATCAGAAGGTTAAATGCTTTTGAATATTTGTTTCAAAGAAAAACAGTAAACTAGTTTTGTAAGTGGAAATGAGGGTCACCAAAAACAATATACACGCTGTGTTACTGCATGCACTGCATTACTACATACGCTGACTTACTGGAGGTACACAGAGAAGCTTGTGTAGTTTGAGGTCTAATGCAGGCTGATGATATTCTAGAATGTGATGACATGACTGTTTGTTTAGAGTATCCTGTGTTAGGGCTCATAATATACACGCTGTGTCATGTACATACTGTGTACTACATGTGCTGCGTAACTGCATATGCAGCGTTACCACATATGTAGGGGAAGTGCTAACGCAACACATGCAATAACACAGTGCATACACAACGCAGCGTGTATATTATGAGCCCTATCACGGGCCGCTCTATGCAAGCATAGTGAACACTATAAAAAATAAAACGTAGCAGACTAAGTGCTGTCAACAAACGTACTGTATATCCAAGACCAGAGATATACCGGTACTTGTATTCGGCAATGCTTGGGCGCAGGTAGGGGGTGTGACCAAGCACGGGTAAGACTGTAAAGGCTACGTCATTGGTCACAGCCCTGGAGAAGAGCGGCAGAAGAAGAGCAGCCACATCCAACATTCATCTGACAAGAATGCGGCGCCCCCAGTACCAGCACACAGAAGCCGGCAGGTTCTTGCCCAGTACAACACGGACAACACAGAGGCTGCCGCTGTGCAGGAGAAAAGAAGAGCGGTGATATCAGCAGTCATCGGACCACCCACAGAGCCTACAGGCACTCGCAGATGAGCGGGAGAGACCAGAGAATATCCGCACTGTGCCAGAGAACAGGTAAGTGGGGACCCTCACTTGTATATGCCAAGAGGAGCTTTTATGGCATAAAAATGTGCTGAAAAACTCGGCTTATACACGAGTATATATGGTATTTCCTTTTCTCAATAGTACTTTAAATTCTGTATCATTGGCTAGATTAATGATATTAAAATTACCAAATGTCTTGTGAAGGGTATGTGTATTATTTCTCAAGAAACTGATAAATGTTGCTTCTAAAGTGGACCATGGATATATGTAAACCGTTGATATAAAAATGGATTTTGAGCTTGAACTTAATTGTAAGCTTTAATCGAAGAACAATTAGTTCTTATGATATGGCTCTGCTCAATACTTTCCCTCATAAAGTGACCACTGAAGATATAGGTGCTATAGCAAAGTTTGGTGGTGAAAGCAGATGGTGCCCAGCTGCCAGGAAGAATAGTGCCTGGGGTCTTAAAGTTGTGTTTAAAATAAGCATCCATCTAACTGAAGTGTCAGCTAAGCCTGCATGGAAGGAGCGCGCTAGCCTGTGTGATTCAAGGATTGTATGTAAATAATAAAATCCAAGACCAGAAGAGGGAATTGTCTGAGAGCTTAAGTTCTGAGTACCCGGTTTGCAGAAGGCTATGGATGATAGTGAAAGCCCAAAATTAATTCATAGAACTTTCACATGGATTAAGGCTTCATTCAATTTCCTCAGTTCATTGGCAAAGACTGTGAACAGTCTTGTCTTCAGACAGAGTACAATGGAAAGTAGATTACTACAAATAGTTAGGTTAAAATGTACCATCTTATGTAAAAATGATGAAAAATACAACTTTCCTCTGGTTCCTAAATGTTTCCTCCCTGCTCCCACTACCATGACTCGAATTCGACCTTGCAAGTCTGGCTAGACCAGAGGATATACACTGGTACAGATAGGAACTGAAAATACAGGGAATCCAGGGCGGATGAGCCCTACAGGACCAGTGGTGTGAGTGGCGAAACAGGGAGGGTAGAGGGAGAGTGGGTAGGAAAGAGGGAACCGATTATAAGGAACTATATGTGACCTCCTCCCTGGGGGACGGACAACAGAAAAGTGGGTGAAGGGAGACATCGGACAGGGCAAGATATGACAAAATAACAATTTATAAACTATCAAGGGCTCATGAGGAAGAGGGGAGCGGGGAGGGAGGGGAAAAATGAGGACCTAATATCGGGGGTTTAAGTGGAGAGAAAATGTTTTGAGAATGATGTACAAAAGTGCTTTACACAATTGATGTGTGTATGGATTGCGATAACAGTTGTATGAGCCCCTAATAAAATGTTAAAATAAAAAAGTACCATCTTAGCATTTGTTTGCCCTTTTGATATAAATTGCTCTAGTTTTTCTTATTTTCTGCCCTTGTTCTTTTATGGAATGCTTCACAAATTTGCATTTTATCATGTAGGGGTGATGTTAATCTTCTCTGGATTGGTCTAAGCATATGTGCTGCCAAAGCAAACACAGCTTTCTTTTGTACCGAGGTTTTTCTGTTTTATTATTTTGCTGTTATGTTTCAGATTTTGGGGGTATGAAATCCAGGATAGGTGAATCTTTAGAGATAGTAACTAGACTAATAGTTTCTTAGGATTATGGTAGGTTGGGGAGGAATGGGGAGATGCTAATAATGGATGCATGAATGAATAAAATGTTCTAAAATTCACTGTGGTGATGCCTGCACAACTCTTACTATATTTAAACCATTAAATTTTTTATCACATAAATTATATGCCAACAAAACTGTTAAAAAAGAACCCAACTATGGATAATTGTAGGATTCCTATTAGTGTAATTATTATGCATTAGGTTGTTACCCAAAGAGTCGGCAGTTTGAAGCCATCAGCTGCTCCATAGGAAAAAGATGGGCTTTCCACTTCTGTAAGAATTAAGTCCTGGAAACGCATCAGGGCAGTTCTACCCTGTCCCATAGGGTAGTTGTGAGTCGTCATTGATTCGATGGCAGTGCGTTTTATTTTGATTTTTGGTTTATTGATAATTCTAATATTACCTATTTATCACTTTGTGGAAAGCAACTAACTCTTTTACTACTCTGCTCCCATACATCAAATCCCATAACATCATATCTTATGTAATCCAAAAGACTGACAATGAGATCTAAATTTCAGGAATAAGATGCATTTTACTCAATTACATTTTCATCATGCCCTATGTTCAATTAAGAGACCTTTATGGCAGTTTAAATCCATGGGGAAAAGGCATGGCAAATGCCGTCCACACAATATGAAGTCTTAGAACCCCTGTAGGTCACTAACCATATGGTTGGTAGTTGAAACTCAACCAGCTGCTCTGCAGGAGAAAAATTAAGACTTCTTTCTCCCATAAGGATTTACAGTTTAGGAGACCTTATGTATGAGTCAGAATTGATTCAATGGCAGTGGGTTTGTTGTTTTTGGTTATAGGGTTGCTGTCAATGGAAATGAACTCAATACCAGTTGGCTTTTATATTGGCTTTTGTATTGGGCTAGAACACAAATCAAATAATATTTATAAAGAATTTATAGTAATTAAAAAAATTTATGTTCCAATGCTAAATAGAAATAGTATGATTATAATTCTGTTAATTTTTAAGAAAGGAATAAAAATGCTGTTCAAAGACATCTGGCAGGTAAGGAAACAAAATGTTAAGGGTGATTATATCTAACTCTTTTTTTTTTAAAGAAAGGAATAAAATGCTGTTCAAAGACATCTGGCAGGTAAGGAAACAAAATGTTAAGGGTGATTATAAACTAACTCTTCTACAATGTGTGTGTGTGCATGCACATGCATGTATGTTTATTTCAAACTGGAAATTATTATAAGAAAAAGGCCTAACATCAAAGAACAAAAAATCATATCATTGTATGCTCACCTCCCTGAAACGATCACTGAAGACAAATGGGTGCATAAGCAAAGCTGATGGAGCCAGGCTATCAAAAGATATAGTGTTTGGGGTCTTAAAGGCCTGAAGGTAAGCAAACGGCCATCTAGCTCAGAAGCAACAAAGCCCACACATGGAAGAAGCACACCACCTGTGTGATCACGAGGTTTTGAAGGGATCAGGTAGCAGGCATCATCATAACAAAAAATCATATCATTGTGAATGAGGGGTGCAGTGTGGAGTGGAGACACAAAGCCCACTTGTAGGCCACTGGACACCCCCTTACAGAAGGGTCTCGGGAAGGAGACGAGCCAGTCAGGGTGCGATGTAGCAATGATGAAACATACAACTTTCCTCTAGTTCCTAAATGCTTCCTTCTCTCCCACTATCATGATCCCAATTCTACCTTACAAATCTG
>NW_022106189.1:9614493-9627876 GCF_000313985.2 Echinops telfairi | reverse complement strand
GATGCTTATACATTCACTGACTCAGCTTTCCTCCTGCAGTCGGCATCATTGCCTCTGTTTTGTGAGATGGAGGACTTTGTGGATTGGTGTTGGACATATGGGTTAATGTGGGACTTGTGGACTTGGGCAGCACTGGGTTGGGATGTTTTCTTGATCTACACTTAATCTTTACATAAAACTCTCTCTTATACATGAGTTGCTGTGGATTTGTTTCTCTAAAGTACCCAGACTAATACAGTAACACATGAAATAAAATTTTGTTGAAGATAAACATGGCTACGGCATTGTATCAACAAAGAGCTAACAGAAATTCAAGTAGGATTCACAAGAGAACTTGGAATGCAGGATATCATTGCTGTTATCAGATGGATCTTGGCTGAAAGCAGAGAATACTAAAAAGATGTTTACATGTGTGTTAATGACTATGCAAAGGCATTCGAATGTGTGGATTATTACAAAGTAGGAATACCCTTGGGCATAATGGAAATTCCAGGATACTTCATTAAGCTCGTGTGGAATCTGTTAGAACAGAACAAGATTCTATTCTATTGCATGGTTTTAATAGGAAAACATAATTTCTTTTACCATACATAGTCAATCTGTACAAATCATGAACAAATAATCACAGAAGCTGGACTGTACGAAGAACGTGGCATCAGGATTGGAGGAAGATTTACAGATTACACAAGTTTGCTTGTTGAAAGCAGAGAGAACTTGAAACATTTACTGATAGAGATCCGGCTATATCCAATCTAAGAAAACCAAATCCTCACCACTGGAACAATAAACATCGTGATAAAAGGAGACAAGATTGAGGTTGTCAAGGATTTCACCTTGTTGGAACCCAATCAATGCTCATGGAAGCAGCCCTCAAGAAATCAAATCATATTACACTGGACAAATGTGCTGTAAATCTTTAAAAGTGTTAAAGGGCAAAGTTTGCCATCTGGAAGACCTAATACAAGCCAAGGTATTTTCGTTTTGTTTTGTTTTTTAAGCCAAAGTATGTTCAATTGTCTCATATGCATATAAAAGTTGGAAAATGAATATGGGAGACCATAGAAGATGCACTTGAGTTATAATGTTGGTTAACAGTACTGAAAGCACCATAAACTGTAAGAAGAATAAATCAATTTATCCTGGAGGAAGTACAACTAAAATGTTCCTCAGATGTGAGGAAGAGGAGACGTTGTTTTGCATAATTTGGACGTATTATCAGGAAGGACAAGTCCCTGGAGAAGGACGTCATGCTTGGTCAGTGAAAAAGAGGAAGATCTTCAAGGAGATGGAATGTTACATTAGCTGCAACAATAGGCTCAAACAATGAGAGTAAAGTTGGCGCAGGGCTGGCCAATATGAGGTTCTGTTGTAGACAGGGTTTCCATGAGGTGGAATTGACTTGTTGGCACCCAATAACAACAAAAACATGATTTCATAAACTTCATCCTGAAACATTGGTTATGTTTACTTCCTGTGAACTGATTCATATTATTTAAATATTACCTTTAAATATAAAAAGTTGTAAAAACTGATAGATGGGAACAGGTACTTGGTGACTTTTGGGAACCGGATAGTCCTAGTCCAAATGAGATATGCTGGAAGAATGAAAAGCTCCATTAGCGAATATAGAATATTAACATTACTATTCTTTCTAAACCACTCAAAATATCGCAACAAAAAATTGGGTAGTGTTTAGCCAGATTACCATGATTTTCCTAGTTCAAGATTTAAATGTAAGTATTTCCCACCGACATTATCATTTGAATCTTAAAAAAAAAAAAAATCTTTGGCTGCTTTAAAAATTAATTCTGACCTAGGAATACCAAAAATAGACTTCGGGGACAGGGTGTGGCGCCCCATCAGACTCAACTGGAAAACACGCCTAAAGGTCACAAACAGACCTGGTACTATTTATAGGCCTCTCTTTTTTTGTCCTTGCTTCTTTTTTGTTTTTGTTATTTTGTTTTGCTTTGTTTTGTTTTTGTGCTTATTATTGTCTCTGAATGTCTATCTAGATAAGATAGATGGGACAAACAATCCAGAGGAGAAAACAGTGGGACAGATGGTTCTGGGGGGGACTCAGGGGAAAGGAAGAGGGTGTCAACAAATTCAGGGACAAGTGATGTAAATTCAGGGACAAGTGATGCCTGGTATGGCTTAATCAATGGCAATATTGCCGAGAGGCATTACTGAAACCTGAATGAAAGCTAAATATGATAGTGGGACAAGAGGAAAGTAAAAGGAAATAGAGGAAAGTACTAGGAGGCAAAGGACAGTTATAGAGACATGTACATATAAAAATATATTTATATACAATGATAGGGAAACAGATCTATGTACATATATTTACATGGTAAGTATTAAGATAGCAGATGGAAATTGGGCCTCTACACAAGTACTCCCTCAATGCAAGAACACTTTGTTCTAATAACCTGGCATTCTGTGATGCTCACTTTCCTGACATGATCACTGAAGACAAAATGGATGCATAAGCAAATGTGGTGAAGAAAGGTGATGGTGCCTGGCTATCAAAAGATATAGTGCCTGGGGTCTTAAAGGTTTGAAGATAAACAAGCAGTCATCTAGCTGAGAAGCAACAAAGCCCACAAGGAAGAAGCACACCAGCCCGTGTGATCATGAGGTGTCGATGGGATCCGGTATCAGGCATCAAAGACCCAGAACAAAAAAAATCTATTGATGTGATTGAGGGGAAACATGGAGTAGTGACTCAAAGCCCATATGTAGACAATTGGACATCCCCTTCCAGAAGGGTTACAAGGAAGAGATAAGCCAGTCAGGGTGCAGTATAACACAAACGAAACATACAACTTTCCTCTAGTTCTTTAATGCTTCCTCCCCACCCACTTTCATGACCCCAATTCTACCTCACAAATCTGGCTAGACCAGAGCATGTACACTGGTACAGATGAGAGGTTGCAACACAGGGAATCCAGGCCAGATAAACCCCTCAGGATCAATAGTAAGAGTACCGATACCAGGAGGGTAAGGGGGAGATAGGAGGGACCAACCACAATGATCTACATATAACCCCCTCCCAGGGAGACAGACAACAGAAAAGTGGGTGAAGGGAAACAGCCTTCAGTGTAAGACATGAAAAACTAATTATCAAGTGTTCAGGAGGGTGGAAAGGTGGAGGAGGGGGGAAATGAGCTGATATCAAGGGCTCAAGTAGAAAAAAAATGTTTTGAGAATGATGATGGCAACATATGTACAAATGTGCTTGACACAATGGATGGATGTACGGATTGTGATAAGAGCTGTAAGCGCCCCCAATAAAATTGATTTTTTTAAATTAATTCCGAACTTATTAGCATCTTCCTTCACATAAAAAGGTATTTCTAGCTAAAACTGAAATTTCACACATAGGAAAATAGGGAAAAATGAGTGGATACACAAGGAAGGAAAACACCATTATGTAGCTCTATTTTTCCTTGGTTATTTTAAGGCTGAAAAACAGTGGTGTCTCAGCAAGGCTGATGAAAAACAAAACTTTGAATAAAATCTGGGTGGGAGCATGTGACTGATATTCAAATGCCAAGACCTGGTGTTTCCAAAATGCCCTCGCTGTCACGTGGAGCTACAAGTTCCCACATTTTCCAACCCATGACTGTGCTAACCCCTTACTGTTCTCCATTCCCTCCTCCTCTTCTGAGGAAGAAAGATGAGGCTATCTACTCCATAAATAGTTACTGTCTTGGAAACATAGGGACAGCTCTATATTGTCCTTTAGGGTCGCTATGAGCAGGAATTGACTGAAGAGTCGTGAATTTGGTTCTGGGTTTTCCTCCTACTCACTTTCAGCTCCTAACTCTGAACTTAGCACACACTCTGTTCCCCACCTTCTCTTCTCACCCACACTTCATTCTCTATCCTTTCCCAAATAGGCTTTTAAATAACGGTAAGCTTTGGTAATTTAGGGGGCAAATGGGTAGTAAATTCCCAACAGAACAAAGGCAAGCTGCTATGTTTGAGATGTGGTACAGTGGTGGCTAGAGAGCATAATGGTAACGTGTCTCTACAATCAGGCTTAATCGAGTGATTCACTAAAAATCCAGGGGCTTCATATTTGGTAAGGGTCAGTCTTTAAACCGAGTATTTCTAAAAAGTTTATATTTATAAATATCATTAGATCAATGGTGATTATAGCTCAATCACTTTTATAAAAGAATCTCTCCAAAAATCTTTTATCAAATAGGCTTTCTTTTTACAAAAAACACTTTTAATATTTAATTTTCTTTAAAAAAGAAACACATATACACACAAAGAAATACATATACAAAAATATGCTAACTAGAAAAAACTGAACTAATTTATATCAGTAAATATTTAAAACAGGGACCTGTTAAGTCTAAAATGTTCCTAAGAAATTATGTGAATTGTAATATTTTCTCCTGCTGCCATCGAGTCAATGGTGACTCAGAGTGACCCCCTGTGGGTTTCCGAGACTGTAACTGTTTATGGGATAGAAAGTCCAGTCTTTCTCCTGTGGAGCTTCTGGGGGTTTTGAACTGCCGACCAGGCAGATCGCAGCCCAAAATGTAACCACTACGCCACCAGGGCTCTGAACTATAATACTACACATAGTATAATATTTTTCCCATTTTGCCAAATAGTTAGTACTGAGAATAGTTCAAAAATTTAGAATACAATTTTTTTTCAAAATCAGTTTGAAGCTCAAAGAAAGTCCTGCTGTACAAGTTGAAAAGAGCCCCAAACCCATCAACCCATAGAAGAAACTTTGGGTTTTAGGAATTCCTCTCGGTTACACTGCCCTTGATCCATCCCTGCCAGACCTCTCACACTCTCCTTGCCACTGATTTTGGATCACTTGTTGTTCCCTTGTCCCTGGGCTTGTTAACACCCACTTCTTTTCCCCTGCCTCCCCTACTCCCATGTTCCCCCTGGAACTGTCATCCCGTTGTTCTCTCTTCTGGCTTGTTTACTCTGCCTATCCCTTCCAGGTAGACATGCTATGTACCATCACAAGACTGAGTACAATGAAGCAACAACAGAAAGTAAAACAATAGTTACAACAACAACAACACACACACACACAAATAGCTCAGGGTCTGTTTGTTGTCCATCACAGGTGCTTTCCAGTCGAGTCTGATGGGGTGCCATGCCCTGGCACCGCCTCTATCCCTGGGGACTTCATTGCTCTGCTCCCCCCCGCTGCTTTGCTGCATGCCCCCCAGAGGTTGGCTTCAGCGTAGTGAGCTCATGGCGGGCACAATTCCTGCTGTGTGTCTCTAGTGTTGTCCCAATGGTGCTATGCGTTATCCCTCATTGTTACACAGGATTCAGTCACTTAAATATTTAAATAGGTATACATTAACATCCTGTGTATTTGTCTAAAAAGATTTCCTGTATATGTATGTTTTCCTTGTCTCAAAAGTATTTAAAATCCTATACCATTCGCTAGTTTTATGCTATTATTATTAGAAGTACCAGAAGCCCATGGTTATTAATATTATCTCTCAAAAAGCTGATAATACTGCTATTAAAGTAAAACAGGGATATATAAATAAATATTAGATTTATGAATGGATTTTGAGCTTGTACTTAACCATACGCCCTAACCTAAGAACCAACAGTTCTTACAATGTGTACGGCTCAATCCTTACCCTCAGAAAGGGCCACTAAAGATATGGGTACTATAGCAAAATGTAGTGAAGAAATCAGATGATGGTGTCTGGCTGTTAGAAAGAATAGGATCTGGGGTCTTAAAACAAGCAGCAACTAAGTGAGATGTCAGTTAATTCCACATATAGAAGCACACTAGCCTGTTTTTCTGTGATCCAATGATTGTAAATAGTTAAATCCAAGACCAGAAGAGAGAATGGAAGTAGAGCTTAAATTCTGATCACTGGTTTGCAGAAGGCTGTGGATAACAATGAAAGCCCAAAATCCACTCACAGAATCCCCACATGGATTAAAATTTAACATCTTACCATTTGTTTTCTCGTTTGACATATTTTTAATTTGTTCTAGTTTTTCTGCTCTTTTTGGATTGATGTTTGTTGATGCTTTTTTGTTGTTATTGTGGTTAGGTATGAGTTTCTTGATATGAAATCCAGGATAAAGAAATTATACTAGATTAAGTTTCTTACAGTTAGGGAAGGGAGGGGGGCTTGTGGGTAAATGAGCAGCTCATAATAATGAGTACAAGAATGAACAAAATGTTCTAAAATTGTGGTGATGGTAACATAACTCTTTAATAGACTTAAAACATTGAATTGTATGTGAATTATATGTCAATGAAACTGTTAAAAATATTTTTTTAAAGTCCTATTGAAATTTACAAATCTATTCTTGTCCTGAG
This sequence comes from Echinops telfairi, assembly GCF_000313985.2. Classification (NCBI taxonomy): domain Eukaryota; kingdom Metazoa; phylum Chordata; class Mammalia; order Afrosoricida; family Tenrecidae; genus Echinops; species Echinops telfairi. Next base: position 9,621,533 of record NW_022106189.1, on the reverse strand, counting down.
GGAGAAAGATGAGGCTTTCTACTCCCATAAAGAACGCTCAGAAACCCAAGGGGAATTTCCACCCTCTTCTAAAAAGTCATTATTTGAAGGCAGTGAGTTTGGTTTTTTGGATACCTTTCCTGAGAATTTAGAATTAACATAACAATATTCAAAGCTAACTTTATGGAACACTGTGTGCAAGACATTGAATAAGAATTATCTAAGCCCTATTGCATAAACAAAGAGACCTTGTGGCACAGTGGTTATGTGCTCAACTGCTAAACTTTAGGTAAAAACCCACCAGAAGCTACATGGGAGAAAAGACCTGTCAATAAGCTACTGTAAAGATTACAGGCTAAGAGTAATGATGCCAATTTCTTTACAAAGGCAAACACTACCCTCTAGTGGCACATGTGAGAATAGAAAGTGGAAGCAACAAAATCTCTTTTTACAATGTCAGAATTCATTAAATCCTTAGAATAATTTTATAAGGATCGTATATATAGGTAAAAAGATGAAAAATAATCATTTTTTTCCTGGAAAATTTTTAGTTTCTCATCCCTGCTGTGACAAAAGACCCCTAAGAAACAAAACAAACAAAAAGACAAAAGATCCTTGTGAATAAGGCAGATGAAAATAAGAATTCCTATTCTTTTTTGCATCATATTCTTTTATAATAAGTCTATGGATTCTAAATTTTTTAATGTTCTACATTTAAAAATTTTCTTTAACAGACACTATTATTTACTCACAATTCATAACTACTATGAAAGCCTTACCTTAAAAAAAACCAACATTTTATTGAGGGCTCTTACAGCTCATCACAGTCCATACATACATCCATTGTGTCAAGCACATTTGTACATATGTTGCCATCATCATTTTCAAAGCATTTTCTTTCTACTTGAGCCCTTGGTATCAGCTCATTTCCCTCCCTCCCTCACGAACCCTTGATAAATTTATAAACTTTTTCCCCCATGTATTACACCAACCTCCCTTCACTCACTTTTCTGTTGACCATCTACCTCGGAGGAAGTTATATGTCGATCATTGTGATTTGTTCCCCCTTTCTCCCCCTACCTTCCCTTTCCCCTCCTGTTATTGCTACTCTCATTATTGGTCCTGAGAGGTTTATCTGTCCTGGATGCCCTGTGTTGCAAGCTCTTATCTGTACCATTGTACATGCTCTGGTCTAGCCAGATTTGTAAGGTAGAATTGGGGTCATGATAGTGGGGGGTGTTGGGGTGTGGGAAGGGAGCATTAAAGAACTAGAGGAAAGTTGTATGTTTCGTCAGTGTTACACTGCAGCCTGACTGGCTCATCTCTTCCTTGTGATCCTTCTGTAAGGGGCTGCCCAACTGTCTACAGATCGGGTTTGAGTCTCTACTCCATGCTCCCTGTCATTCACATTGATAGATTTTTTTTGTTCTGGGTCTTTGATGTCTGATACCATCGATACCTCATGATCACACAGGCTGGTGTGCTTCTTCCATGTAGACTTTGTTGCTTCTCAGCCAGAGATGGCTGCTTGTTTATCTTCAAGCCTTTAAGACTTTAGATGCTCTATCTTTGGATAGCCGGACACCGTCACCTTTCTTCACCACATTTGCTTATGCATCCATTTTGTCTTCAGTGCTCATGTCGGGAAGGTGAGCCTCAGAGAATGCTGGAAACCCTTACCTCTTAAACCATGAATTAATTTCCTGTTTTCCCAAGGCATCTTCCAATCTGAGCATCCAGAGAGAAGAAACAAATCTGATTCTGACAATGGTAGATTAATTAGGAATTAATCATAGGCATGTGAATGTTGGACACTGAATAATGAAGACAAAAGACGAATTGATGCATTTGAATTATGTTGCCAGTGAATAATATTGAAAGTACCATGGGCTGCCAAAAGAACAAACAAATCTGTCTTGGAAGAAGTACAGTCAGAATGTTCCTTAGAGGAAGGAAGGTGAGACTTCATCTCACATTCTTTGGATATGTTGTCCCTGGAGAAAGACATTATGCTTGTAAAGTAGAGGGCTGAGAAAAGAGAGATTCCCTCCACAAGATGGATTGACACAGTGGCTGCAACAATAGGCTGAAACATAAACTGTGAAGTTGGCATAGAATCAGGAAGTTTCATCCTGTTGTACATAGGGTCACTATAATCTGTGTACATAGGAGACAATTCGATGGCACCTAACAACAAAAACGATTGTTGTTGTAGGTGCCATCCAGTCTGTTCTGACTCATAGTGACTAACATACCGCAGACGAAACACTGCCCAGTCCTGTGTCAGCCTCACAATACTCGTTATATTTGAGGCCATTGTTCTTGCCACAGGGTCAATTCAGGCTTTTGAGGGTCCTCCTCTTTTTTATGCTACCCTACTACTTTGCCAAACATGTCCTTTCCTAAGGATTGGTCTCTGCTGCTATGTCCATGTCCAAAGCATCTGAACCAGTATCTCACCACCCTTACTACTTAAGAGTAATCTAGCTGTACTTCTTCCAAGACAGTTTTGTTCATTCCCCTGGCAGTCCAAAGTACTCTCAATGTTCTTCTTCAACACCATAATTCAAATGCATCAATTCTTCTTCATGCTTCCTAAATAAATTTCCAACTTCCACATGCATATGAGGTGATTAAAAACAAACAAACAAGAGAATGGGTCAAATGAACCTTAGGTCTTCAGTTCTTTCATTTTGCAATAAACAGAACATATTCTTCCTTTTTAGGTTTTAACTGTAGGTCTTTGCATATTTCCTAATGTTACTTTGCCTTTTGTTACAAAATACCTATTTAATGTATTTTGATAAAAAGCATGTCAAAAGTGCAAGGATAAGCAAACCCAGAAGCTATCGACTCACGGTGGACATCGAGTCACTCAATGTGTGCAGAGCACGAGGATGACTCTCATCAAGATAGGTAGACACACTGGCTCCATGACTGGTTCGGACATGTGAATAAGTGTGAGGCTGACGCAGGGCTGGGTTACGTGTTCTGCTCTGCTGTATAGAGAGTTGCTGTAAGTAAGAAACAACTCTATGGCATCTAACAAACTGAAGTAGATCATCAAGCTTGCCTTTGGAGAAACTCTGCATGGGTTCATAACACCAGTCTTTTGGTTAATAGTCAAACATTTTAATCATTTGCACTATCCAGGAACTCTTTGTGTATGGATTTAAAAAAACCAAAACCTAAAAACCAACTCACTGCCATCAAGTTAATTCCGACTCATAGTGACCCTGCAGGCAAGAAGTGCTCCTGTGGGTTTTGAGACTGTTCCTCTTGAACAGGAGGTAGAAACGTCAAGTTTTCCCTGGAGCAGCAGGTGGTTTAGAACTGCTGACCTTGCAGTTAGCAGGCCAAAGCATAACCACTATGCCACCAGGGTTCCAGCGTAAGGATAAGCTTTAATAATTACGATAATGTTAATTGTTATTCATATCGTACTACAAAGCAGCCATTATAAATCCATCACTGCCACTGAGTTGATTCCAACTTTTAGTGCGTCTATGTAGGTGTCTTAGGTGTCTTAGGCTATTGATATTATGGGAGCAGACAGCCTGAACTTTCTTTTACGAACTCCTAGTGATTTCAATCACCAACCTTGCAGTCAGCAGACCAACACCTGCCTGACAGCATGACCAGGGCTCCTTAGTCTTTATAAAAGGAAGTTTAAAATTCAAGAACACATTTAATAAAAATTTCTTAATCCCTCATACCTGCCCAGTTTTCACATTTATTTTTAAAACTAATATTATGGGTCATTTTTATGAAAAGCTATTGGGCCAAATAAATGTAAAAGTCTTATAATATCTCATCATTAATAACTTATAATTATATTATAATAGGCTTCCAGGAAAGCAGAGGCATACTAACTACTCCATGTTACACAAATATCAGTGTTAGTTTGGTATCATTAGGGGAACAGCTATAACTAATAACTGTTATTTCCATTCAAGGATATTACAGACAGTCTTGTGTGTCTTTTTTGGGGGGGGCTCTAGTCAATTATGTTTTGGCCTGCTAACTGTAAGGTCAGCAGTTCAAACCCACCAGTTGTGTCATATGAAAAAGATGAGGCTTTGTGCTCCTATAAAAGTTTAGTCTCAGAAACACAATGGAGCAGCTCTGTAATCCTATAAGGTTGTTATGAGTCAGGATTTACCAGATGGCAGTGACTTTGTTTTTGACAGTTAAGCAGAGAACAGAATCAGAGAAAAAGCAGAGAAGCATTCTACCTGTGTCCTCGAATGTCAGACTGGTCACATACTCCTCCAAGTGCAATCCTGTGGAACTCTCGACCGAGGGTCTTCGCCACCGATCTTCCAACGCTTGTTTTACCCACTCCAGGGGGGCCAACAAAGCAAAGAATTGGGCCTTTCAGGTTGTTTTTCAACTGTCTGACAGCCAAATATTCCAGCACTCTTTTCTTCAACTTGTCCATGGCATAATGGTCATTATCCAGAAGAATTCGGGCTGCCCGAATATCCAGACGATCTGTCAAAAGGCCCCCAAAAATAATCTGAGCACATGGAATTTTAAAATAATGAATGTTTTCTAAACCGGGCAAGTCATTTTCTAGGAAAAGATGTGACTAGAACAGACTGCATTGGATCTTTTTAAATGAATCCAGGCCACCCCAACCCCCACCGCCAAAAAAATCCTCAGGTTTTTCTGCTTCAGATATACTGGCTCCAGAAATAGTACGCCCTACATAATTAAAAGGAACCACAGTGCTGCAGTAATTAAGCACAAAACTGCAATAAAAAGGTTAGTATTAGGGAACCAAATGTTTGTTGTCTCAGAAACACTATGGGGGCAATTCTACACTAATCTACAGGTCAATGGAGTCAGAATTAGCTTAATGGCAATGAGTTTGGTTTGGGTGGGACACAAATAAAAACTCAGCGCATCTGTATCATTATGATGTTCAGATCAGTTCATTGGGAATGATTTTCTAGACACATGATTTCTAAAAAAACTTTTCTACATAATCCATTTATGCTGGCATGTGTTCATTCTTTGGAAAATAGGGCTGTGTTTTTTTTCCCTATTACATACGTAATATAGTATATTCATTTTACATAGCCTAGGGACATTAATTTTAAAGTCCTTGATAATCCTGCATTTACAATATACCGCTCTAGGCTTTGTGTACGAGTAGACTGTAGGTATATACCTCCCCTGGCAAGAACAGAACTGCTCCAAACCCTGATGTAACCCACACAGCCAGACTCCTCCTCACTTTGCCAGTCCCCAAGATCCGAAAGACACCACAAAAAGATGGTCAGAAACAATCAAAGTATTTGGTAAAGTAGTAGGATACAAGATTAACAAACAGAAATCACTCAGATTCCTATAGTATAGCAATGGAAAAAAACTCTAAAAAAGACACCAAGAAAACAATACCACTTACACTATTCACATAAGAGGAAATACCTAACCGAAGAAACAAAGACTCAAGCAAAGAAAACTAGAGGCCACTATTACAAGAAACCAAAAGAGGGCTGCACAAATGGAAGACTATCCCCTGTACATGGAATGGGAAGACTTACTATGGGGAAAATACCAATACTTCCTAAAGCAATGTATAAATACACTGCAATTCTCATCCAAATCCAAATGTCACTCTTTAAAGAAAAACTAATTACCACTATCATATGGAATCGAAGAGACCCAAGATAAGCACAGAACTCCTTAAAAGAACAACAAAGTAGGAGGGCTCGCACTACCCAACCTCAAAACCTACTACACAGTCACAGTTGTCAAAACAGCCCAGTGCTGTTCTAATGATAGATGCAGAGACCAATGGAAGAGAATTTAAAACCAACACAAAACAGAAATAAAAGCCTCCACCTACAGGCAACTGACTTTTGGCAAAGGACCTAAAAGCACTTTAAATGGAAAAGAGACGCCCTCTTCAGCAAATGGTGCTGGAAAAACTGGATCTACAAATGCAGAATAATGAAAGAAGACCTATACTTCGCCCCATGCACAAAAACAAATTCAAGAGAAATAAATGTAAACCCCAGAACTCTAAAGATCATCAGTGAGACAACAGGGACAAACCTAAGGGCCCTATTACAGGGCATACACAACTATCAAATATATTAAAAGAAGCACAATTAGTGGCACACAAAGTAGATGACTGAGACTAACTAAAAATAAGACTCTTATGCACATCAAAAAAGTTCATCAAAAGACTAAAACAAGAAGAGAACCCACAGACTGTGGGAAAAATCTTTAGCAATGATACAATGGACACTAAAATATACTGAATTCTGCAACATCTCAGTAAGAAGAAAACCAATAATCCAACTAACAGGTGGGAAAAGAACATGAACAGAGAACTCACCAGAGAAAACAACAGAATGTTTAACAAACCTATGAGGAAATTCTCACCATCATCAGATATCTGTACATATAAAAAATGATGAAATATCACCTTCAACTCACAATGACAGCCCAATTAAAAAACAAAACAAAACATACTGAAAAAACCCCAACAGAACAAACAAATGCTGGAGAGGATATTGGAGAGCTGGGAATTCTTACACACTGCCATGGGCTTTTGGAAAGTGACATGGCAAGACCTACAACAAACGGGAATGAAATAGCATACAACCCAGCAATAAAAAGAGACAGACCATGAACAGACATGTGCTCATCCTGTTCAATGTAGCACAGTTCACAAAAATCAGAAGGTGGAAACAAGCCCAAATGCCCATCAGCAGAAGCATGGATAAAGAAACCTTGGTACCTACAAGGCGTACCCCCACAAAACAGAAAAAGCTCCACTGCAAGAGCTTTCGCAGTATGTATTTATACCACCAGGCGAGCTTCTGCAACTCACTCTGAGTTAGAACACCCAATGGTGTCGCCAAGGAGGTTCTCTCTGGTCAGAGAAATTTTTCAAGAAAGCAGTTTCACGAGAACCCTTTTAAAAAAAAATAATTTTATTAGGGGCTCTTACACCTCTTAAAACATTCCAAACATCAATTGTATCAAGCATATTTGTACATATGCTGCCATCATCATTTTCTAAACATTTATTTTCTATTTGA
>NW_022106189.1:9559181-9614393 GCF_000313985.2 Echinops telfairi | reverse complement strand
CCGCCCCGGGTTACCCCTTGATAAATGATAAATTACTGTTTTCATATCTTACACTTATGTTCATCCCTAGGGGGGCTGGGGAATTATGCATCAATCGTGATCAGTTCCTCCTTCCTCTGCTCCTCCCCCACCTTACCTCTACTTTCCTGGTATCACTACTCCCATATCTGTTCCCCAGAGGCTTATCTGACATGGATTCCGTGTGTCATGAGCTCTTATCTGTACCAGTGTACAAGCTCCCATCTAGCCAGAATGCAAAGGTAGGGCTGGGTGGTGAGGTCAGGAAGATTCAAAGAACCAGAGGAATATTTTTTTTCATCAGTGCCATACTATGCCCTGGTTGACTCATCCCTTCCTTGTGACCCTTCTATAAGTGGCTATCTACTGTCTACAGATAGGTTTGGGGTCTCTGTTCCAAGCCCCCTCATTCACTACAATATGTTTTCTTAATTTTTTTATTTTGGGTCTTCTCGTGCCTGTTACCTGATTCTGTCGACACCTCATGATTGTACAGGCTGGTGTGCTTCTTCCAGGTGGGCTTGTTGCTTCACTGCTAGATGGATGTCTAATTTCAAGCCTTTAAGACCCCAGACACTACATCTTTTGATTGCTGGGAACCATCAGCTTTCTAACACATTTGCTTATGCACCCACTTTGTCTTCAATGATTGTGTTGGGAGGGTGAGCATCACAGAATGCCAGGTTGTTAGAACTAAGTGATCCCGTGTTGAGGCACAGCTTGAGCAGAGGCCCAAAGTCCATCTATTTCCTAAAGGTACTGCTGTATAAATATATGCACATATGCCAATACATCTATTTTTATGAGTTAATATATTTACATGAGCGCTCACCTATGCTTATACCTGTATCCATAGCCTTGCTTCCAAGATCTTTCCTGTTTCCTCCTGCCCCACCATCATGCTGACCCTTCTTCTGCCTTGTAGTAATTCCTCTCATCTAGATGATGTTGCTCCAACGCCCCGAGGATCTCTATGTCCTCCTTGTTGCTTTTAATTCCTAGAAGTTCCCCAGTTTATGGCGTTGTTTGCTCACTGCTCCTTTCCCCTGCCTCCTCCTTGCCCCAGGTCCCTCCATAACCACGGGTCCCGTTGCTTTCCCTTGAGCTTGCTTCCCATGCTTACCTTATATCGGCCGGCAAAGCAACAACAATAGACACAAAACAAAAAGAAAACAAAAGATTGAATTAAAGAGGAAAAACAGAAATGAAAACAAAAAAACACTAGTAAAAAACCAAAAAAGCATACATAATTCCATGTCTGTCTGCTGACCTTTATGACTCTCTCCCCACCGGTCCTGGGGGGTTCTGGGAACTGCCCCTCTGAACCTGAAGTCTATTTTTGGGACTCCTCAGGGGTTTTGTGGCTTTGCTTTGCTCCTGTTCGAACCTCGTTTTTATGATGGCTGATTTGAGAGAATGGGGTGTGGCTGTGAAATTCTGTTTCCTGCTTGGGAAAAATGCTGCAGAAACGGTCATGATGTTGAACACAGCTTGCAAGGACTGTGCTATGGGACAAACTCAAGTGTACAAGTGGTTTTCTCGTTTTAGAAAACATGAAATGTCGATTTTTTTTTCTTTTTCTATTTTTAAAATTCTTTTTGGTTTTTGGAACTGAGGCCATGCATGAAATGTCAATTAATTACAAACTTCATTCTGGACGTATGTCAACTTGGAGTGCATTTGGAATTCATTCCACCATGTCAAACTATTAATCAAGCTTTATATTTAGAGGTTCTAAAAAGATAGTGTTAACAGTGTGCAACAAAAAAGGCCTCATTTGTGGCAGGCAGGGGACTGGTTTTGCCACCACGACAATGCACCTGCTCAGGCAGCCATCTCAGTGTGCCAGTTTTTAGCAAAAAACAGCATGTCTCTCTTGCCCTATGCACCTGACTCACCTGACCTTGCTCTGTGTGACTTCTTATCTGTGCGAACGTAGAGGGACATGAAAGGACAATGATTTGACATAAAAGAGGTGAAGAAAAAAACAAGGGAGGTGCTGTCAGCCATCCAAACAGATGAGTTCGATTCCAAGAATGGAATCACAGAGTTGACAAATGTGTTAAGTGTGATGGAGAGTACCTCAAAGGTGATAAGGCTGTTTTATTAAAAAAATTAAATACATAGCTGTGTTAGTCTGGGTTGACTAGAAAAACAAATTCATAGACCCTCATAAGTGCATACGAAAGAGCTTTATATACAAGAGCAATTGAATATTGAGAAAACATTCCAGCCTAGTCCAGATCAAGTCCGTAAGTGGGATATTAGCCCGTATGTCTGATACCAATCTATAAATTCCTCTTCATACTCATGAAACACATGCAATGACGCTAAATTCAGGAAGATCACAGGCCATTGGGTGGAAAGTCTTGTGGATCCACTGGAGCAGCAAGTATCTCAGCACTGGCAGGGGTCTCCATTTGGCTCCTTCAGCTCCAGAGCTCTGGCTCCATCAGCCTTTCTCCAAGTGTCTTCTCAACAGGGATGTCTCGGAGGGAGTGAGCCTGTGTCCTGCCTCAAGCGAACTATTTATCTCCTTAATACCTCCAAATGAGGTCATCAAGTTCCGACCTGACTGACAGGCTAAATTCAACCCCTTTACTCTGTTTTGTTGTTGTGTTTTGTTCTTTTTAATCATTTTATTGGGGTCTTGTAAAACTCTTATCACAATCCATACATCCATCCATTGTGTAAAGCACATTTGTATATTTGTTGCCATCATCATTCTCAAAACATTTGCTTTCTATTTGAGCCCATGGTATCAGCCCATTTTTACCCTCCCTCCCCACTCCCCCCACCCTCATGAACTCTTGATAATTTATAAATTAATATTATTTTGTCATATCTTACACTGTCCGACGTCTCCCTTCACTGACTTTTCTGTTGTCTGTCCCCCAGAAAGGTTATAGGTAGATCCTTGTAATAGGTTTCCCCTTTCTACCCCACCTTCCCTCCACCCTCCCAGTATTGCCACTCTCACCACTGGTCCTGAAGGGATCATCTATCCTGGATTCCCTGGGTTTCTGGTTCCTATCTGTACCAGTGTACATCCGCTGATCTAGCTATCTGTACCAGTGTACAAGCTCCCATCTAGCCAGAATGCAAAGGTAGGGCTGGGTGGTGAGGTCAGGAAGATTCAAAGAACCAGAGGAATATTTTTTTTCATCAGTGCCATACTATGCCCTGGTTGACTCATCCCTTCCTTGTGACCCTTCTATAAGTGGCTATCTACTGTCTACAGATAGGTTTGGGGTCTCTGTTCCAAGCCCCCTCATTCACTACAATATGTTTTCTTAATTTTTTTATTTTGGGTCTTCTCGTGCCTGTTACCTGATTCTGTCGACACCTCATGATTGTACAGGCTGGTGTGCTTCTTCCAGGTGGGCTTGTTGCTTCACTGCTAGATGGATGTCTAACTTCAAGCCTTTAAGACCCCAGACACTACATCTTTTGATAGCTGGCCATCATCAGCTTTCTTCACCACATTTGCTTATACTCCCATTTGTCTTCACTGATTGTATTGGGAAGGTGAGCACACAATGGTATGATTATTTTGTTCTTTGATGCCTAATACCTGATCCCTTTGGCACCTTGTGATCACACAGGCTGGTGTGCTTCTTCCATGTGACAACCCCTTTACTCTTAATCCTCTCAAATTGACAACAGATTATATAACTACCACAATAACTGGGGAAAAATTTCCATTTTGGGGGGTACCCCCTCATATACACAATAGAATACTATGCATCCCTAAAAAAAGTAATGAAACCACAAAAGACCTCGTGACATGGATGGATCTGGAAACCATTATGTGGAGTGAAGGACAAATCTTTTATGAGTCTCTTACTATAAGGATAAAAACCAAACGAAGACAGGCTCTGGTTCCTAGGCCATGTATTTTCTGATCTGATACTTCAAGCAAGAGGTACTGTGTCTACATAGTTTCTATACACTATATAACTAAGAAAAAGAGAAAAAACACCCCAAACCCTCATTGTCATCAAGTAATTTCACCTCCTAGTGATCCGATAGGACAGAATGGTAGAACTACCCCTGTGGGCTTCTGAGACTGTAACTCTTTTTTTTTTTTTCTTTTTTGTTTTTGTGAGACAGTGAGTGAGTGAGTCAGTGAGTGAGTGAGGCAGTGAGAGAGTGAGACAGTGAGAGTGAGGCAGTGAGTGAGTGAGTGAGTGAGGCAGTGAGAGAGTGAGACAGTGAGAGAGGGAGGCAGTGAGTGAGTGAGACAGTGAGTGAGTGAGGTAGTGAGAGAGTGAGAGAGTGGGGCAGTGAGTGAGTGAGACAGTGAGTGAGTGAGGCAGTGAGTGAGTGAGGCAGTGAGAGAGTGAGGCAGTGAGAGAGTGAGGCAGTGAGAGAGTGAGACAGTCGACTGTAACTCTTTATGGAAGTAAAAAACCTCATCTTTCTCCCCCAGAGAGGCTTGTAGTTTTGAGCTGCTGATCTTATGGTTAGCAGCCCAAATCATAACCTACTACACGACCACATATTACTCCCTTATGAGAACATCTTATAAACCACCTAGAGAGGTAGCCTCACTCCAAATGGAGTCACTGTCCCATATTGTGGGTAGGAGAACATTAATTAATTCTTGCCATGTAATAGTGTTCTGCAGACAACTCAAATCAACAAACAATCCTATAAGAGCAATTAGTGAACTTTACTGCAAAATTTGATCAAGAGAGGGGACATGTCTGTATTGAAGAAGGCAATTACACTTCTGATGGTAGACAAGCCAGGTGGGGCACCCTGTCATAAAGAAAAACATTTAACATTACTTGTAGAGACCCCCAAGGGGAAGATGCTCCCAGTATTGTTCCTAACTGTGTACTTTCTAACCAGTCTGAGGTGACCCAGGCCACGTACTACTAACAATTGGCACATGAGATTCTGTCCTTTCAAGGTACATACCCTTCACAGACCACATCAGAAGAACCCAAACTGGAAACCCCACTAAGTGAACTGGACTTTACCTTAAACTTAATTGTAGCAAAATTAAGGAACTGAAATATTTCCTGGAACTTTAAACTATAATGTTCTAACAAGCAGCAGATGAATATTATCCCAAGGTTATGGAATTGGTGGACATTGTTTGGTGAGGTAGGATCTATTGCTTTGAGGGCACCAACGAATGGCATTCTGGGACCAGCATGTATTTGCTGTTTTCATGTTCTTTCTGCCTTTTTGTGGCAAGTTAGTCTAGTATTCATGATTTTGCCTTTGTAAATCAGTGACACTAAAAGTATTACCATATCCTCAACACTCACAGCTTGTTTACCTAGTGTCCAGGCATTAATTAGTTCAAAACCTGGGTTTTGAAGATGTACAAAGTTAACAATTCAAGTATTAGAATCCAATAAAAAGTCCTACACATGTATAAAGTCCTTTGCTCAACAATGTTTTACTATTAACTAAAATAATGTTACTTATCAATAGAATTATCTTAAGTCCCACGGCAATGATTTATGAGGTACAACAAAATGACAATGATGTCTCTCAAAGTGAACCAGTGACATATAGAAAGCATGGCTACGTGAATGGATTTTGAGCTCTTACTTGATCATAGCCCTACTATAAGAACAATTAGTTCTTATGACATGGCCCTGCCTGATACGTGCCCTCATGAGACCACTGACGTTATGAGTATAGTGTAGTGAAGTGCACAGCATAATGTAGTGAAGAAATCAGATGGTGCTTGGCTATTACGAAAAATAATGTCTAGGGTCTTAAAGACTTGTCTTCCCCCTTCCCCCCAAACAAACAAACAGCCATCTAAGTGAGTAGTCAGCCAGGTCCACCAATCTGCATGACTCAAGAAGGACAAATAATAAAATCCAAATCCGGAGAAGGGAAAGGTACCAGTGGCTAAATTCTAAATACCCACTTGGGGAAATGCTATGGATGATAGTAGAAGCCCAAGATCCATTTGCTGGGTCTTTCCATGGATTGAGTCCCTGGTGAATCCCCACTTTCCATAGACAAGGTATGTGTACAGCCCTATTATCAGATGGAAAAAAGTACTGTAAAGTGGATTTTAGTAGCTGTACAAAGGCTGGAATGTAATACCTTGTTATTAGACCACACTTTGGACCCATTTTGAAGTTATTTGAAGTGTTTGATATCATCTGTTTTCTCCTAGATTGAGATCTTTCTCTCTGTTTTGTATGGTCATTGTTCCTGGGTCTTTTTTTTCTTGCTTTTATGTTTTTTTGTATAGAGAAGTCAGTTTGGGTGGCTTATAAAGACAGCTGAATTAAAGAGCGCACAGGGCTACGGACAGGGACGGTGGAGGGAATGGGAGTGAAGCAATGAGTACAAGAAAGATGGAATGGTTCCCAAGTTCACTGTGGGGATGATTGCACCACCTTTCTTGACATGATTAAACTTCTGAATTGTATAATATGCAAATAATAGCTCAATAAAGCTATGTAAGCTTTTAAAAATCCTCATCAATGCCAGGTCATCAAAGCCAAAATGAATTTAGCAACAGTCACACGATCATACTGACAGTGAAAGATGATGATATGAGAGAATGCCAGCCAAGAAATGGACAGACAAGTCTATCTTTTAAGTCAGTTACTTGGAACTTGTTATGCATTTTCCTAAAGGAAAAATGGCTTTAAATATTGGCTTGGTTCCCAGCCTAATTTACAAAAACCTAGGTAAACATTTATGTATACACAAACATAATTAACCTATAATACTATTGATAGTCACCAGACCTCTGTATGAGAAATGTGGACAGAAGAAATTTTTTTCCTCCTTTCCAGCCTTCAGAACTCAAACAATGAATATGTAAATAATTGAAAAATTTAGCAATAGTTTTACACGCTAACCCTAATGCTAAACCTACCACAGTAAAAAAAAAATCACTAATATTTTGTGTAACACTAAATATTAAAATGCTAGTAAATAAAATTTATTAAAAGAGTAATTTGCTAAATATCAGTGAAGTTAAATTTAGTTATGCAAAGATAATTCAATATTTGGCTGTCAACATATTTATTATCCACCCCTTGTCTGTCAGTTTGTCATACTGTGGAGGCTTGTATTGCTGTGATGCTGGAAACTATGTGACTGGTATTTCAAATGAAATAAAACCCTATGGATCGCTTCAAAACCCTGCCAGACACTGAAGGCTTCATGAGTGGAAGCAGACCTTTACTGGAGATAGTGCCAGATGATGAGCCTCTCACGCCTGAGAGCACTCAAGTTGAGATTGAGGAGGAGCTGATTTCTCACAGTGGATTCCACCATGGTAAAAGGAGTTGGATAAAGGCTGTGGGAGCAGAGCCTTCAGGATCGTATTTGCTGAACGGGGCAGACTCAAGGTAAGGAGAAACAGCTACAAAAATCTGCAAATGATTGGTACTTAGAATGTGTGAAGTATGACTCTAGCAACATTGGAAGACAAAATTATGAATAAAGATCAATATCCTAGGCATTAGTAAGTTGAAATATACTAGTATTGGCCATTTTGAATCAGAAAATGATGATTTACTATGCCGGGAAGAACACAATCAAGAAGAATGGAAAGGACACTGCAAAATCAATCATGATGTGCAACGCTGTCTGTGATAGGATTATATATATCCACCTTGAAGGAAATCCAATGAATACAATTAGTATTCAAATTTATGCACCAATCACAAAAGCTAGTGAAGAAATACATGAATTATACCAATGACTTCAAATTGATCAAATATGCAATCAAGATGCATTGATAATTATTGGCGATTTGAATGCAAAAGTGGAAAACAAAGAAAGAAAAGTAGTTGGGAAATATGGACTTGATGAGAGAAACAAGCTGGAGAACGAATGATGGAATTTTCTATGACCAATGATTTGCTCATGGGAAATTCCTTTTTTTCCAACAATACACATGAACTTATCCAGTTGGAACACACAAAAATCAAATTGACTGCATCTGTGGGAAAAGAGTCTGGATAAGCTCAATAGCAGCAGCTAGTCCCAGGCCACAGGCTGACTGTAGTACAGATATTAATTGCTCATCTGCAAGTTCAAGATAAAGCTAAAGAACATTATCGGTGCCACCTCGATTTCAAGCACATCTCCAGAGCAGATTTGACACACTGGACACTAACAACAGCAGACCTGATGAGCTGTGCGAGGGCATCAAGAGCATCATTCAAGAAGAAAGAAAAGGTCAAAGTGGATGTCAGAAGAGACTTTGAAATTTTCTCTTAATTGTAGGGTAGCTAAAACAAATGGATGAAAGGATGACATTAAAAAGCTGCACAGAAAATTTCAAAGGGCAGTTCAAGAAGACAAAGCCAAATATACTGAAAGACTTAGAATCAGAAAAGCAAAAGGGAAGAACACACTCAGCATTTCTTAAACTGAAAGAACTCCAGAAACAAGTCAAGCCTTGAGTTGCAGGGTTGAGATTCTATTGAATGATGCAGGACGCCTCAAAAGAAAATAAAAAGAATACCCAGTCACTGTACCAAAAACAAAACAAACTAGTCAACATGCCACCACTTCAGGAAGCAGCATATGAGCAGGAAATAATTGTGCTGAAGAAAGGAGTTCACGCTGCACTGAAACCATCAGCCAAAAACAAGACTCCAGGAACTGATGGAATACCAATTGATAAGTTTCGATAAGCTGATGAAGCATTGAATGCACGTGTCTATGCCAGGAAATATGGAAGACTTGGCCAACTGACCAGAAGAGATCCATATTTGTACCCATTCCAAAGAAAAGTGACTCAACAGAATGCTCAGGTTATAGAACAGTATCATTGATATCATACGCCAGTAAAATTTTACTGAAGATTATCCAACAACAGTTGCAGCAGTATATTGACAGGGAGTTGCCAGAGGTTCAGGCTAGATTCAAGAAGAGAATGTAGAATAAGGGATATCATTGCTGATATCAGAAGGATCTTTGCTCAAAGCAGAGAATACCAGAAAGATTGTGTTTCATTAACTATGCAAAACCATTAGACTGTGTGTATCAGAGTAAGCGATAGATAACCTTGAGGAGAACGGGAATTCAAGGACACTTCATTGAGCTCATGTGCATCTTGTACATGGAGAGGGGGCTGTGTGAATGGAACAAGGGAATACTGCATGGTTTAAAATCAGCAAAGATGTGTGACAAGGTTGTACCCTCTCACCTTATTTGTTCAATTTGTATGCTGAGCAAATCATCAGAGAAATGGACTTCTATTAAGAAGAATGTGGCAGGAAGAAGTATTGGAGGAAGGCTTATTAACAACCTGAGATAGACAGATGACATAATCTTGCTAGCTGAAAATCAAGTATTGCAGACTTCAGTATGGATTACAAGTCAATGTAAAGAAGACCAAAATGCTCACAACTTGACCAATAGGTAACATCATGATAAATGGAGAAAAGGTTGAAGTTGTCAAGGATTCTGCCTTGGTTGGATCCACAATCTATGCTCATGGTAACAACAGTCAAGAGATCAAAAGACAAGTTACATCAGGTAAATCTATGGCACAAGACCTCTTTAGAATACTGAAAATCAAGGATGTTACTTTGAGGACTAAGGTGAACCTAATCAAATCATGGTCTTTTCAACTGCCTCATATGCATGTGAAAGTTGGACAATCAATAAGGAAGATCGATGAAGAATCAATGCATTTGAATTGTGGTGCTGGACAAGAATATTGAAAGTACCATCGACTGCTAAAAAGACAAACTGATCGGTCTCGGAAGAAGTATGGCCAGAGTGCTCCTTAGAGGCAAGGATGGCAAGACTCTACTTTGGACATGTGGTCAGGAGAGACCAGTCACTGGAGAAAGACATCATGTTTAGTAAAGGAGAAGGGCATCAGTACAGAAGAAAGCCCTCAAGGAGATAGGCTGACACAGTGACTGTAACAATGGGCTCAGGAATGTTTCCTTCTGTTGTGCTTAAGGTCGCTATGGGTTGGAACTGACTCTATGGTACCTAACAACAACATATTACATTTCCATGTCAACGGTACTTATTATTATTCAACATCCATTCCTGATTAAGATATTAAGTAAAATAAGAATAGAACACACATAATTTAGAGAAAACTGAAAATGGGGTGAGGGAATTTCTTACAAAGGCTATGTCACGTTAAGAATTTATTTTAATTTTTAATTGTGATTTGGGTAAAAGTTTTCTGAGCAAATTGGTTTTCCATTCCACAATTCATCCACATTTTGATCCTGTAACACTGATTGCAATTACTACAATTGTAACAGTCTTCCCATTTCCTCCAGTTACCATTTTCATTCATCCTTTGATATTTCCTCTCTTGTTCCACTTTCTAAGTGTTATCACTGGGTAAATGCTACCCTTTCCTGTGGTATTAAGTTAGGGAGTACTTCTTGACCCGGTATCAGTGTTCACCTAAAAGCCTATTGTTCTTTGGCTTGTAGTTTGAGACGAATCCAAACTACAAGGTTCACAGCCCTAAAAAATCCCATCAATATTTTAAAAATACATATATTTTTAGCATTTTCTCTACATTTTTCTCCCTTTTCATCCAAGACCTTCTATTGTGATCCCATTCAGAGTAGTGGAAACAGAGTACCATTTAGTTCTTCTGATCCTAAGACCCCACACAGCTGGGGTCTGTGTGGTCCATTAGTCTTCTGGAGTAATTATGTCCATGATTCTCTGATTTTCATCACTCTACTCTGTTCCAGAGAGGAAGTGACAAACAGTTGTAACTCCAATGGTTGCTTAGAAGTTTTTGAGGATCCAGTTGCTACTCACAAAAGCAGTTGTTGAGCATTGTAAGTAAAGATAATTTTAAGTAAGCTCTTTTTAGATTTAAAGAAATGTAATTTCCAAGTTATATCATTACTTTCTAGATTTTTTGTTGGCTAGTTGTTTATAGTGATTTAAAGTTTACACTTCCTATTTTAAATAACACAACTACATGTAAAACACCTAAAAAATTTTATGAATATGTATTTCTGTACTTATAATTAAAAGACTAACTTGATGTGATCGTTAAGACCACGTGTCAACTTAGCTGGGGCTGGATTTTTGTGGTTTGGCAGTTTAGATGTAATTATCACATGATGAGCGCTGATGTAACTATTTCCTGATGAGATTTGCTTTGAGCAGCCAATCAACTGAGACTGAGTTTCCTCCGGGATGTGACCTACCTTCAACATGCTGATGCTCCAGCAAAACCTGCTTTTTTTGCTGGGTGTAGATCTTGTATTTGGCTTGCTACTTGACCTTTAATTCTTTGGATTTGGGTCAGCAGCTGGCCATATTACTTGATCTTACCTGATGACCTTTAGACTCATTCACCTCTGAACCAGAAGCCTGCCACTGATCTTAGGCTCATCATCCCTGCAAGAACATGAGTCAGAAATCTTCAGGTTGTCCTTTGACCTGGGGACTTGGAATTTGCCCATCTCTATAATTGTGTGAGCCATTTCCATGAGATAAACCTCTCTGTGCAGATACATACATAAGACTCACTGGTTTTGCATCTCTGGAGAATGAGTCTAAGACATTTAAGTTGACTTTGACTTACCCATAGGACACAGAACTGCTCCTTAAGATTTCCAGAAAACCAAACTCTCTGCCACTGAGTCAATTCTGACTTGTAGCGGATTTTCTACCTCGCAGGACAGGGGAGAATTGCCCATGGTTTCCCAAGACTTTCTCCTGCCTTAGGGTTACAAAACTAGAAATCTTATGAGCACAGAAAGCCTCACCTTTCTCCCTGGGAGTGGCTGCTGGACTTGAACCACTAACCTCTTAATTAGCAGCTGAATGCTTGATACACAGCACCAGCAGGCTTATTTAAGACAGAAAAATAAGCAAACTCATTTCTTCTAACTCTTCCCCCTCATCTTATGATTTTGATGAATATCCTCAATCTCAGGTACGCGTCTTATTTATGAGTAACATTTGTATGGTTTTATAACCATACTCACAATTGTACTGATCTGGTTCTATACAGTAATGGTTTTAGAAGCTCAACTTAATTCTTCCTATACTATGATTTATCCATCTTGATTTCCTATTAAGAAAGCTAAAGAATGATAAGTACTTTCATGACGAGTAAATGAATGCTATACATGTTTTCATTAAAAATTCTCAATATGCCGATAAATGCCTTCTTGTGGCATTTAATAGTATACAAGTCTAAAGTCAACCTGTTTTCCTGTGTTTTTCTTTCGATGGAAATATTTGAATACCTGTTTAAAATGATTAAAAATTCTTACATTCTGTATATTTCATCTCCATTGTATAGCATCTTTTTCTCTTGTTCTTCCCTTTTGAATTCTTAGGGAGTATTTCAAGTTTATTCTCTATTCTGAATACACTTCACTGCTCCTGATACACTTTAAAATTATTAAATTTTCAGTTCCATTATATTATTTTCTTAAATTATGTTGTCTGTTTGCCTGCTTATAAAAAATAATCTTATCTTTTATATCTTGTTTCACAGTTTCTATGTACATGTAATTGACACACACAAAGTAGACTGCAGACTTCTGGTAAGGTGGCAAACTAGGCATACATTTGACATAGACCATCTGCAGTAAAGATACGAGAGGCTAGTTACAGGTGATGATCCAGGGACTATGAACTTCAGAGGAAAGGATAAAGAAATGGATTTAATACTGAAGAGTAGAAGCTGGACACAAGCGGCAAGGGAGGAGACATGGTAAATTGTCAGCTAACCTGATGAGGTGCGGCCATCTACAACTTTTGCAAGCACTATTTGATCAAGACACCTGCTATACTAACGGCTGTTTACAAGACAGGTAAGATCCTTCCTTGTTCTCCGTACCCTTCTTTTTCTTGCTGTTGTTTGCCCACCTTCTCCCATTTGTTGTTCCTTTATGTTTGTTCCTAGCCCTAAAAAATAAGATTCTCCCACTAGAGAGGAAACAATAAACTTGTCCACACAGCTACACCACACCCATACTTCCTATAGCTCCCCCTACAGGGTGAGGGCCAGCACTATCCACTCCTGTATCCTCTAATGATCAATGGACAGCCGTCAATACCAATAAAATGGATAGAAAGCAGCCAATATCAGTGAAACCTGCCCTCCCCAGTGTTAGATGAACAGTGACCAGAGAACAGAACACACACTCATGTTCTTTATCACACCCAACAGGTGGTGAGTGTATAAGAACAAGACAAAATACAATCATCGATTAAATACAAATAAAACACCACCTGAAGAACAAGACGAAGTGACACAAACAAATGAGAAACAAACAAACAAACAACCAGAGCCAGAAAATCTTCTTATGAATAAATGACATTGGATATATCCTAATAGCGAATTCAAAAGAATGATATTTAGGCACTCTCAATGGTTTGAGAGAAATCTAAATAAAATCAAGGGGGGAAAAAACTTTAGAATTCCAGAAATACTACAAGAATTGACTAAATAAAATTTAAAATTCCAATCAACAGCAGTAAACAATAATCCAGGAGGTTAATACTGAAATTTCCAAAGTAGATAATACACTGAAGGAGAACAGGAGCAGAACTGCTTCAATTGAAGTAGTGAGCTTGAAGACGATCGCTCAATACTTTCTGGTAGAGAAACAATCAGAGAAAAGAAGGAAAAGGTCCTAGGAAAGCCTAAGAATTAGGTGACACAGCATCAATAGCAACTACTTACATGTGATCAGAGTTTCAGAAAGAGACAAACACAAAAAATATTATCGAAGAGTTGATGGAAGAAAACTTCACTACTATCAAGACACCAACGTAGATATAAGTATACAAAGTAAAACAGGCCTACACTTAAAACAGGCAATCAAAGAGATAAATACATAATACAGACTGCAAAATAAAGGAGGGAACACTATAGTTACAGGACTACCAAATAGAAAGGAAATCTAGTTAATTTCTAGACTGTAGGTGAAGGGGAAGGCAATATACAAGAAGGTAGACATGGGCAAAAAATGATAGAGGTAAGGGAAGACAATGGAAGAAATGTAAGAGTTAAAAGCAACTGAGATAAACACCAATAAACACATAATCCTACAATAATGGTAAAATAAAAGTAGATATACATATAGAAATCCAGGGTAAGAAGGAAGTGTGGAAGTATAACTACAAATATATTTTAGGTTTGATATGCAATTTGTACATGAGCATTTACGCTTTCTGCAAATATATCCACAAAGGTGTTTGAGCACTGTTAAGTGCTGTCAAGTTGGCCCAATTCATAGCAACTCCACGTACAACAGAACAAAACATTGTCCATTCCTGTGTCATCTTCAAAATTGTTACATTTGAGCCCACTGTTGAAGGTATTGTGTCAATCCACCTCTTTTTTAATGTCTCCCTACTAAGTATGATGCTCTTTTGATAATATGCCCAAAGTATGTGAGATCAAGACTCATCATTCTCACTTCTAAGGAGCATTCGAGCTATACTTCTTCCAAGAAAGGTTTGCTTGTTCTGGCAATCCTCAATCCTCTCAATATTTTTTGCCAACACCATAATTCAATGGCAACAATTCTTCTGAGGTCTTCCTTATTCACTGTCTAGCTAGCATGTGCACGCAAGGTGATTAAAGGTACCATGGCTTGGGTCAGGCATACCTCAGTCCTCAAAATGACATCCTTGCTCTTCAACACTTTATAGAGGTTATGTGCAGCAAATTTGCCCAATGCAATACTGTTTGGTTTTTGATTGCTGTTTCCATGAGCACTAATTGTGAACCCAAGTAAAATGAAATCCTTGACTTTAATCTTTTCTTGGTTTATCATGATGTTGTCTATTGGTCCAGTTGTACGGATTTGAGTTTTCTGTACATTAAGTTGAAAACCATATTGAAGGCTATAGTCTAGTAAGCGCTTCAAGTTCTGGTTTTCAGCAAGCCAAATTGTGTCTATCATTATTAGTAAACTTTCTAAACCTGATGCTGCATTCTTCTTCTGTAGCCCAGCTGCTCAGATTATCTGCTCAGAGGATACAACCTTGACACATACATTTTCTATTTAAAACTATTCAGTATCCACTTCTGCCTTTTAGTTTACATATAGGTTACACATGAGTGCAATTAAGTATTCTGGTATTCCCATTCTTCTCAATGTTATTAATGCCTGTTGTGATCCACACAGTTGAATGCCTTTGCATAGTCAATAAAACAAGTAAACATCTTAATGGTTCTATGGTTGTACATACAGAGGATCATGTATGAAAGTTTCTTAGATATAACCAAACACTTTAAGTGAATAGGTTGCTGGGCTCAGGCTCAGGACCGTAGTCTTGGAGGCACATGGATCAACTGGAGTAACATAGTCCACAAGGATTATGTTCAATATCTTACTTTGGTGGGTAGCAAATCTTGTAAGCAACCATATAAGATGCAACTATTGGTCTATCTCTGCCCACAGAAAGAAGAAAAGTGTTGAACCACTTATAAGAGGCATCTTATAAGACTTAAAACAGTGACAACAAAAAAGAATCTATATACAAGTTTATTAGTGCCAGCTTCGGGCCTCCTCGGGGCCCACAGCCTCTTGGCCCACATGTTCTCAGCCTCTAGGGTTTTGGGGCTTCTGGTACCTAGATCACCCTCCAAGATCCCCGCGCGCGCATGGGTGTTCTTTTCAATGTAGTTGTTTGGACCCATTTGTGAACCCCTTTGAGACTGGAAAACTTGAAGTAAAAACCCACTTGGATTACAAAACGAGCTTCGGGGTAAATTCTTTCATCATGCAAATACCAAGAACCGAGGGATTACCCACTTAAGAAACCTTACAGTGCTACTGGTTAAAAACTGGTTAAAAACTGAAAGCAGTTCAAACTCACCAGCTGCTCTGTGGAAGAAAGATGAAGTTGTCTACTCCTCTAAAGATGGAAAACTGGAGGCAATTATTTTGTCATGGAAAATATACATGAAATGAATTAAGAAATAAATTTACCTGTATAGTTTAGAGAAGCTTTATCTGCAATAGCCAAAAAAATCCTTGTAACAGATAAACAAGCAGGCATCTAGCTCAGAAGCATCAAAGCCCACATGAAAGAAGCACTCCAGCCTGTGTAACCACGAGGTGTAGAAGGGACCAGGTATCAGACATCAAAGAACAAAAAATCATATCAGTAGGTGCCTACCTTCCTGATATGATCACTGAAGACAAACGTGTACATAAGCAAATGTGGTGAAGAAAGCTGATGGTACCCGGCTATCAAAAGATAGAGCATCTGGGGTCTTAAAGGCTTGAAGATAATAAGCGGCCATCTAGCTCAGAAGCAACAAAGCTCACAGGGAAGAAGCACACCAGCCTGTGTGACCACGAGGTGTCAAAGGGATCAGGTATCAAGCATCAAGGAACAAAAAAATCCTATCATTGTAAATGAGGGTGAGTGCAGAGTGGAGACTCAAAGCCCATTGGTAGGCAACTGGACACCCCCTTACTGAAGGGTTGTGGGGAGGAGTTGAGGCAGTCAGGATGCAGGGTAGCAACGATGAAACATATAACTTTCCTCTAGTTCTTAAATGTTCAACCCCCCCGCCCCCCCCATCATGATCCAAATTCTATCTTACAAATCTGGCTAGACCAGAGGATGTACATTGGTACAGATAGCAACTGGAAACACAGGGAATTCAGGACGGATGACCCCTTCAGGACCAGCGGTGAGAGTGGCGATGCCTGGAGGGTGGAGGGAATGTGGGGTGGAAAGGGGAAACCGATGACAAGAATCTACGTATAACCTCCTCCCTGGGGGATGGACAACAGAGAAGTGGGTGAGGGGAGACATTGGACAGTAAGTATAACATATGACAAAATAATAATAATGTATGAATTATGAAGGGTTCATGAAGGAGGGGGGAGGAGTGGGGAAGGAGGGGGAAAATGAGGAGCCGATATTAAGGGCTCAAGTAGAAGGCAAATGTTTTGAGAATGATGATGGCAACAAATATACTAATGTGCTCGACACAATGGATGTATGTATGGATTGTGATAAGAATTGTATGAGCCCCCAATAAAGTGATTAAAAAAAACCCAAACCTGTTAACAACCCAAAAATCGAGCAAAAGGTAAATAAATGGTCTATTCACACAACAAAATAATACTTCACTAAAACAAAGGGGCACATTACTGATATATGTAGTAACTTGGATTAACTCAAAGCAATCATGTTGCGTGGAAGAAACTGCAGGTTTAAAAAAATATGTATTAAATGATCCCATGTATATAACATTTTACAAAATACGAACTAATAGTGTGCCTGGGAACTGGAGACCAAAGAGGAAGGTAGGGAGGAGTCACAAAGGAACATGACGAAGCTTCACGATGATGGCACATTCATTATCTTAGTCATGATATGGATGCGTCAAAAGTAATCAGTTACCCTTTACATATTTGCAATTCATTGTACACTAATAATACTGCCATAAAACTGAGAATTGCCAATATTCCTTCTACAGTTCACCAGTATAACCTGACATTACCTAACGAAAATCATGAATACTCAGGTTTTAAGACAAAGTAACATGTGAATTATCCTTTTTTAATTTATAAACATTCAAAAAGAAAGACAAAACAAATCTAGGGAATGTGGTGAATGCAAATTTACAAAGAATTTATGAAGAAAGGCTAGCCTAAATAGAAATACGTGAGACTGTTTCCCCAAACAAGGGTTTAACAGGATGAACTCTAAGAGTGCCAAAAAAACAACAAAACTTAAGGAAGGAGATTAGGCTAAATTTTACATTAAGACCTATATATACCCATTCATAAAAGTTAAATGATCCTGTGCCAAAAAATAAAAAAAAGGACAGCAATAGGTTTCTTGGTTTATTTTTAACCTTAACCTTACCCCCAGGACAGTTAAATCAACACAAATAAGCTTCATTCCGGACCCTCTCTGAGACAAAACAATTAGAATTTTCAATATCAGCACCCAGTATGTTCCACTTCTTAATGTGGAGGAAATATACTATTTTCTCCAAAATAAGGTAAAACGTGCAGCGCCCTATTGTTCTGTTTGATCCCAAGACCTACCTGATGCAAACTTAATTAATTTACAATATCAAGAACTAACATAAGAGTGAAACAATCAATGGAGAGTATCGGAAATAAGAATCTGTATGAGCTTCCTGCGTGACAATTACACTGTGGGAGAAAAAAGGTATTATTTTGTTGACTCACCAGTTGTACTTTTGTTCCAAGGAAGTTCCACCATAAGTTCCAAATAATTTCTAGTCAGAGCATATTCTGGCATGGATTGAGGCATCTTTTTGAGTCTGGGGGGGAGGGGGCGGAGGGGATGTATAGCATACATGTTCAACAACATAGACTTCCACAGTAACAGAAAACTCATGTGCATTTCCTTTTCTTGGCCAGATGTAGCATATACATTTGATTAACTAAATATGAAAATATAAACAAAAAAACTAAAAAACAATAAAAAAATTATGTTTGCTTTGTAATATATTTATTTAAAACAAACAAAATTGCAAAGTAGAGAGAAAAAACATTTTATCTTATACTATCTTTGAAATATGATACTGAGATCACAGGAATCTCAAGTCACATGTATTCACTGAATTAAGCCTCACAATAAAATGCAAGAATCAAAAAAAACCCAACGAACTAAAATAAATAAATAAAATGTAAGAACCTACCCACATATAACACGACAAAAATTAATTATGTTTTTGGACTCAAATAGGTCAATTCATAAAAGTGTGCTAACACTAGGTGACTAATACAAAATGCAATTTTTGAAACATATCAAGTGTTTAACAGAATGCTCCAGACGTGACTGATGTTCTACATTTATAACTGTTGATAGACAATTCTTCTTAACTACATTTACTAATGTCCTTAATTGTAAGCTTCAGAAATTGAAATATTTTAGTTATTAAGCATTCAATTAAGGACACTATAATTCATGATAAAGGAAATTATAGGTACAGGTTATGACTGGTACTGAATAAACACTTTTTAACTGATGTTAAAAAACACAGGTATATAAAATTATTAGATCTTCTTCCTTGGATTTAATCATCAATTAACCAAAACCCAAATGAAATCCAGTCCTAATGAGTAGAATCTGACTCGCAGTAACTCTAAAGGAAAAATGGAACTATTTCTTTTTCGTTGTTGCTTTTTAACTAAAAGATCATTTATTGGGGGCTCTTTTAACTCTTACAACAATCCATATATGAATTATATCAGGCATATTTGTACATATGTTGCCATCAATCTTTTCTAGACATTTACTTTCTTTTTTTAATTAAAAGATCATTTTATTGGGGACTCTTACAACTTTTGTTACAAATCATACATTGCTTGCATCAGGTGAATTTGTACATATGTTGTCTTCATTCTTTTCTAGACATTTACTTTCTATTGGTATCAGCGGTTTTTCCCCCTTCCCTCCCTCCCACTCTTATATCCTTGATAGATTATAAATTATTATTTTCATATCTCACACTAACTGCTGTCTCCCTTCCCCCATGTTTCCTGCTGTTCTTCCCCCTGGAGAGGGGTGTATGGTTATGTGTCCATCATTACGATCGGTTCCCCCTTTCTTCCTTCTATTCACGCTCTTCTCCCTCCCCTTCTGGTATCGCTATTCTCACTCCTGTTCTGGATTCTGTGTGTTGTGAGCTCTTTTAGCTATATCTGTGTACATGTTCAGGTCTAGTCTCAATTAAGAAGCAGCTGGGGTCATGGTAGTGTGGGGTGGGTGAGGAAACCTCAAGTGTTCATCGATGCTTTACTGCATCGTGGTTGACTCATCCCTTCCCTGTGGCCCCTCTGCGGGGGGACTGGAACTATTTCTTAGGGCTTCTGAGACCATAATTCTTTATGGGAGCAATTAGCCACATCTATCTCTCATGAAACAATTGGGGGGTTTGAACTGTCAACTTTTCAGATAGCAGTTCAGCACTTGACCCACTACACTATTAGGAATTCTTTAATTATCAGTGGATGAAAATTTAAATTACCTAGAACAGGGGTGCTTAATACGTCAATCTACTAGTAAATCGCAAATGTAGTGTGGATAGATAGCATGACATTAAAAAAATAGGCATAAGCCTATCATCAATCCCATCACTTAACTGATATACAGCACGGCCAATCAGATGCAACCTTAGGTGTCAAACGCATCCTGCAAACAACTGTGCTAACTGCAGCAAACTGACAAGCTAAATCATCGCCAATTTTTAGTTTCTCTTAGACATAAGAAAGGGTATTAAAATGAGTGGAGGAGCTGGACCAAGTAAGAAGGCAAAAGACTATCACTTTCATCCAAAATGGGAGATTTTGACATTACAACCAGACATTCAGCTGAAGTCCAGAGCACATGAACAGTTCTGGAACTTACTCGCAGAGG
Organism: Echinops telfairi; assembly: GCF_000313985.2. Classification (NCBI taxonomy): domain Eukaryota; kingdom Metazoa; phylum Chordata; class Mammalia; order Afrosoricida; family Tenrecidae; genus Echinops; species Echinops telfairi. Next base: position 9,594,032 of record NW_022106189.1, on the reverse strand, counting down.
GAAAGTACCCAAACATGAGAAAATGTGCTACCTCCTTGACTGCATTACTCAGCTCTACTTATTTATGTGAGTCAGCTTTTCCCCACATAAAGATCATTGGCACCGAGGGCGTGCAATGGAGCAGCGGGGGAAGCAGAGCAAGGAGGTCCCGAGGGAGTACAAAGGATGGACTTTGGGGACAGGACGTGGCACCCCATCAGACTCGTCTGGAAAACCCTCCTAAAGGTCAACAAACAGACCTTGAACTACTAACAGGCCTCCACCCCCCCCCCCTTTTCTGCCTATTTGTTTTCTTTTTTTCTCTTCTTCTAAATTTTGTATGTCAGTGGCTTATTTGTTAGCTTGTCGGTGCTGCTGCCGTCATCGCCATGTTCTTATGTGCCACTTTGGTGCTGTCAAAGCCATCCCCAATTTTATGCTCATATTAATATATCTGCAGGTCCACCTAGATAAGAGAGGCTGGACAAACAATGTGAGAAGAAAATAAAGGGACCAACGGTCCTGGAGGGACATGAGAGTGTGGGAAGTAGGGGAAGGGAGGAGGTGTTGGCCAACCCAAGGATAAGGGAACAATGAGTGGTTCAAGACCAGTGGCAGGGGGGGGGGATGGGAGGACTGGTAGGGAGCGACCAAGGGCAAGGTAACTGAGAGGAATTACTGAAACCAGAATGAAGGCTGGACATGGTAGTGGGACAGGAGGAAAGCGTAAGGAAATAGAGGAAAGGAGTAGGAGGCAAAGGGCATGCACAGAAGCCTAAATACAGACATGTACATATGTAAATATATTTAAGATTATGGGGGAAATAGACCTATGTGCATATATTTATAGGTTTAGTAGTAGGTTAGCAGATGGGCATTGGGCCTCCTCGGTACGCATTCCCTTAATACAAGAGCACCTTGCTCAGCTAATTGGTCATTTCTTGATACCCACCTTCCCGACAGGATCGCTGAAGACAGACGTGTGCATAAGCAAATGTGGTGAAGAAAGCTGATGGTGCCCGGCTATCAAAAGATATAGCGTCTGGGGTCTTAAAGGCTTGTAGGCAAACAAGCTGCCATCTAGCTCGGAAGTAGCAAAGCCCACAGAGAAGAAGCACACAAGCCTGTGTGAACACGAGGTGTTGAAGGAGCCAGGTAGCAGAAACCAAAGAACAAAAACCATCATTGTGTGATCACCTTCCCCACATAAACGCTGAAGACAAATGTGTGCATAAGTAAGTGTGGTGAAGAAGGCTGATGGTGCCTGGCTATCGAGACCTATAGCGTCTGGGGACTTAAAGGCTTGAAATTAAACAGGCAGCCATTTAGCCCAGGGACAACGAAGCCCACATGGAGGCAGCATAGCAACATATGTGATCATGAAGAGCCGAGGGGACCAGGTTTCAAGCACCCAAGGTGGGAGGGGGGAGGGGGGATCATATCATTGTGAATGAGGGGAGCACGTGATGGGGACCCAATGCCCATCTGTAGACAACTGGACATCCCTTGCAGAGGAGTAGTGGGAGGAGATGAGTCACTCAGGGTTCAGTGTAGCGATAATGAAGCTCACAACCTTCCTCTAGTTCTTAAACGCTTCCTCCCCCAACTGTCATGAACCCAATTCTACCTTGCAAACCTGGTTAGACCAGAGGATGCACAGCGGTACAGGTGGGAACTGGAAACGCGGGGAATCTAGGACAGATGAATCCCTCAGGACCAGCGGTGAGAGTGGCGATACCAGGTGGGAGTGGGGGTAGAAGGGGGAATCGATCACAAGGATCTACATATAACCTCCTCTCTGGGGGATGGGCAACAGAAGGGTGGGTAAAGGGAGATGCTGGGCAGCATAAGATAAGTTAAAATAATAATTTATAAATTATTAAGGGTTCATGAGGGAGGGGGGAGCAGGAAGGGATGGTGAGGGGAAAAAGGAAAATGAGGAGCTGATTCCAGGAACCCAAGCAGAAAGCGAATTTTGAGAATGATGAGGGCAACAAATGTATAAGTGTGCTTTACACAATTGATGCATGTGTGGATTGTGTTAAGAGTTGTATGAGTCCCAATAAAATGATTAAAAAAAAAAAGTCCAAGTACTGTTCCACCATGACTGATGATCATTTGGAAGTATGCTTGAGGCTGGCTGTCAGCAGCTACTGTCCGGACTATGCATCCCTGGCTCATTCCATTCAGTGCAAGTCATCAGAGTAAACTCAGGTAATGACAAAAAGTGTACATAGTTAATTGTGTTGTCTTGTGCAATATGGACTCATGTGGTTATGCAAGGTACATAAACATACATTGTACATATGAGGAATTCTAAATGAATTTATGAATAAATGTAATAAATAAATAAAAATAAATATATGTTTTGCATTTTTGTAGTTGGTAGATCATTTTGACTTGATCATTTTATAAGTAGCTCGCTTGCTGAAAAAGTATGAGCAACCCGGACCCAGAAAAACACTCTTCCCAAATTAAACTTGGACTAATAGCAAAAGAAACAGACAAAGTCATCAAGAAACTCCCAACTAAAAAAAGCCGAGGACTGGATGGCATCACAGGAGAATTCTGACAAATATTCAGAGAACAGCTGACACCAAATCTACACAAACTATAGAAAGCACAGCAAACTCCTAAACTCATTCTACAAAGACAGCATAACCCTGATACCAAAAAACAGGTGAAGAACCTACAAAGATAGAAAACTTCAGAGCAATATCCCTCAAGAACATAGATGCTAAAATTCTCAACAAAATCTTAGCCAATAGAATTCAACAAAATATCAAAACGTATATCAAATCATGACCAAGTGGGATTCATAACAGGGATGCAAAGGTTAAATATTTGAAAACAATTCATGTAATCTACCACATAGACAAGAATCATATGATCATATCAACTGATGCACGCATTCCTAAAAAAACACTCTTAAGAAGACAGGAATCGAGGGGGATCCTCAGCACAATGAAGGCCATATATGTAAAGCCGACACCTACATTACACTCGGCGGAGGAAAGATGAAGACATTGCCACTGAGTAAGGGACCCTGACTTACCATGGGATGGAAGTCCCACAACACAATAAAACAGCAAGAAATCAAGGGAAAACAACTGCGCAAAGAAGAAGTGAAACTTTTGCTATTTATAGACGATAATGATTTTATATAGATAGAATCCGAAGGTGTCCACAATAGGATTGTTGGAAACAATTGAGGCGTTTAGTAGAGAACCAGGACACAAGATTAACAAGTAGAAATCAATTGGATTTCTATATACCAGTGATGAGAATGCTGAAAAAGACATCAAGAAAATAGTACCACTCACAACAGCCACACAAAAGCTTAAGTAGCTAGAAATAAACCTAACCAAAGAAACAAAAGGCCTGTGCAAACAAAACTACAGAACATTATTACGAGAAACCAAAGAGACCCACACAAATGGAAGAATATCCTGTGTCAACACTACCTAAAGCTATCTTCCAATCCCATGCACTCCTGATCCAAATGCCAGTATTATTCTTTAAAGAAATGGAAAAATGAATGACCCACTTCATATGGACAGGGAAGAAGCCTAGTAAGCAAAGAACTCCCCCAGAAGAACAAAGTAGGCAGTTTTGCACTACCTGGCCTCAAAATACACAGGCACAGTTCTCAAAATAGCATGACACTGGTATAATGATAGATACATATATCAATGGATCAAGACAGAAAACCCAGAAATAAAGATATCCACATACAGACAACTGATTTTGTACAAAGGTCCAATAAGAATTAAATGGGAAGGTGATGTCCTCTTAAATAAACGGTGCTGGAAAAATTGTATCTCCATCTACAGAAGAATGAAACAAGACCCATACCTCAACCCAGGGACAAAAACAAACTCAAGGTGGATTAAAGACCTAAACGTAAAACTCAAAGCTAACAGGATCATCAATGAGAACACTGAGGGAAATCTAAGTGACCTAGTACAGAGCATACACCGGCTACCAGATATAATAAAGGAAGCACACACAATGGAAGACAAAACAGATGAATGAGATCTATTGAAAATAAAACACTGGTGTACATCAAAATAATTCATTAAAAGAGTAAAATGCAAGTCTGGCTAGAGCAGAGGATGGTCACTGGTACAGACAGGAACCGGAAACACAGGGAATCCAGGGCGGATGATCCCTACAGGACCAGTGGTGAGAGTGGTGATACAGGGAGGGTAGAGGGAGAGTGGGTTGGAAAGGGGGAACTGATTACAAGGATCTACATGTTACCTCCTCTCTGGGGGACGGACAACAGAAAAGTGGGTGAAGGGAGACGTCGGACAGGGCAAGATATGACAAAATAATAATTTATAAACTATCAAGGGTTCATGAGGGAGAGGGGAGCGGGAAGGGAAGGGAAAAAATGAGTAGCTGATGCCAGGGGCTTACGTGGAGAGCAAATGTTTTGAGAACGATGAGGGCAATGAATGTACAAATGTGCTTTACACAATTGATGTATGTATGGATTGTGATAAGAGTTGTATGAGCCCCTAATAAAATGATTTAAAAAAAAAAGAAAGCTGATGGTGCTCGGCTATCAAAAGATATAGCGTCTGGGGTCTTACGTAGTTACAAGCCCACCAGCAATATATAAGAGTTCCAATCTCTCCACACCATCTCCAGCATTTGTTGTTCCCAGTTTTTAAAAATTGGGCTATGGTTATGGTGTTAGATGGTATCTCATGGTTGTTTTGACTTGCATTTTTCATATGGCTAGTAAGTGAGAGCATTTACTCATGTGTTTTTATTAGCCATTCGAGTGTCATCCTCTGTGAATCGTCTGTTCCAGTCCTCTGCTTGCCATAGATTTTAGTAATTGGTCCTTTGTTATGTCATTGCTAAATAACTTTTCCCAATCTACAGGCCATCATTTTACTTTTTAAAAAAAATTTTTATATACCCCAAAGAAATAAGAAACAGACCACAAACTGATGTATGCTCTCCCATGTTCACTGCAGCATAACTCACAATAGAAAGAAGTTGGAAACAGCCTGAATTCTCATCAGTAGAAGATTGGATAAAAACTTTTTTTTTTAAATGCATACAATGTGATACTAATTATCCCTAAAAAACAGCAAGAAACACCTCAAGACACGGAGGATTTGGAAAACATTATGCTGAGTGAAGTTAGCCAATCACAAAAGGACATATACTATAGGAGTCCACTGCTGTAGAAACAAGCAACAAGATGGCCACAAGCTCAGGATTGCAGGGCATCTAGCCTGCTGGCCAGACAGCCTAGTAGAGGGCCTGACTGGTGCTAGTGACCCATACATACACCATCGTATCTAGGTATGTATCTTGAAGGCCACTTTGGAGAAGGGCTCCTTACGTCACCTGGGATCAAACTGTCGAGGGAGAGGGAGGGGATACTGGCCACTGAATGCCCTGCCATGCAAAATTATGACGAGGTCCCCAGACAGGTAGACATCCCTATCAGAGGGATGAAGGATACTGTGGGGAAAGTCAAGTCAGGGGAGGGGAAAGCGAACACACATGTCTCGGGAACACAAGTGCATGGCTGTTGGTAGAAAAAGGGGAAGGACCAACCTCCAAGCGGGGGAAAAATGACTAAAAGTACTTTTAAGGACCCTAAAGGGGAAGTATCTCTGGTAATATGCACCGGATAAGCCACATTGCCTTGAGTGTCTGGGCACATCCTAGGGACCCAGGTCAAGTGCCAGAGAAAACGGGGACACCGAATCCTGCATACTCAAGGCACAGAACACACTCCAAAGGCTGCACCAGAGAGACCCAATGTGGAACTGGACTCCACTTCAAACACATTTGTGATCTAAAGACTTGAGACAGATAATCCACGGTGTTTGAAGAAACAAAAGACAGCTACACCCAGAGTACTGAATAGTCTGTCAGTAAGTGGACAATCATTGACTTACTACAATGCCCTATATGCTGTTTTAAGATATACATTATTTCAGCAAACCTGTGATTGATAGTCACAGTGAATACTGTTTTAAGTTTTCCTGGACAACCAACCCCTTTTGTTTGTGTAAATACTGCCCAGCCATGAAAGGATTTATTCTATACAAGTCAATAATTCAGGTATTGCAATATGTAGTTACCGTACATTGGCCCAATATCTCTCTTTCAACAATGTTTTAAAAAATTAGTACCTGTGTTAATCAATGACAATATTAATAGAAGATCATTATGCCCCAGGGAAATGATCATTGATAAGTCTTTTGACCATAAATTAACAAAAAAGTCTCTAAAGGGAGCCAGAGGTAGATAAAAAAAACATAGATCCAGGAATGGGTTTGGGGTTCACATTAAATACTAGCTCCAATTTGTGAATAATTAGTTCTTCCATCGTGGCCCTGCTCAATACTAGCCCTCAGGGGAACACAGAAGATGTGGATGCTGTTGTCAAGTGTGGTGAAGAAATTAGATAGTGCTCAGCTACCAGATAAAATAGCGTTGGGGTCTTAACTGCTTAACAAGCAACCATCTAAGTGAGATGTCAATTAAGTCCGCATTGAAGAAGCACACCATCAGTTACAGAAGGATTATAAATCATATAATCTGATACCAAAGGGAGGAATAATAACAGAGTCTAAATTGTGAAATTCTAGTTTTCTTAGAATATAAAACTGATAAAATTCTCAGTCTAAATTGTGAGATTAAAGGCTATGGATGACAAGAAGCCCAAGATACAGTTGTGAGATCTACATAGGAAATAAGCCTCCTGTGATTTCCCTCTGTCCATAATAGAGAGACGGAGAGAAATTGGTTATACTAAACAGAGTGCACTGGAGAGATGGCTACAGGAGATCAAAATGACAAACCTGACAACAGTTCAAGCCTATTCAGCTGATGCCCCTCTGAGGCATGTTGGGCATTCATCTGGTTTCCAACATTTTTGGTGTTTTTTTTTCTCTCTCTCTTCATATTGGTGTTATCTCACATGTATTTTGTCGTTGAGAGTAACCCTCTTGAATTTTTATTACATGCTTTTCTGTTTTTTAAGTATATAAGACCTACTGATGACCTTATTATAGTGAAAGCAAATAGAATAAGCCATCAGACTTGACTGGAAAACACTCCTAAAGGTCAACAAACAGACCTTGAACTATTTACAGGCTTTTCTCTTTTTTTGTCATTGGTTTTTTGTTGTTGTTATTATCTTGTTTTCCTCTGTCTTGTTTTTTGTGCAATTATTATATCTGGAGGTCTATTTATATATGATAGGTGGGATAAACAATCTGGAGGAGAAAACAAGGAGACCAACGGTTCCGGGAGGACATGGGAGGGAGGGGAGGGGGGGGAGGAAAGGAAGTGGTGTTAGCAAACCCAGGGACAAGACCTGGGTTTGGGTGTACGAGACCTGGTGGGGCTTGATCAAGGGCAACGTAACTGAGAGGAATTACTGAAACCCAAATGAAGGCTGAACATGATAGTGCAACAAGAGGAAAGTAAAAGGAAATAAAGGAAAGAACTAGGAGATAAAGGGCATTTATAGAGGTCTAAATACAGGCATGTACATATATATTTATATATGACGATGGGGAAATAGATCTATGTGCACATATTTATAGGTTTAGTATTAAGGTAGCAGATGGACATTGGGTCTCTACTAAAGTATTTCCACAATGCAAAAACACTTTGTTCTTTTAAACTGACATTCCATGACGCTCACCTTCCCTACATGATAGCTGAAGACAAAGCAGCTGCATAAACAAATGTGGTCAAGAAAGCTGATGGTGCCCGGCTATCAAAAGATATAGTGTCTGGGGTCTTATCTTAAAGGCTTGAAGGTAAACAAGTGGCCATGTAGCTCAGAAGCAACAAAGCCCACATGGAAGAAGCACACCAGCCTATGTGATTGTGAAGTGTCAGTGGGATCAGGTAGCAGGCATCAAAGAACAAAAAATCATATAATTGTGAATGCGAAGGAGTGTGGAGTAGAGACCCAAAGCCCATCTGTAGGCAACTGGAAATCCCCTTGCAGAAGGGTCGTGGAGAGGAGACCAGTCAGTCAGGGTGCAGTATAGCACCAATGAAACATACAACTTTCCTCTAGTTCTTTAATGCTTCCTCCCCGCTAACTATCATGTTCCCAATTCTACCTTACAAATCTGGCTAAACCAGAGGATGTATACTCCTCATTTTTTTCCCTCCCTCCCTCATGAACTGTTGATCATTTACAAATTATTATTATTTTTTCATGTGTTACACTGACCGATGTCTCTCAAATGATTGTACTTTCATCTGTGATTCAAAGCAGCAAAATTGATTTCATGAGCATGTTTTTAAATATTAATTTTAAAATGAAAACACTAATGAATACAATTTACCTTTTTATCTCTTTGACACAGACTTTATGGGCCTGTTCCGGCATACTAGATGTTCGTATTTTTTTCTCTAGCATAACAATGTCATCATTGTCTTCATCTTCATCCTCATCCTCTAAAGTACCTGGGATGTGTGTAATTCTCCTAATAGGGCGTATTGCTATAACCTAAAATAAAAAGTAGAAGAGATAAACCGTATGTCAAAAGAAATTGGAAATGAAATAAACATAGATTATGACTGGTACTGTGTAAACACTTTTAAGGCCACAGTGTAAATCTTTAGGAATTTGGAATTTCAACTACTTATAAAACATAAGGTGCATAAAATTGTCGAATGGAACACCTATTTAGTCTGTAAACTTTCATCGAAATCACAGTAAGAAATAAATCTTTAGAAACTAAAGTTCAGAATGATAACTAAGAGGCAGATACATATACAGAGTCTAGGATAATTTCAAGGAACTGGCAACTAGAAATAATTAAAACAATGAGAAATTGCTTTTCTTTCAGCTACTACTATAACCACTATTTTCTTGATATATATTATTTCCTACCACTTGATAACTAAACATTCCCATTTTTCCTCCTACATTACAACATTTTTTAGCATCTTCAATATTTCTACCACGGGTTCTATCCTTTGTGCCTTCAACATATATAGAAAGTCTTCCTCCTCCTACATTTTAACTTGCCTTTGGCTCCTTCCTATAAACTGCCACACTATTTACTTCCTTCTTGGCAATGTCTGCTTTCCAACAAATGCCTTTAACAACTGCTTCCCTCTTCTTACCACTTCCTTCAGACAACCTTTGCATTCTATTCCCATTGTGTTGAAATTGTTCCTTTAAAACCAACATCCATCTCTAAGCCAAATCAAACGCCTTTTATTTGCATTTATTCTCTATGTACTCTTGAAAATTATTAATTCATTTATATTGTGAATAATCTCAATCATTACCGGAACAAATTACCGGAAATGCTGGTATTTAATATAAAAGTCCCCAGAGTTCCCCCTTTTTACTCTAATTTATTCAACATAAAAAGCTTGAAACAAAACTACATAGAAAGAAAATTACAAATATTAAATGAGGAAGCATCTAAAAGTTTATAGAAAATGTAATTAAAAGATAATGGCATTTTCCATAAACTTTTTGAAGAACAAGTTTACTCCAAACAAAAAGAGCTTACACATGTCTGTAGTCAGTGGATGGCCAAAGACAAGTACTCTCAGTAATACATTTGTCTTAGTCTCATTGGGATGTGCTCTTTCAAAAAGGTCACATGAAAACTGGTTTCTAAGGATTTGCTGGGCCAATTCACTTCAAGGCAGAAAGTTCAACTCAGAAAGTTGTGGAATTTGTTTTGTGGGACTCCCAAGGTGTAATTCTTGAAAGCTTTTTCAAAGACATAGGATGATTATGATAGCTTATTATGAAGTTTTAAGAAAATTGATTAACTATGTTGATTATAAAAAGCCACAAAAGTTGTGCCAAAGAATTCTTTCCCTCTCATATAATGCACGTGCTCATTGAGGGTAGCAAGAGCTATCCTGTAAGAATCGCACTGGAAAACCTTACTCTTTCCACCCTATAGCTCTAATCTTGTCCTTGCACACTTCCAAACATATTACAAATGTTTAAAAGGAGAATGATCTTAATCCCTAAAGAATGTCCAAAAAAATGACCAACCTGTGTAAATTGAAGAGCGTAAAATTCTTTGGGGAAGGTTAGAGGTTTATATTGAGAAACATTTTGCTATTTTTGTTTAATAAATGTTTTTAAGATTTTATAGCAATACTTTGATTCATTTCATTCCTTCCTTCTTACAAAATCATTTTCTAAAAAAACTTAACGCCCTTGAGTTGATCCCAACTCATAACAAGCCTATAGGCCGGGGTAGAAACGCTGTTGTGGTTCTCGAGGATTTCACTCCATTCTGGAGGAGAAAGCCTGTCTTTCTGCTGCTGAGTGGTTGGTGACTCTGAGTGCTGACCTTGCAAATCGCAACCTAACACAGATGCAACCAGGGTAGATAATAATAAAATAGTGTAAATACCAAAAAGCTAAAAACGAAATTGTCTTCTTTTTTTAAAAAGACTTAAAAAAAGGCTTATCAATGATTTCACTATTGAGACGAAAGTACTTTTAATGCAATTTTTCTCTTGGTTGCTAAAATAGTGAAATTTCAACAATTAAGGGAATAGTAAGAGATAGTTTAAGCTAATGCCAAATTAACTTCTGATTCCTCAACTTTCAAATAACTGCCTCATGTTTAATACTTTTTGGAGCACTATGAAACCTGCTTTATACAATCTTTCTTGATAGTCACCTGAACTGTGACTCTCAGTGCAAAGTGCACATTATGTTTCTGCACAAAATGAATAAATCAAGTCACTGATCTAATCTCCAGTCAGTAACAATGAAGATTTCGAGTGTGTTTGTTCTGCACAGCATGATACCCAAATACATTCAACAACAGCATGGTGATTCCTATCCCCTCTCTCTCTTTTCTTCAGTCTGTTTTTCTAGTCTCACCAGGAAGAAATCTTTTGTTCCAGCTTTCTTTTTGCTATACTGCATTCCCATTGATGCAAAAGCACTTCTGTATTGATGGCCAGAGAATGTCAGATTTCATTTTCTACCTTTCACCTAACCCAGAGTTCTGATCTCCAGTTGCCCCATACAACCCTCTTTTCTACTGCAAATATATTTTCCACATCTTCTCTGCCCACTAGTATAAAGATGGTAATCAGCAGTTCAAGGTAGATTTTAAACAGATCCCATCCTAACATAAATATACTGTACAAACAAGATGTACCATAAATCAATGAAGAAGAAAAGTGTATTTTTTAAATGGTGTTAAGTTACGCAGAAAGCTATTTGGGAATGTGTGGCCATTGATGTTTCTGCAGTAAAAATCTCACGTTGCATGTGGGAGATTTGAGTTTGATTCTTGGCCCACGTAACTCATGGAGGACTGCATTCTAATGTAATACTGAACAGGTTCCAGTGTGCTCCTAGATTAAAATGGTAGAAAGAAAGGCTTATTGCTCTGCTGCTTTGTATCAGTCACTGAGAATGCTACAGTTCACAACAGGTCAGACCATTAAAAGATCATGGTGATGATCAGGACCAGGATATGTTCTGCTCCACTGTACATGGGGCCAACGTGATGGCAACAAACAAAAAACACTTTCCAAAAATGAACTGAATACATTTTTAAAAATCTACTGAAGAAAAATCAAATTGGTTTTTGTATTCTGCTCTTCTTTCTAGATTCTTGAATCAAACCATTGGAGGATAAAGGACTCTAAGCATAGAAGATAGGAAGAGACAAACAGTTTTGACATATTGAAAAGTAAAATTTTTATAAGTTAAAAACGCCAACCCACAGCAACCTGATGTTCATCGGGTGAGTTTTTACCAGAGCAAACAGCCACATATATCTCCTAAGGAGTAGCTGCTAGTGTGTTTGAGCTGCCAGCCTGTGCTTAGCAGCCCAATATCTAAATCTCCAGGGCTCCTTAAAACAAAGAAAGCAGCAAATTATGACACAATATAATGATATAGTCTCTTTAGCACACAAATTTTGTAGGCTGCTCTCCATACTACAAATAGTAAAAAGTTATATTCAAAAATGTTGAACAGTTATTCATTAATTTTTAAAATATAAACACAAACATTGGGAACAACATAAAATGTTTAACAAAGAGAGAAATGTCTAAGCAAATTAACCCTGAGTAATGACCATAGCAAAACACACAAAAAAGAGGAAATGCTCACATTTAAAAAGGAAAAAGAAAAAAAAGGATTCAGATTCAGCATGGAAAGGGAAGGACCTGAGGGAAAGATAACCAAAATTTTAATAGTAACTTGAATCACAGAGATAATGAGCATCTTCCTTCTTTGTTCTTTCTCTATATCTTAGACCACATCAAAATAAGTACGAACTAGAAGGAATACATTAAAAGAAGTATTTACTCGTTTATCATCATCTTGCTTGTGTTTTCTCGTTTTCTGAAGCAATTTTAGGCCTTCAATTTGTCTGACAAGTAGTGGTATCGTCATCTTGAACCGCTCCTCTAGACTCACAGCATCTAAAATCTAAGGAAACGCGAGTCAGTTAGTAGAAGCTCTCCGAGAGACACATGTTCCAAAAGCAATGACTTAGAATTGTGGTGTAAAAGGCTAATTCCTATAGATATTTGCTGCTGCATTATGGCTAATACAACCCAAGAAATGACCCTAAAACAGCAAGGTTGTCTGAGATGAATGCAAGAATCTTAATAAAACAGAAGTATTTTGATTTTGCATTTAAAAATGAAACGATCTATTTTTCCAGACCAAATGACACACATTTGATGTCAATTCTTCTTCTGAGAATTATTATTCTCGTATGAGCCCAGAATGTGTTTACATATTACAGAATATTTTATATATTATGTATGTTACATAAACAAATTACAGATTCAAAATACTGACATTTTAAATACATTAATAGAATAAGTGCACTATATACCAACCTGTACTTATGATCTGTTCCAGTGAATTTCCCCTCTGACCATGGTTGAGGGGTGTGAATAGCCTTGTTATCAGACAGAGTACTGTAGAGATGATTTTGGTAGATAAAGTGAGGCTAAAATGTAACATCTTATTCGATCCCCCCTTTGATCCATTTAAATGTTGTATCGGTTAAAAAAAATGAAGGGGAAATAAATACACATGGATTAAACCTTTGGTGAACCCCTTTGAACACAGACCAGGGTTGTGAATAGTCTTGCTATCGTGCCGAGTGCACTGGAAAGTGGATTATGGAAGATGTAGCTAGGTAAAAATTTAACACTCTTCTCTTTTGACCCATTTTAAAGTTGTTCTAGTTTTTAGTATTTTCTGCTTTCTTTTCAATTGAGGTTTTTCTCTGTTTTATTTTTAGTTGCTAGCTTTTTTTGTTTTGGTAGGTTTTTGGCATATGAAATACAGGATGGGTGAATCTATAAATGACTGGATTAGTAGTTTCTTGAGGGTATAGCAGAGGAAGTTGGAGAGGGGTGGGGGATGGGGAGCCACTAACATGGAGTTCAAGAAAGAAGAAAATGTCCTAAAATTGATGATTGTGGTAATGATTATATAACTCTCTCAATATGACTGAACTATTGAAATGTATGATATGTGGATTATGTCCCAATAAAACTATTTTTAAAAATTGCTGAGGGCCACATTCAAGTTACTCTCAAGGACCCCTACATTCATCTACTCCCAACAGTGGAATTGTATTAGGTATACTAGCAATTATAATTGCTTGACTTGAATATTAAGGAAACTAATGAAAAGAAAGGTTGTTTCAATGAAAACTAACTTAGTCTAAGATGATCCTATAAAGCAGGCTGCTTAAAAAAATACTATAAAGATCCAATCAGGCAGGCTGCTTCTTAAAAAGACTATAAAAGTTCTTAAGAAAACTATAGTACTGTGGTTTGAGGGAAAGCCATGCAAATCTACAATTCGACGTTTGCATTACTTTTCAAGAACCTAAAATGCATTTCACTTTAAAGAAAGAGAAAGCAAAAGTCATGGACAATGCAACGTAGGTGTGGTTTACATAAGGAACACGAAAAATCTAATAAAGTAGGGCCATGCAGAAGAGAGAGGCATGGCTCCACATCAGGGGTTCTCAACCTTCCTAATGCCACGACCCTTTAATACAGTTCCTCATGTTGTGGTGTCCCCCAACCATAACATTATTTTTGTTGCTACTTCATAACTGTAAATTTGCTACTGTTATGAATCGTAATGTAAATATCTGATATGCAGGATGTATTTTCATTATTATAAACTGAACATAATTAAAGCATAGTAATTAATCACAAAAACAATATATAATTAAATATTGAGAAGTATTTAATTCTAATTACAAATAAATAAAATTTTGTCTTGAAGCATGGTGTAGCATGGGTAACAGTCTTCACGCTGGGTACTCATATGTCAGCGTATCTGCATGTGGGCAGACTTGCCTGGAGAGGGATAGAGGAGCAGTGTTTCGGTTCCTAAGACCATTGAGAATATGTGTTTTCTGATGGTCTAGGCGACCCCATAAAAGGGTCATTAGACCCCCAAAGGAGTTGCGACCCATAGGTTGAGAACTACTGCTGTAGATGTTTAAAAAATGGTGAGGCAGACGAGCCAGTCAGGGTGCGATGTAGCAAAGATGAAAAATACAACTTTCCTCTAGTTCCTAAATGTTTCCTCCCCGCTCCCACTATCATGACACGAATTCTACCTTGCAAGTCTGGCTAGACCAGAGGATGTACACTGGTACAGATAGGAACTGGAAATACAGGGAATGATCCCTACAGGATCCGTGGTGTGAGTGGCGATATTGGGAGGGTAGAGGGAGAGTGGGTAGGAAAGAGGGAACCGATTACAAGGAACTATATGTGACCTCCTCCCTGGGGGACAGACAACAGAAAAGTGGGTGAAGGGAGATGTCGGACAGGGCAAGATATGACAAAATAATAATTTATAAATTGTCAAGGGCTCATGAGAGAGGGGGAAGTGGGGAGGGAGGGGAAAAAATGAGGACCTAATGCCGGGGGCTTAAGTGGAGAGGAAATCTTTTGAGAATGATGAGGGCAATGAATGTACAAATGCGCTTTACACAATTGATGTTATGTATGGATTGTGATAAACACAATTGATGTATGTATGGATTGTGATAAGAGTTGTATGAGCTCCTAATAAAATGACTAAAAAAAAATGGTGAGGCAAAGTATGTTTACAGATCAGAAGTTAAATTAAATATACACCATTTAATTCTCTCCTTCAATTTTTCCCCATTAATTGACTGATAAGCAAATAAAAGTTTCTGTTTAACATAAAAATTTAAAATAATCATTTAAAAGGATATTTAAGTATGAAAGCATTTTTAACTTAAAAAAAAAATTTCTAGTATCTCTTCCTTTAAAGTCAAAATTAAAACTGCTCACTACCAAAAAAAACCCAAAACTAAAAAGCTGTTCACTGCCTAAACACAAATTAAAAAGTGACAGTACAATATGATGTGCAAGAAGGGGAAATACCTGGAGTTTCTCCTTGTTGCTTGTTCGGATAATTGACGTCAGAATGTCTGGTAAGGCTTCTCTTGGAAGGTGATCTAAGAGACGTCTCAATTTAGCGACAGCTGGAACAGACATGTCCAACATTTCAACCAACTAGGAGAGAAAAACAACTTCTTAGTAAAATCTGGCATTATTTGTAAATTCTAAAAATCAGATTTCCATGGGTGTTAAATAATTTGGACTTAGATTCTCTTTCTCTGAAATGAAAGCTCATTGATCATTATAGTCCAAGCTCTTAGGCCAACATTCTTTCAAAATTTCAGCCAGAATGAAAAGTAAAAATGGTTCAGAAGTTTCATACTAATGTTTACAAAGGATTTTAAGACTGTTTAATTTTAAAATTTTGTTTTGAAAAAAAAAAAATCCAATTTATAAAAAGTTTTAAGAATAGTGCAATAAATTACATATCACATCAAAAAAGAACTTTAAGGATAAAAAATATAGCTACTCCAATAATAACTGGTATGATTCCAAAAGAATTCATTTCAAAAATTTAAAAAGAAGCCCAGGCAGGTGGAAAGAAAACGTAGAAAGAAGGAGGAAGTACAATTATATATATATAGGTATAAATATAGATATGTATATATGTAAATATATAAAGACATGTGTATTTGTGTGTGTGTGTGTGTGTGTGTGTAAATACAACAAAGAAGCAGATGAACTTTGGGCCTCTTCTTAAATCTTATCTCAGTACAAAAACGGTTTATTCTAATAATGTGGCATTGTATGATACTCACTTTCCTGACAGGATCACTGAAGACGAAATGGGTGCATAAGCAAATGTGGTGAAGAAAGCTGATGTTAAAGGGTTTCTGGCTATTAAAAGCTATAGCGTCTGGGGTCTTAAAGGCTTGAAGTTAAACAGTGGCCATCTACAAGAGAAGCAACAAAGCCCACATGGAAGAAGCACACCAGCCCATGGGATCATGTGGTGTCGACAGGAGTACGTATCAGAAGTTCAAAAACAAGCAATCAAATTAACGTGAAGGAATGTGAACTAAGGGGAGACCCCAAAGCACCTGTAAGAAAATTGGACAGTCCCTCACAGAAGGGCCACACAGAAGGGATGACATACCCAGGCTATGAAACATATAACTATCCTCTAGTTCTTTAATAGTTCCTCCCTTACTATTATGGTATGTGTTTTACCTCATTAATTTTGTTAGACATGTGTATGTTCCTTTGTATAATTAAGATCATTTGATGCATGAAAGCCAAGATAGATAGACAAACCTTTAGAAACAGTAATGAGGGTACAGGAAGGGGGGTGAGGGGGGAAAGAGGGAGCTGATGACTGTATAATCCTACTCGAGGGGTACAAATAACAGAATTGTAAGTGAACAGATTCATTGGATGGTGTAAGATACGGCAAAATATATGTATGTATATATTATATATAGTAACAATAAAATAATATATAATAATAAGGGTTCCTGGTGGGTAGGGTGAGGGAAGGAGATAAAGGAGAGCTGATATAAAAGATTTCAAGAAGAAAGAAAACGTTTTGAAACGGATGGTGGCAGCAATTGTACAATTATACTTGATCTAATTGAATTATGGATATTATATTATCTATAAGAGCTCCCAATAAAATTTTTTAAAAAGCAGCAGCAGCCCAGAGTTCTCATCTGATTTTCGTACAAATCTACTGTAATAGTATGGTTACCACTATCATCTCTATTTTGTAAGTAAGGAAACTGAGATTCAGAGTAATAGTTTATCTAAAGTAGGGGCTAGTCAAGGAGACCTTGTTGTGCAGTGGTCACATGCTGGGCTGCTAATTGAAAGGTCAGCAAAATCTCCAGTGGATCTGCAGAAAGATAAGGCTTTCTACTCCTATAAACAGTTACTGTCTTGGAAACCCAAAGGGGCAGTTCTACCTTATCCTAGAGAGTCGCTATGAGTCAGAATTGACTTGATGGCAGGAAGTTTGATTTTGGGAGGGGTCTTAGTCAGAATTCAATCCAAGTCTTCTAACCAGTAGCATTCTAACCCTTCCAGGGCTTTAATGTCAAATGTATGAGCACCATACTTCAAAAATAAATGTGGATAGTTTATATTAACAAGGTCAACAACTTCCTAACCAGTGATCATTTATATAAATAAAACAAAGTCTCTTTCTCTTGCTGTATTCCTCAACAAACTGTAAAATACATTTTCATGGAATTTGGAAGGTATACATATTAAGATACTGAGAAATAACTGAAATAGTATTTTCAAATATGAGCAAAATCATTTTTTTCAAGGGCAGATGCCTATGTTGTTATTTTTTTCAGTAGATCGCTCTAGAATAAGCATCAATGAGTCAAATAATGTCTAGTGGTTCTCCCAAACAGCCCTGCATAAGTCACAAATACAGACTATCCCTGCTTCAAATAGCAATAAGAAACTCCACCAAAAGAAAAACTGTCATGAAATCTGAAATCAGACCATTTTAGTAATCATTAGGAAATATTACAATTGCTCTGTGACCTTTAGCATTTTTATCAAATTATTAAAAGTGCACTGTGTTGTGATATTACACAAACTCGCTGCCATCAAATCGATGCTGATGGAAATAAAAACTCATTAAAATAATATTTAATACAACATAAAACAAGAACAATGAAAAATTGTTGTGTTACTTTGTAAAACACATACATCATCAAATAGCTTGAGAGGACATTTGGAAAAACATGTTCACACAGTCAGACGTTCTTCAATCATCCTGTCCATGCAAAGATCTGAACAAAATGGAGAACCAAACACCTGTCTTCCCAACCTTGCAGGTAGGAGAAAAGCCTAAGCCAGACACAAACTGGTAATTTCAAGAAGGGAAGTTCGCATGAAAACAAGCCCAGAAAAGCAACAGATTACTGGTAGTGCAGCACTGCAGTCTGTGGGTCTGAGAGTAAAAGGGTAAGTGGATCCCTCTCTCTCTACACCTGCTAGGCCCCAGATTTAATCTGAGTCCACAAAAGACAGTGGCATCTCCATGGAAACTGAACACCTTACTTTAAAACCACTGGGTAATTAAAGGAAAAAAATATAACTTAAAAATTCCTCAAACAAGAACAAAAATACAACATGCCAAAACCTTTGGGACATAGCTAACACAGTACTCACAGGGCAATTTACAGCATTAAGTGCACAATTAAAAAAGAACTAAAATCAACATCTTAGTTCAACACCCACAACAATTACAACAAAAGCAGTAAAACAAACCCTTAATAGGTATAATAAACTAATAATAGAAATAATAAACATTAGAACAGAAATAAATGAATCAAGCATTAGAAAAATCAAAACACAAAATGTTGGTTCTTTGAAAAGATGAACAAAAGTGATAAACCAGTGGGAACAAGGGAAAAAAATTACAAATAAGAAATGAAATCACAAAAGAACTAAAAGATTATCACACAATATTATGAAGGACTATACTCCAACAAATTCAAAAGCCTAGAAAAAAGGAACAAATTTCCAGAAGCACACTACTTATCTCAATTAACACAGACCGATATAAAACATTCTAACTGGCCAATAACAACAAGAAGAAATAGATCAGGTCATTAAAAAAATAACACACAATAAAGTCCAGGACCAAATGGTTGGGTTGTTTTGTTTAGCTTTTCAAATTATTTTATTGATGGATTTGACCAAATATTCAGAGAAAAGTTAACATCAACTCTACACAAACTATTCCAGAATATAAAAAAGGATGATACACCAACATACTCATTTTATAAACCTGATAATGAATAAACAAACAACCCTGATACGGAAACCAGTCAAAGCCATTACTAGAATAGAAAACTAGAGACCAGTAACCCATATGAACCCAAATGCAAAACTTCTCAACAAAGTATTTTGTTGTTAGCTGCCACTGAGTAAATTTCGACTCCTAACAAGCCCGTGGAAAACAAGATGAAACACTACCTGGTCCTGGCCCGATCCTCACAACTGTTCGCAGGTATGAACTCCTTCTTGTAGTGACTATATCAATCCATCTTGTCAAAGGTGTCCTCCTTTCCCTGCCCTTCTTCTTTTTACCAAGCATGATGTCCTTTTCCAGGAACTGGTCTCTCCTGATAAGATGTCTACAGTATGTGAGACAAGGTCTCGGCATCCTGACCTCTAAGGAGCATTCTGGCTGTACTCCTTCCAAGACAGATTTGTTTGTTCTTTTGGAAAACTATGGTACTTTTAACATTCTTCACCAGCACCATAATTAAAATACATCAATCTCTCTTCTACCTTCCTTATTCAACATCCACTTTCGCACGCATAAGAGGCAATTGAAAACTGAGGCCTTTGGGTCAGGCGCACCTAAGTCTTCAAAACATCCTTACTTTTCAACACTTTAATGTACCAAATCTGTTCTTGAGATGTTTTCGAAATTCAGGTGGAGTATAATTATGGTCATATTCTGACTCTAGTGGATTTGTTTTAATTTTCTTCAGCTTCAACCTGACTTCACAAATTTCTTAAATAGCATCTTTTTTTATTGCAGTATGTGACTTTTTTTCTTAAGATCATTTTATTGGAGGCTCTTACAGCTTTTATAACATCAATTGTAACAAGCATGATTTTCTAAACATTTACTTTCTATTTGAGCCCTTTGTATCAGCTCCTCTTTTTTTCCTCCTCCCCTCCCACCCTCGTGACTTCCTGATATAAATTAGTATTATTTCCATATTTTACATTGCTCACTGTCTCCCTTCACCCATGGCTTCTCCCCCTCCTCCCCACCTGTGGTAGTTACATAAATTGGTGTCAACTTGTGAAGCGGTGGAGTCTAGTCTGTCAATCAGGTTGCAGCTTGATGATGTCATTTGGAGGTGCTAAGGAGATAAATAGTTGGCTGGAGGCCGGACACTCACTTATTCCCTGCAAGACATTCCTGATGACAAGACACATGAAGCTACACTAGAGCCCTGGAGCTAGAAGTGCCACAGGGCAACCCACACCAGTGCTGAGATGCTTACATCGCCACTGGATCCACAAGACTTTCCACCCACTGGCCTGTGAACTTCCTGCATTTGGCGTCATAGCATGTGTTTTGTAAGTCTCAAGAGGAATTTTTAGATTGGTATCAGACGTATGGGCTAATATCAGACTTATGGCCTTAATCTGGACTGGGCTGGGATGTTTTCTCAATATACAATTGCTCTTGTATATAAAGCTCCTTCTTATACACCTGGGTGTCTATGAATTTGTTTCTCTAGTCTATCCGAACTAACATACCACCTTCGCCCTAACAGTGTCTCTTTTATGGATATCAAATAGACCATGCCCTCAAGGAGATGTCAAGGCTGTGACATGAGTGTGTTTCATTCATATCTTCTTACAGGCACAGCCAAGTTGGCACAAAACCTATCTATCACATCATATGAAGAGGCTTCAAAACATTTGTGAAAAATATTCATTAATCTTTTCCTTTCATTTTTCCACAAATTTTTCAAAGTCCTCGACAACTTTAAATGGATTGTTCTCCAGAAACAGTGAAATGATAACTCAATTACAGAATAAATGTAAAAAATAAACAAGTACGTGGAAGCTAAACAGCCAAATCCTAAAGATCCAATGGATCAGTGAGGAAATCACAGAAAGACTTAAAAAAAATACTTGGAGATTAATGAAAATTAAAAAAATATGCCAAAATATGTAATTCAGCTAAGGAAGCCCAGAGTTGTAGATGCCTATGTTATCAAAGAGAATGATTTCAAATCAATAAAATAGCCTTTCATTTTAAGAAGCTGGGACAAATAATCATATTGTTGAGAACCTGGGAGGTCGGAGTGGAGACCCAAAGCCCATCTGTAGACAATTGGACTTCCTTTCACAGAAGGGTGACAAGGAAGAGACGAGTCAGCCCGGGTGCAGTATAGCACTGACAAAGCACACAATATTCCTATGGTTCTTTGAGGCTTCTTTACTCTCACTATCATGATCTTATCAAGCTCTACCTTACAAATCCAGCTAGACCAGAGCGTGTATACTGGTACAGAGAAGAGCTCTAGACACACAGAATCCAGGACAGATAAGCCCTACAGACACAGAAATGGGAGTAGTGACACCAAGGGGGTAGGGAGAAATTAGGGAGAGAAGGGGGAGGAAAAGGGGGGAAAATCGCAATTTTCAAAGTATTACACCTTTCCACACCCAAGTAGGAAGAACAACAGAAACGTGGGTAAAGGGAGATAGCAGTTGGTGTAAGATATGAAAATAATAATCATTTATAATTTTTCAAGGGTTCACAAGGGTGGGAGGGTGGGGGCAAGAGGGGAAAAAAGAGGAGCTAATACCAAGGGCTCAAACAGACAGAAAATGTTTTTAAAATGATGATGGCAACATATGTATAAATGTGCTTGATACAATTGAGGTATGGATTGTTATAAGAGCCATAAGAGACCCCAATAAAATGACTTAAAAAGAAAGAAAGAAAAAAAGCAAATGAAAACTAATACCAAAACCTAATAAACAAACAAACAAAAAAGAAGCTGGGGGAAAAACAGAAAAAATTAAACCCAAATCAAGCAAAAAACAAAAAGCAATAAAGGAAATGGGTTCTGAAAATGGGGATAGAAAAATAATCGTACAAAGAACAATGAAGGTGGCACATCAAGATTTCATCAGGATAATAAAATGAGACCGGGCAGATTGAGAAAATTTTTTTACCAATGACATATCGGACTAATTACCAAAATCTACAGGACTCTACAATAATGAAATTAAAAAAATAACACACAACCCAATTAAGAAATGGAAAAAGCACAGACAGTTCACTAAAATTGAAGTAGAAATGACTAACACATGAAAAATGCTCACGATCACTAGTCATCAGGGAGAAACAAATTAAAACCACTACGAAATATCATTTGTATTAGGTCAAGTTGCCTAGCGAAACAAATCCAGAGACACTTGTATATGTATAAGAAAGATCTTTATATCAAGAAGTAACTGTGCATCAATAAAGCATCCCAGCCCAGTCCAACTCAAGTCTATAAGTCCCATACTAATCTATAAGGCCCTCTTCAGACTCACGCAACCACATGCAATGATGCAGAAACATCACAGGCCAGTAGGTGTAGAGTGGTGTAGATCCATCACAGGGCTTGCACAGGTCTCAGCTTGGCTCGCTACAGGAAGATGAAGGCAAAGAGAGAGGGGGGAGTTCCCAGGACCTTCCTTCTGAAAAGGTCACACCCAGTAGGAGGTACCATCAAGCTGTGTGACCTGACTGACAGATTCCACCCTCCATTTTTATTTATCAAGTTGACATGAAATTATGTAACCACCATACCACTTTATATACACAATGCTATCGCAAATTAAAAATGCAACAACAACAGAAAACAACAAATGCTGGATGGGCTGTGGAGAGATTGGAACTCATATACAATGCTGGTAGACTTGTAAATAGATATAACCACTATGGAGGAAAATATGGAGTCACTTAAAGCAATCAGGAATTGAAACCCCCTATGATCCAGCAATGCCACAATTAGGCATATACCCCACAGAAATAAGAGACACGACATGAGTGAGTGTATGCTCTCCCATGTTCATAGCAGCACCATTCACAACAGCAAGAAACTGGAAGCAGCCCAAATGCCCACAGTGGAAGAATGGATAAAGAAAACAGGGTACAAACATACAATAGCAAACTATGCATCCCTAAAAAGAGTGATGAAAGCATGAAAGCATCAGTGTATGACATGGAAAGACCTGGAAACCATTATCCTGAATGAAGTGGGTCAATCACAAAATGACAAATATGCTATTATAGAGAAACACCAAGTAAACAAATCTTAGAGACCAATTCCCAAACAAAGGAGTCGGGAAGAACCATAATGCACCCCCCCCCCCCCTTATTTGCACTTCATAAGAACTACATCGAAAGAGAAGACCTCACATTGGCTGGGGTAACTCCATGAAGAAGGGGTAAAAGAGAGAAGGTCATCCACTTAATGCTATGCAACAGCGACAAAGCTGAGGCAAATCAAGTGGCCCTCCACAGGAATGAGTGGAGAACGTTAATGGAAAATCAAGTTAAGACTAGGGGAGGGGAGGCATCAACATTTCAGAGGTAGCACTGATATTTCTGTTGGTGTGGTAGTTACATAACCTCATGTCAACTTGAGGGTATTATGAATAAAGGGGTAGATAGAGTCTAACCTATCAATCAGGTCACAGTCAATGTTACCTCTTTGTGAGCATAGCCTACTCAGGAGGATCCTGGGAACTTCCTCTCTTCGTCCCGAGGCGGGACACACTCTTTCTTCCCTTTTTTTTACTGCTATTGAGACACTTGGAGAGCTTGAGGAGACACATAGAGACCCACACCAGCATTGAGATGCTTCTACCACCACTGGATCCAACAGACTTTCTACCAGCTTATGATCTTCCTGCACATCATTGCATGTGCTGCATGAATCTCAAGAGGAATTTATGGGCTAATGTCAGAATTATGGACTTGATTTGGATGGAGCTGGGATGTTTTCTCAATATACAACTACTTTTTGATATAAAGCTCTCTCTTACACACATAAGTGTTAATGAATTTGTTTCCCTTGTCAACCTGGTCTAACACAGTAGGTAAATGGGGAAGAACAACCTCACATCAGGAAGGGATGCTAAACAATTGTAGGGAACCTATGGGGAGAATAAACCTGGTTCTATAGTCCTGGTTGGACTCTTCAAATATGTTTTTACCCAACCTTAGGTGAACCATGTCATGAACTAAGCACTATGATGACCTCAGACAATGCCCTTACAGGAACATGGTATTCCTTAAGGACCACACCAGAAGGATTCAATGTGGAAGCCTGACTGAACAAACTGGGCCATACCTCAAAACTACTTGTACCTTTCAACTTCAGACTGAAATACTGGAATGAGAGAGGAAGCAAAAGATGGCCACCCCAAGTCTGTAGAAATGGCAGTTGTTGGACATTGGGTGGGGCCCCTGGCTTAATGGGTGTCCACTGAAAGGGGACCCAGAACCACCATATATTTAGTACCTGAATGCTCCCTCTGCATGGATGTGACAGGTCTGAAGCTGAGTGGCAAGGATCTGCCCTTGCAAGAAATGATACAAGAAATTTTCCTGTAGCAACAACCCCAAACTCAACGCAAACAAGAGCTCAATTAAGAATCAATCTGTTCTAAGCAACAACGCATGGATTGCTGCTAGCAGTTGGAGGATACTCGCATAAACTCATATCAATAGTACCTTATATTCTATACCACTGAACAAATTATTGATGTTATCAATGCAACTGCCTTTATACCCTATCCTATGGGGATGACTGACAATGTTTTTTTGTTTGGGGGATTTTTTTTAATTGTTGTTATTCTTGTTGTTGTTGGTGGTTTTTGTCATAATATGACTGCCAAAGTAAACCAGAATAGTTCATAACCCATGACAAGCAAGTGAATTCTGGGCTCCCATGTAATTCTAGCCCTAATCCAAGAACAGTTCGTTTTTATAAAGTGGCCCTGTTTGATACTGGCTTTCATGAAGAAATCACTGAAGATAAAGGTATCATGGCAAAGTGTGGTCAAGAAAGCAGATGGTGCCTGGCTATCAACTAGAATAGTGTCTGGAGTCTTAAAGCCTTGTATTCAAACATGCAACCAAAGTGAGGTGTCAATTAAGTCCACACAGAAGAAGCACACCAGTCTATGTGATCCAAGATGATAACAACATCCAAATATGATGATGGGGAAAGTAGCGAATAAAATATTACTATTGTTTCAGACTTAATTTCAAACTAATATAAGCCAACTGAGCTCATCACAATGGAAGTATTTTAGTTAATACTGACAGAGCTGACAACTAGAGAAAATAGAGACTATTTATTTCCTTTGCTGTAAACACCCTTGTTCCCTGAAGGCATCTTACAAAGAAAGCAAACATCAGATCAGATTCTGCCTTAGATAAAAATATGTATGTGCCCAAGCACAAAACCAGTTATATAACCAAGGCCGGTAAACTCAATGAAACCCTTGGTCCCTGTCCTCTTGGGTTCTTGAACCTGCATTAAAGTTTCCGTCCGCGGCAAACGCAACAATGTTGGCGGGGCAGACTCAGCTTTAAATTTCAGTCTCAGGCAAACGCAACAATGCTGGCGGGGCAGAATCAGCCAGCCTTTTAGTTGGTTGAGGCTATCAAACGCTGCTGTTTAAATTGAGTAGGGAAACGGGCACAAATACACTTCTCTTACTAGAGTCATCTTTGAATAAACTAAACTGCTGGCCTTGCCTGACTTTTTGTTTTTTAAATTTTTCTTGTGCTTTAGGTGAAAGTTTACAGAGCAGATTAGTTTTAAATTCAACAATCCACATACATAATTTTTATTTGCTTATTCTCTAACCTCTAACAAGGAATTTATCCTACCTTCCCCTCCCACCCCTGGTAACCATCAAATAAAGTTTCTTTTACTGTGAAAACCTTTTTTTTGATCTTTTATAAGAATGGTTTCATACAGTATTTGTCCTTTTGTGATTCAATAATTTCACTCCGCTTGTTACCTTCCAGGTTCATCCATGTACCAGTCTGTCTATCCATTCTTTCACTGATAAGACATTTAGGTTGTTTTCATCTCTTTGGTATTCATGGTGAATAGTGTTGCAATGAGCATGAGTGTGCATACATTTATTTGTCCTGGAATATATACCAAGTAGAAGGATTCCTGAGTCATATGGTATTTCTATTTCCAACTTTTTAAGAAAGCACCATACTGTTTTCCACAATGGTTACACTATGTTAGTCTCATCAGCAGTGTATGAGTTCCAATCTCTCTACACCTTTGTCAGTGTTTTCTGCTTCTTTTACAATTAATTGCTGGAGTAAAATGGTATCTCTGTTGTGCTTTGTGTTTTACTATTGGCTAATGATCACAAGCATTACTTCATAAGTTTGTTGGCAGCAAAAATGTCTTCTACGGTGAAGGATCTGTCTGTTTTTGTTCTCTGCCCATTTCCTAATTAGATTATTTTTTTGTCTCTTTGTTGCTGAGATGCTAAAGTTTTCTGTACATTTTAGATATACACAAGAGGTGCTTACATAACAGTAAAGAGCAAGTTGGTTCATAACCTGGGGACTGCTTGTAAATTAAAACAGTCACCAGTCATTACCCAAGCACTTCTTGTGTACATAATATTTGTCAGACACAATATACTGCTCAGTACAGTATGGCTAAAGTAGGGAGGAAAAGAGCACTAAGAGCCGACGTGAGGTCTCAAAGCATACAAACAGAAAGCACAGGAATTCAGAGAAGGAGGAACATCAAAGCAGAGAAGAGAAGGTAAAATCATAAAGACATGAAAGAACAAGATAAAATGCTTTTTGGGGTTCCATGCGGTTAGCAATGAGCGCCTATGGTAGTAACAGCGTTGAGGAAAATGGATAGGCCTCGGCCAAGTTGTGAAGACAACAATGCTACATTAAGAATCTTTTTACTTTTGGGGAGAGGCATGCCCCAAACTATTTAAAGAAATGCTCAGTAAACAGGATGGCTTAGAGACAGCAGAAAGTAGAAGAAGCTCAGGAGGTTACTGAAGGGATGATGAAGCAGAGAAGTTGAGAAGCATCAACTGGAAACAGTCTGAAAAAATGTATGATAAAATTATAATATTCCCAACTCAAATAAGTTTATGAAATATATTTAATATGAAAATTAGATATAAATATGAAAACAAAACAAAAAACTGAACATACTAAAATACACACACAAAAATTAAATTTAGATGCATTGTAAGCAAGATTTATGATTCCTCTCTAAAAATGAATTTGCTCTCATTACAAAATCTTTATTTGCTTAAGATTTAAAGTGGTAAAAAGTAAACAGCAAACTGAAAGACACTACAAACCTATGTCCAGTAAAACACCAACACACAGGAAAAATTACCTCAGAAAAGAAAAATAAATTTTATTTCCTCCTTTATGTCTATTCCTAATTTAAAAAACAAAATTCACTGCTATCAAGTCAATTCTGACTCACGGTAACCCTATAAGTCAGGATAGAACTGCCCCTGTAAGTGAAACTCAGAGACTGTAACTCTTTAAGACAGTAGAAAGCCTTGTCTTTCTCCCATAGAGCAACTGATAGTTTCAAACCGCTGACCTTGTGGTTAGCAGCCCAGCTCGGAACCACTATGCTACCTGGGTTCCTTCCCTTCCTAATAGCATACACATTTATTCCAATTCTCAAATTACCCCACAGAAGTTACAGCTCCAATTTTCTACTTTTCTATTGCTGTTCATATTAGAAGTGTATCATTTCAAATGCCATACTAGGCACACTTTTCAATAATCAGTGATGATTGTCTTCAATAGACACTAACTGATCCTCAGTTACATCTATTGGATTAGATGACTAGAAAAGCAAAAGACTCCATTTTATAATACATTTCAATAAGGCTTGAAACAAAATGCCATGGTCTCAAAAAACTCCCAGTAACCTAGAATTTAAGAAGTCAAATATTTGATGCATGCCTACGGTATGTTTCCCTCCCAGGGTGTTACCTAGTCAAGGTTTAACCCATCTTTGGAATCATTCCACCATGTGCTTAATTTTCAAAAGTTACTACCAGACTCATATGAGTTGACTATAACATACTATATAATTTGGCACCCTGATATTTTAATGACAAATAGCTCCTATGCAATCTCATAATTTTAAACATTAAATATATAGGTTTGGAGACACTGAAAATTATTAAGGGATGCCCTAGAAATACTGTGGAAATTTTTCAGAAAGGATTAGCAAAGTTGTTCTGGAATGATTTAGTCACAATCCCAGATGAAAGCACATTGAAATTAATGTTAGAATATTTTATTAAATCACTTGCGACTTATGCTACCCTAAACCACCCAACAGATGCATGACTTCTTCGAGCAGAAAGGAAACAAAGGAAGAAAAAAGGTTTAAAGAAAAAATAAAAGCAACTCACTTGTACTGCATACTTGTAAAACTGTTCTGAAAGTTCCCCAAGCTCTTCCCTAGTCTTACACGTGTTGGGGAAGTCCTCAAGTCTGTCCAACTGTTCCACTTCAGCAACAGGATATGGCTTCTCTTTTAAGACCTGCACAATCTGGAAACGGCACAGGCCTGTAATCAGCAAAGTATAGTGGGGCTTGGGCCAATTACTGCCCACAACCTGAACCGCCAGTGCAGCTGTTCCAATTCTGAAAAACAGAATAAATTGGTATTATAAGCATTCATATGGTGCGCAGAACGGAAACTTACCTCAAAAATTGCCATCTTTTCTGAGAAATTCACTAAAAAGCATCCAAAACAACATCTAAAAAATTATTTGCATATGTAATTGAGCATCCAGTATACAGTCTCTTAGGAGCCCCGATTAACATTGTATTAGGAGTGGTTAAAGCACTTGGTTGCCAATGAAGAAGTCAGCATCGGGAGAAACGTGTGACAGCCTATGGAGCAGTTCTACTCTGCCCCCATAGGGTCACTATTAGTTAGAATCAACTCAATCGCAGTGGGTATGTGGTCTCTTGTCACTGCTGGCCAGCTACGGAACAAAACAGTTCATCATTTTCCCATAATTAGCCTTTCTTTTAAAAATTAGCTAAACAAGGAAATCTTATTTTGTAGATGGTTTTATTCACAGAATTAAGTATTTAGCCTAACACAAAAAAGGTTAACCTGTTAAGGGAGTAGATGAATAAATAAACATCTCTTACATTACAAGGCTTAGAATAAGATTAAATTTTTTTTAACCACTAGAAAATCATTTAATTTGGAGTTTAAGTGTTAATAATACTTTTTTTTTTTAAACATTTTATTAGGGGCTCATACAACTGTTATCCCAATCCATACACACATCAATTGTGTAAAGCGCATTTGTACATCATTTCTCAAAACATTTTCTCTCCACTTAAACCCCCAACATTAGGTCCTCATTTTTCCCCTCCTTCCCCGCTCCCTCCTCCCTCATGAGCCCTTGATAGTTTATAAATGGGTATTTTGTCATATCTTGCCCTGTCCAACATCTCCCTTCACCCACTTTTCGGTTGTCTGTCCCCCAGGGAGGAGGTCACATATAGTTCCATGTAATCGGTTCCCTCTTTCCTACCCATTCTCCCTTTACCCTCCCTGTTTCGCCTCTCACACCACTGGTCCTATAGGGCTCATCCGTCCTGGATTCCCTGTAGTTAGGAACTTCTTAAAGTCTAAAGTTGGTACATAAATCTATATAGTATGTCTTCTTCTTGTGAAGAGTTAAGTAAGATACCTCAGGTTAACATGCTGGACACATCTGAGCAGTGCTAACAATTATGCTGCTATGAATTATCATTATTCAAGTTAAACATTTATCTTTTCAAATATATATACAAAATTAACTAAATATTTTGATTGACCATGAAAATGTATGAGAAAAAAGTAGTTGGTTGACAACCATATAGATTGTATTTATTTTGCTAGTTAGTTGGGAATAAGTCAGTCTTACCCCAAAATAAATATTAGCATGCTAATCATATATAAATATTAACAGCATTATAAAGGCCAACTGAGACAGTTAAGGTTTATTGTGCCAACCTGGCCAATAAACACATGTGGGATTAAATGAACGGCAGAGAGTTAAATGGCTCGGTGAGCCTTGCCTTTCTAGTTCTTGGGTCTCTTGCTTTCTGAAGGTTGGACCAGAGTGCAGCCGCCTTAGCCAGTTCCCTGCTTCAGCTGGCAAGGCCCACTTCCTGCAAGACATCCCTAAGAAGCCACATGGACCTACCCTGATGCAGCCTTGGGTGCTGGAGCAACCCTTGTGGAGCCCGCCAGCATGGAGATGCTTACATGCTCACTGATTTGGCTTTCCTCTTGCCGTTGGCGTCATTGCATATGTTTTGTGAGATTGAGGAGGACTTTGTAGATAGGTGTTGGACATATGGGCTAATGTTGGACTTGTGGGCTTGGACAGCACTGGGTTGGGATGATTTCTTAATGTACACTTACCCTTTATATAAAACCCTCTCATATATTATATGAGTTTCTGTGGATTTGTTTCTCTGATGTACCCAGACTAACACACCAACCTTAAAATGTTTTTTCCCCAATATATTTTGATACTAAAATATTGTCAATTTTATATAATTTCTATATGCCTATCTGGTCTCAAATTGTCACTACAATCTGAGGATTAATATATATGCTCTTGAATACGGAACTTCTAAATGTGGGGTTTCAACATCAGAAGTCACAAACTCGTGGATTAAGGAGAGCAGGAGGAATCCTACAGGCCAAGAAGGCAAAGTCCTAAATTCTGTTATAAGTAATAATCACTTCTAGCACTCCTTGAAAAGGTTGTGTATTATAATATTATTTAAGTTTTAGCCCCTTCTCTGGTCATGAAATTTCTTTTTTTTTTTTTGGAAATTTCTTAATATGACTCTTCTACCCAAGTCTCTGTAAGTCTTACCAAATAATCAGGTGGGACTATTCAAACAGGGCAAGTGTAACACTAAGAAAAGAGACTGGTCAGTTTTCATTACCATTTCCCAGGGCTACAAGGGGGTGTGAGCCATCTTTGCAGCAGCAGAGGAGAGAGAAACCTTCAAGGACCTTGGAAGAACACATTCAATATCTCTGCCTCAAGTGGCGGAGGCTGGGAGCCCAGAGAAGCAGCACAGAGACAGACGTGGGTACCTTCTCCTTACCTAACTAGAGACCTGGAACTGTAGGACAGAGTGACAGGAGAGCTGGCTTCCTGGCCCTTGGAGGCAAAGGCGACGGGACCATGTGACTGAGAGACTAAGAACTACAGAGAGAGACTTGACTACTGGCTGAGGAGACCAATGAGTGTTTCCTTACTGTTTGCTGATCCTGACTAGTAATTAATTAACTTCTCTAATTAACCCCCCTTAACTGTGAATATTGTGAGTTCTGTGTGGCCACGGCAATGAATTATCAAACTTACCATAGACACACAATGGCAAGGAGGGAACAGTTGTTGTCAGACTAGGTAAAGAAGGATAGAGCCTGGAAGCATGTCTGAGTTCTGCCTCATGGAACCAGGGATGAGAGAGGAGGTTCAGATATGGCCCTTCATTGCCCGTTACTGAAAAACTCTGAACCAGTAACATATAGGCCTAATTCACAGAAGAGAAGCCTCATCCAAACTTAGCTAACACTATCAACATCCAGAAATGCTTCCAGACCCCAAATTAAAGTAACACTTTCCCCTTCAACCAGAGTTTTAATTTTTGAAAGGAAACTAGAATTAAATGAAGAAAACAGTAATGCTAAAATACCATACCTGCTCATCTCAAACAAAAAGAGTCATATACAAATACCATATGTGACAATTTTAGTGAATGGCTTACCCCTACATGCAGTTAAGGAGTCCTGGACGCATTGTGGGTTATGAATTGGGCTGCTAACCACAAAGTCAGCAGTTCAAAACCACCAGATGCTCTGTAAGAGAAAGGTGAGGCAGACTTTCTGTTCCCTTAAAGTTACAACCTCAAACTCATTTGGTAGTCTGCTTCTTTAAAGATTCATAGCCTTGGAAACTCTATAGGCTAGTTATACTCTGGCATACTGGGATGCTACGGGTAACAATCAACAGCACACAACACTCAATACACCTACTACCACTGAATCAACTCTGACTTATCATGACTCAGTTTTGGGTTTTAGAGGCTGTAAATCTTTCTGGGAGCATAAAGTCTCATCTTTCTCCTACACAGCAGCAGGTAGATCTGAACTGCTGATCTTGCAGTTGGCAGCCCAAGACATAACCCACCACACCATCAAAGCTCCTTTCAACAATCAACAGGACATAGTTCCTGTTTCCTGAAAATCAATTCAGATCGCGTGACAAAGTTAGCAATACCTACTGAGATTAAAGACAAACTAAGACTATGATTTGTTGGAGACGATATTTATCAGTGTTTACACTATGCAGAACGTGTTCGTGGTTCTGTGACCATGGAGATACGAAACCGGATCCCTGGCCTAAGGGGTTTACTTATTATAAATGAAGGAGAAAACACTAATACACACACACACACACACACACACACACACACACACTGATTTGACAAATTTAAATCTCTAGACCTGGAGATGAATTTAATTATCTGGAGTAGGTCATTGTTAAAAAACGCGACTAAAAGTAAGTTTTCTTGCAACGAAAATCAAATACTTTTGCTAACTGGAAAGGGAGATGTTCCAAAGTGGGCCTGCTCTTTGCCTCACCTCCTAATGAGATCAACTAACTATAGAAAGGCTTTTAAAAGCCTTTCGATGTGCCACTCACTCTTACCTAAAATCATTTAGAGTTTATAAGAATGCATATATCGTTTCTAAAAAAATGTAATTTATAAAATTATATGTCTAGAAACAAGAGTACCTAGTATAAAACATTTAAGTGAAAAGTTCTGTTTGAAAAGATGGTTTTTAAAACTATTGTACAGAAATTCTATTCTACCTTGGGCTCTAAATTTTAGATATTAAAATAATAATTCAATTTAATAAACTTTACTTTTATAATGCACAAGACTTTTTATCAAGTTAATTACTTTTCTAAATATCCTAGCTCTTCTGTTAACTTGCTCTTTATTAGGTATGACTAAAAAAGTAACTTTATTGATTTTGCAACAACAGATTCGAGGGACTGTTTCTTTCCTTCTGGAGAGTGATTCTAGAAATCTACACACTATTCTGACATTGTTCCAGAAAAAGCAGCAAACTCACTGCCATCCAGTCAATGCCAACTCACAGTGACCACATGTGACCGGGTAGAACTGCCCTGTTACTTTCCAAGACTGTACCTCTTTGCCAGAGTAAAGCCCGTCTTTCTCCCACAGAGCAGCTGGTAACTTTTTAGTAGCAGGTCAACAGTACAGCACCAGGATCCTCTGATATTCTTAGAACTCAAATAATTTTTTGAAACTCCTCCTTGGATCTACCTGATAATTTGAATGAGGCCTGATTACAACTGGTATGATTTGTATAACATGGGCACTGACTTAGTTATTGTAAGAGTTCCAAAGGTATTTGAGAATCATCAACTGTAATGGTGGGGAAATCTCAACACAACACTACTGGAAAAAGCAGTTTTCCAAAGTGAGGTTATTTTAATTTTTTTAATTTAAATCATTTTATTGGGAGCTCTTACAGATATTTTAACAATCCATACATCAATTATATCAAGCAAACTTGTACATATGATGCCTCATCATTTTCAAAACATTGTTTCTACTTGAGCCCTTATGATCAGCTCTTTTTCCCCACCCTCATGAACCCTTGATAAATTATATATTTTTTTTTCCATATCTTACAACATCCGCTGTACCACTTCACTCATGTTTGTTGTTTGTCCCCTGGGTGTGTGTGTGTTTGAGGTTATACATCTATCATTGCTATCAGTTCCCCCTCTCCCCCTTCCTGCCCCCCTACTCCTTGGTATCACTATTTTCATTACTGTTTGAGTTTATCTGTCCTGCTTCGGTGTGTCAAAAGCTCTTATCTGTACCAACATACATACTCTGGTCTAGTAGGATTTGTGAGGTAGACCTGGGGTCATGATAGTCGGGGGGGAGGAAGCATTAAAGAGCCAGAGGAATGCTGTGTGTTTCGTTGGTGCTAAACAGCACTTTGGCTGAATCATCCCTTCCAAACGACCCTTTTGTGAGGGCATGTCCAACTGTCTACAGATGGGCTTTGAGTCTTCACTCCAACCCCTCTCCTTCACATCTCTATAATTGTTTGGTTTTGGCTCCTAGTTCTTTCCTCTATTTCCTTTTACTTTCCTCTTGCCCCAC
Organism: Echinops telfairi; assembly: GCF_000313985.2. Lineage (NCBI taxonomy): Eukaryota > Metazoa > Chordata > Mammalia > Afrosoricida > Tenrecidae > Echinops > Echinops telfairi. Next base: position 9,559,819 of record NW_022106189.1, on the reverse strand, counting down.
TAACATGCTCACCCTTCATTCAGCTCTCAGTAATTCCTCTGTTACATTACAACTGATCAAACCCTACTAGGCATTCTACACCCTCTTCGCTGTCAATTTTGGATCCCTTGTTTTTCTTTTGTCCCTGAGTTCACTGGCCTACAGTTCCCTTTCCCCATCTCTTCTTCTCCCATGTCCCACCCCCCCAACCATCAGTCCCATTGCATTCTCCTTGGAAGTGTTTATCCTGCCTACCTTATATAGATAGACATATAAGAAAAACAAATTAACAAAAAATCTAAATAATAATTTTTTACATAATAAATAAATAATAAGGGGGAGGAGGCCTATAAGTAGTTCCAGGTCTATCAGCTGACATTTATGAATGTCTTCCAATCAGGTCTGATGAGGTGCCAAGTATTGCCCTCCACCCCCACTCCCACCCCTGCCCAAGTCAGAAGCCTAATTGGGGGCTTCCTTGAGGACTTCATGACTTTGGTCTCACTGTTGTTCTGTTGTGCTCCCTTTAGAGGACTGTGTGAAGATATAGGCTGGGGAGAGTGGCCAGTCTGTCCTGACCACACGAGGGCAAACTAAGAGAGAGGGAAGGGGGAGGGAGGGAGGGAGGGAGGGAGGGAGAGAGGGAGAGAGGGAGAGAG
>NW_022106189.1:9542683-9559081 GCF_000313985.2 Echinops telfairi | reverse complement strand
AGAGAGAGAGAGAGAGAGAGAGAGAGAGAGAGAGAGAGAGAATGAACCTTATCTGGTCCACCAATCCTCGAGGATGACATCCCTGCTCAGAGCAGCCAATGCACAGAGAAGACTGTAGGGCTGGCCCCAACATAAGACATGACATCCCCTCGCCAGCCCAGAGAGCTATGGGGGAAAACTCCGGAGACACAGTGTGGGAAGCGTGTCAAGTCTCACCTCCCCACAGCAGGCCAAACCACCAAGATGAGGATATTATGTAAATAATGTAAACTCTGGTCTATATGCCAAACACTTCCATTTCACATAGAATCCTCAATCTTTTAGTCTTTCCTAAGTCCTTTCAATTGTTAGAAACCAGGACCTCCTCGACAGCACCCCTCACCCTCCACCAACCCATTTTGAGAATTATAATATCACTAACACACACAGTTAGAATACCCTGGTTTAAAAAGTTTTTATAAGTATTTTTTAATTATATGTCTTTTCAATCCTATAAGGATACAGCACTATTTCATTACAAATGTGACCTGAGATTCAGAAAAACGGTAAACTTACTTACGCATGGCTTACAAAGCAGTTAAATAACAAAAAGTATATTTAGGTTTTATGACAACTTGTACTCTATCCCCACTAAAATGGACATTTGTACCTATGAAGGCTTCAAAAAGTTTGTGGAAAAAAATTGAATGAAAAGATAATAGAATTTTCCACCAACTTTCTGAAGCTCCTTTGCATTATACCTACCTAGCATTGTTTCTAAGTAACTCAGGTACTGGGAAGTACCACTATTACTTGTTATCTAATGTTTAAATGAAGTCTCTCTTGGTTGCTAATGTAGCCAAGGTTGGGTGTTCAAGTCCACCCAGATGTGTCTTGGAAGAAAAAAAGGCCTAGTGATAATTAAAAAAAACCAAAACACTGAAATCCCTTAGTTGTTGCTATTGCTAGGTGCCAGAGTTGGTTCAGACTCAGCTATCGTAGTATTACACAATGAAGCAATACCCTGTCCTGTGCCATCCTCACAATTGTTGGGTTATATTTGAGCCCACTGTTGCAGCCACTGTGTCAATCCTCTTTACCAACACATGCTGTCCTCCTCCATGGACTGGTATCTCCTGACAACATATCCAAAGTATGTGAGCTGAAGTCTCACCACCTTGCGTCTAATGCGTTTCCTTCTAAGACAGATGTTTGTTCGTTTGGCAGTCCATTATGCTTTCACTATTATTCAACAACACCACAGTTCAAATGCATGAGTTTTCGTTATTCAGTGTCCAACTTTCACATGTCTATGAGGCGACTGAAAATACTGTGGCTTGTCTCAGTTCTTAATTCGAAAAGTAACCTCCTTGGTTTTCAACATTTTAAAGAGGTCTTGTGCAGTAGATGTACCAAACACCTTGTTTGATCTCGTAACTGCTGGTTCGATGAACATTGATTGTGGATCTAGGGTAGATGAAATCCTTGATAACTCTTTATTCATCTATCATATTACCTATAGGTCCAGTTGTGAGATTTTTGGTTTTCTTTACATTGAGTTGTAACTCATATTGATCTCTGACTGCTGCTTCCATGAAAATTGATTGTGGATCCAGGCAAGATTAAATCCTTGACAACTTCAATATTTTCTCCTTCTATACTGATGTTTCCTACTGGTACAGTTGTGAGGAGTTTGGTTTTCTTTACATGGAGATGAAACCTATACTGAAGGCTGCAATCCTTGGTATTCATCAGCAAGTGCTTCAAATCCTCCTGACTTTCAGCATGCAAAGTTGTGTTATCTACATATTGCAGGTTAATAACCCTTCCTCTAATTCTGATGGCACATTCTTCTTCATATAATCCCGCTTCCATGATTATTTGCTCAGCATATAGATTAAATACGTATGGTCATATGATACAATACTATACTTTCCTGATTTTAACCCATATTACCTTGTTCTATTCACATACCCGCCTCTTGATCCATGTTCAGGTTCTGCATGAACACAAGTAAGCATTCTAGAACTCCAATTCTTCTAAAGGGTATCCTTAGTTTAAGATTCACACTTGAATCCCTTTGCACAGTCAATGAAACACAAGCAAACATCCTTCTGGTATTCTCTGAAATCTCTATGGCGCAGAATTCTACTCTCATGCCTGGTGTTTGTTGTGTGTAAACTGAGGACTTGGTAGAGTGTACTTGTCCTTATTTCTATGCTTGCAACCACGGGCATGGAAAACTAGTCCTATTTTGAGAAAGATCTTCACTGTTCTGGTATAGAAATGTTTACAAATACACATTCTCCAAGCCAAAAATTTGCCCCCCAATAGCCCTCCATTAAGGTGTCTGGCTGTTTACTATGCCTGAGGTTTAGCTGTAGATAAGAGCAATCAGGCTCTATAGCCAACCCATTGCAAAATGTAAAATGACCTATCTTGCTGACACTGATCAGAGATTACTCCTTCTGGGGAGGGCTAGGGGCACTGGAGGCCAAGTAGTACTAGGTCAAGATAATGGCTCACCTCATTGCTGGTTTATTACGCTACCCACTTATGATATTACCCACTGACTATGTAATATGTTTGCTGTATGACGTGTATGCCTTTTGAAAGATACATAGGTCTCATTACATATACCCATCAGAAAATACATTCACTCTCTTGGTCCTAACATTGGGTCTAGGAGTTGCTATGCCCCGCTGTCTGTCTTATTTTCCATAATCGGTAAGTCACTCCTAAGGACCTGTTCAACTGTGGGGGACCCCCTCACCCCACAGTGTTGCATGAGTTAGATTCAACTTGGCTGCAACTGGTTTAGGGAGGTTCAGTGATACAATCCTTGCCTTCAGTACTGGATATCCAGGTTTGATTCCAGCCTAGCATACTTCATGCCAGCCATATGTCTGTGATTGTTTATGTGCGGCTATGACACTGAACAAGAAGCCCTGGTGGTACAATGGTTAAGCACTTAATAACAAAAAAGTTGGAGTTGAAACCCATCCAACAACTAAGCAGGAGGTAGACCTAGAGATCTGCTTCTATAAAAACTATAGCCAAGAAAATCCCATGAGGCAGTTCTACTGTTATATGGGGTCACTATGAGCCAGAATCAACTGGACAGAACCTAATAATGATGCTAAACCGATTTCAGCAAGCTTGTGGACTAAGATGCACAAGCAGAAATCCGGTGATCTCCTTCTGAAAATGAGCTAATGCAAACCCTATAAATAATGGTAGGGGAGCCAATTTCACTGGGCAAGGAATGACTCCATGGCAGCTAGCATATTTAAATATTAATGATAGGTAATGAAAAGAACATCTACCAAAGCTCTGGAAGCAAAAGGGAAATTACAAATTGCTGGGAAAGAGCCAATAAAACATCTTTAAAATTTTGTCTTGCTGTCACCTAATTACCTACATACTCAAATATAAGCCGAGTTTTCCAGCACATTTGTAATGCAGTTTTTGTGGTAAAATTAGGTGCCTCGACTGATATTTGGGTCAGCTTATACTCAAGTATATACGGTAACTTCTTTGACTATTTAATGATTTAGGGCAAATTCAAAATCAGAACTACTGCTATCCAGTCAATTATGATTCATAGTGATCCGGTGGGTTTCTGAGACTTCAACTCACTGTTATTTAAGCATTTAAAGAAATGCAATGTTTGTTTAACTTTACATTATAAATGTTTTTCAATACAATCTTGCAGCAATCTTCCCACTCTTTAGTCAAGAGAACTGAAGTCACAAACGCTCTGGAAAGGACTGAGGTTGCTGGGGGTAATGGGTGTGGCACGCTTATCAAGGGCCCCTGGTGGCATAATGTGTTTTGGGGTTTTTTAAAATCATTTTACTAGGGTCTCATACAGCTCTTATCACAATAGATACATGCATCCATTGTGCCTAGGACATTTGTACATTTGTTGCCATCATCATTTTCAAAATATTTTTTCTACTCGAGCCCTTGGTTATCAGCTTTTTTTTAAACCTCTTTTCCCCACCCTCTCCCCCTCACGAACCCTTGATAATTTATAAATATTTTTTCATGTCTTACACTGACCGATGTCTCCCTTTACCCACTTTTCTGTTGTCCATTCCCCAGGGAGGGGGTTATATTGTGATCAGTTTCCCCTTTCTACCCACCTTACCCTTACCCTCCTGGTTTCGCGACTCTCATTATTGGTCCTGAGGGGTTTATCTGTCTTGGATTCCATGTGCTTCCAGCTCTTATCTGTACCCATATACATGCTCTGGTCTAGCCAGATTTGTAAGGTAGAATTGGGGTCGTGATAGTGGGAAGGTGGGGAGCATTAACGAACTAGAGGAAAGTTGTGTTTCATCGGTGCTATACTCCACCCTGACTGCCTCATCTCTTCCTTGTGACCCTCTGTGAGGGGATGTCCAATTGTCTATCAATGGGCTCTGGGTCTCCACTTTGCACTCCTCCTCATTTACATCAATATGATTTTTCATTCTGGGTCTTTGATGCCTGATACCTGATCCCATCAACACCTCATGATCACATGGGCTGGTGTGCTTCTTCCAAGTGGGCTTTGTTGCTTCTCAACTAGATGGCTGCTTGTTTGTCTTCAAGACTTTAAGACCCCAGACGCTGTATCTTTTGATAGCTGGGTACCATCAGCTTTCTTCACCACCTTTGCTATGCACAACCTTTGGTCTTCAGTGATCATGTCAGGAAGGTGAGCATCATGGAATGCCAGGTTATTAGAACAAAGTGTTCTTGCATTGAGGGAGTACTTGAGTAGAGGTCCAATGTCCATCTGCTACCTTGATACTAACATATAAATATATGTACATATATCTATTTCCCTATCATTTATAAATATTATATATGTATATGCCTGTATTTAGACCTCTATAAATGCCCTTTGCCTCCTAGTTCTTTCCTCTATTTCCTTTTACTTTCCTCTTGTCCCACTATCATGTTCAGCCTTCATTGAGGTTTTGGTAATTCCTCTGGGCAACATTGCCCTTGATCAAGCCCTACCAGGTATCCTATGCCCTCCTTGCTGTCAATTTAAATCACTTGCTGTTCCCTTTCCCCAGCCTCGCTCTCTCCAGTGTCCGCCCCCTTGGCATAATGTGTTTAGTGAAGCTATAACTCTTTATAAAACAGAAAATCTTATTTTTCTTCCATGCAGTGGCTGGTGGTTTCAACAGGTGACCTTGCAGTTAGCAATCTAATGTGTAATCATGCCAAGCTTAAAACAAAAGACATCGTATTGCTACAGGAACTCTGACTTTCATCCTTTGCTTAAAACTTCATGTCTGAATTCAAAAAAATGATACTTTTAGATAAACGTTCCTTAAGAGTAAATGCATTGAACCATTCAATTATTTGATGTGTTAATTATAGCTCAATAAAACTAAATTTCAAAAAAATTTTAATGACTATGAAATGTAAAAAGAGTGAAAACAGACTTAAAAATTCTAAGTTACCTATTAAATAATTGCTAATCTAAATATTAAAATCTTACCATCAAGAGCCAATATTTGAGTGTCAGAGAATGTTAATAATATGTACAACTAGGAGTAATAAATTGACAAGGAATAGATCCACATTATGAAAATGTACATCTACTACTATAAAACATTAATTTTTCATTAGACAAATGGCAATGAAACTAATGTAAAATCTCAGATATGAAGGAAAGAATCAATAAATGACAAGGAAGTAAGAATCAGCATAATAAAGAAAGGAAGCTATGTACTCTGAAGAAGGTACATTTGGACAAGACAGGATGGCCATCCTGAAATGCACCAAAGGACACTGTACAGATAGTATTAATTACCCATTTTCACAAAGAAAAGACTAGGTCACTCAGGAGCCTCTAGAAGCACAGCTGAATTAAGCAGGGGAATGAAGGGTGTCTTGAGGTGGTGTGGAAGACAATTTCTACAGGGCAGGGATGTATTACGTACCTGTAAAGGCATATGCAGAAAAGGACTGAGCTGTTTAAAAGGGTAAAGGAAGTAGCTCAGGTAAGTCAACACCTGGCTCTGCTACTTTGTGTGGCAAGGAACACATGAGAGCATACTACAGCTGCTGCTGTTCCCTGAAGACTCCGCCAGTGTCACCTGGAAGGTGTATACGAACACAAGACCGGAGCAGAGCCCTTTGTCTTCTCTCTAGAGGTACTACTACTACCTGGAAAAGCAGGTAACTGGGGAACTGCAGATTTGCATCTAGAAAGTAACATTATATAGATGACTTAGTATTTGCACCATCAAAGTTCTTTTTGTTGTTGTTGTTCTTGACTCCGGATATTTGCTGTATTGAGGTGGTCTAGAACCCAACTCTCTGGGATATGCTTATACTTGCAGGGTAATTGACTAATGTCTGCTGTCTGAGAATGGGTTTTGGCGGTACTGTGGATCAGATATGCTGCTAACCACAGATGTGCATAAATAATTTTTACATAAAGAGTATTTAAAGCTTTTTGTCAGAGAAAGAAAAGGAATAGAAACATATTACTAAGAAATGTAATCCTTCTACATAGATTTTTCCAAGTAGCAAATATTTCTGAGATACCCAGATTATGCAGGGACTTTTTATAATGCCTCACATTCTGCAAAAGATCGTCCATGTATGTTTTCAAACTGAAACGATCACATTTTAATATTGCTATTCATTTAGAACAAAATCAGCAACATTAGCATCGAGGGTGAGTTTATACATTATCTGAATATTAGTGATACTTCCATCAGGAGAACGTTATTGTTTTGGAGAGACTTGTTAGCTTCAAGTCCGCAGGCTCAAGGGGACCTCCCATGACCTAAATAGAACTACCATGGGGTTTTCAAGGCTTTCATAGGTTTCCTTTTGGAAGCACATGGCTAGGCATAACTCCTGAGGAAATTCTCAGTAGTTCCAAACCACCTACCTTCAGGAGTTAAGAGCGTAACCATTTTCCACCCAGGAGTTGACATTTTAAAAAATGTTAAATCCTCCAAAGTCTTGCCAGAAAAATACTAGCAAGTAATAGTCACTCAACCCTAAAATACAACTAAATCTACTTTTAAGTCACCACGATGTACCATGGGTAATTACCACAGATCCATACATATATTTCAACAAACTATTACAAGAAAATCTAACACAAGTGCTCTTGCTTTACCAGGTAACTAAGTGCCTGCATGCAGAAAACAAAAAATAATGGCGAGAAAGGCAGAGATTTAAGGAGTGAGGTTCTATGTAGAAAAATCAGAATTCATTCCAATGAAACTCCAAAAGTGTCCAAACTCTACTTAGGCAATAACCAAAGCAGATCAAATGGGAGCCAAAATGTTTTCCAGGCTTGAGAAAAGCCAGGTTTCAGCAGTGAGTACGAATAATGCACTACAGTGGTATTTCATTTGTTTGTTTTCCCTTTTCCCAAAGTGAGTACCGGTCTCCTTGAAAATCTGAAGAAAGCTATCGATTTACTACGCCAAAAAAAAGTACACATCCACAATATTTTGGGCAAAATATGGCATTCCTAAACCTTCTGAGTGACTCAACCTAACCCTGGTGGCACAGCAATTAAGTGCTCAGCTGGTAACTCAAAGAGGTTGGACCCTAGCCTGCCTCTCGGCAGGAGAAAAAGGTGGCAGTCTGCTTTTATAACTGCCTTAGAGCAGTTCTACACTGTTCTATAAGATCATCGTGAGTTGGAATCTAACTGCCAGCAAGGAGTTTGGTTTGAAACTTCTGAAATCAAGGTAGAGTCAGAAACTCTGAATTTTAAAAAGTATCATGACAGGGAGGCAAGGAACTTTTAAATTGGGAATAAAAACACCTCAAGAAGAGATGAAGATTGGAGGTCAAGGTTTGGGAGGCAAGTCTGAAGTCACTAATGTTTGCTGAGATCATATTATCTAACAGGATTGTACAAGAGAAATATGATGTGAACCACTCACATAATTTAAAATTTTCTAGCAGCCACATGATAAAAGTTTGGAGAAGCAAGTGAAATGTTAAAGACAGCAAAAATGTTACCATTCTAACATTTACTCTCTATCATATATCAGTTTATTAATCAATAATTTTTAATTTAAGTTTCACAAATCTGTGTATTGTTCACTTACTTATAGCACATTCAGTTTGCCTGGGACTGAGGAGCCTACCCAGGATGTGGGACCTCAATGCAAAAATCAAGACAGTCCCAGACAAATTTGGTCAACCCTAATATCTCAATTTTAATGAGCCACATTTCAAGAGCTGTGTAGTCACAACTAAGGAGGCCTGGTGGTGCTGTCAGGTAAGCATCAGACTACTAATCCCAAAGTCAATAGTTCAAATCTACCAGCTCTCCACAAAAAGAAAGAGGCCGTCTGCTCCCATTAGATTTATAGCCTTGGAAACCATGAGTCAGAATTACTTGATGGCAGTTGTATGGTCACATGTGGCTTGTGACTACAGTACTGGTTAGCACAGCTAACACACTGCCATCAGGTCAATGTTGACTCATAGCGACCCTAAAAGACAGGGTAGAACTGCCCCAGGAAGTTTCTCAGACTGTCATTCTTTACAGGAGTAGAAAGACCTTTCTCCTGCGTAGGGGCTGGTGGTTTTGATTATCACTAGAACGTACACTTGTGTACAATTCCAAGTATAATGGTTAAAATAGCAAAGTTTATGTTGCATACATTTTACCATAATTTAAAGTTAATGAAACAGGGTGCCATTTAATGGGCTAGGAAATAGCAAGTGGATGGATAGAATTACTCAGTCAAATGATGAAAAACAAAAATTTAATTGAAACTTGTGAAATCCAGAAAAATCTGGTTGAATTCTGGCTCTCACAGATTTCACTGTATTGGAGTTTTCCTTCTCTGAAGGCTTTTGCAGTTTTGCTGCATGCTTATGTACCAAACCCACTGCCAGGTCAATTCCAACTCACAGAAACCCTCTAGGACAGGGTAGAATTGCTTCACAGGGTTTCCTATGCTCAGTCAGAACCCACTCAAGGGCAGTAGGTTGAGCTGGTTAATGTTTACAGAGATCAATAGGTCGCTTCTCCCCAGCAGCTGGCAGATTCAAAATGCTGACCTTTTAGTTAGCAGCCAAGCACTTAACTGCTGCAGAACCAAGGCTCCTTAATAAGGGAACTAAAGCAAAATACACCAAACCCAATGCCATTGAGTTGATCTTGACACTCAGTGAACCTATAGGACAAAGGATAATTAACCCCCTCAGGTTTCCAAGGCTGTAAAACTTGACAGAAGCAGACTGTCTATGGAACATTGCAGTGTACAGTCAAGTGCTTTAACCACTGCTCCTATATATTTATGTCAAATAAACCAAACCCACTGTTGAGTTGATTCTGACTTACATCAACCATATAGGACAGAGTAGAATGCTCCATCAGGTTTCCTAGATTAAAACCCTCTACAGAAGCAGTCTCATCTTTCTCCTCTGCCTGCTGGTGGGCTTGAACTGCCTATCTTTCCATCAACAGTCCAATGTTAATGAAGTTCATGCTATGACATGAATGGATGAACAATAAAAACCAGGTCACATAAGCCAGACATAAAAGGACAGAGCTAAAATTATGACCACACAATTTGTAGAAGGCTATGGAGGGCACTGGGAGCCCAAAACCCATCTGCAGCATATCTAGTCGGATGGAGCAGCTGGCAGGTCTGCTCTAGCTAAAGGCAAGAGTCCCGATCAGCCTTACTGATCAGGCAAAGATCATTATAATCTTGATTTAGCTGGATCTAACACAACACTTGGGCAGTTGACCTCCCTATAGACACGATTTCAATTTGTTCTGGGTGTAAGTAACTTAGTTGTTCCCTGACAGAAATTTCTTCACTGGCTTTTTGAATGATGATGGGGTCTTTTCCCTCTCACACATTATTTTTGTTTTTGTCTTTATACTAATATGATCTTATCCTTACCAACTTTGTGTGATTTGTTTATTGTTTTCTGCTGGGTTTCCCAGCTGTTATGCACAGGAGCAGATGTATAATGATAATACAAGGTGTTAAAGGGAATGCAGGAGTGTGGGATGGGCGATGGGGAGGGACAGGGGATTTCAGGAGTAAATAATGAAGGTGGGAGGTGAGAGGGAGCAAAAGAACTGATCGTGATTGCACAACTCATATTAAAGGCAATTTAACTATGGGGGCTTTGCAATGCTCAAAGACAGACGTGGTGATGATTGTATAATACCCCTTGATATGACTGAACAATTGAACGACTCAATTGTATGTGCCAATACAACCGTTGGGGGGAAAAAGGGCAAATGTTGTATTATGAAATATCTAGAATAGACAAATGCAGAGACAGAAAGCAAACTAGTGGTTATCGTGGGAGGGGAGAATGGAGAGTTATTACATAATGAGTACAGAGTTCCTGTTTGGGGTGACGAAAACATTTTGGAAACAAATGACTGCAATACTGCGAGTGTGGCAATGTTTATGTTGTGTATATTTTACCACAATATAAAGTTAATGGAATAGGGTGCAGTTTAATGGGGCAGGCAATAGCAAACGGAAGGAATAGAGAATTACTGAAGATGATTTTTAAAAATTTTAATTGAAAAATTTAAAAAAGGCGTGCGGGGGTGGGGTGGGGTGGGGTGGTGTGACGACAAAGTAAACTAAAGGAGAGACCATTAGGGGGGAAGGAGTCCTGGTGGCACAGTGGGTTACTTGCAATGCTAAGCGCCAGGCCGGTAATTCGAAAGCACCAACCAGTCCGCGGGGGGCAACATGAGGCTTTCTACTTCCCATGAAGAGTTAGTCTCGGACACCCACACGGGGCCGTCTACTCGGCCCTACTGGTCACTATAAACTGGAACCGACTGGATGGCAGTGAGCAGAGGTTCAGAGGCTTCTGAAGACCTGACAGTGGATGGGGAACTCGGGCCAAATGATGAAACGCAGCATTCGTCCCCAGGAGAGACAGAACTGAAGGTGGAGGGCCCCGTCAGCGGCTCCAAAGCGGGCCCCGGCCCGGCCCGGTGTCCCCACGAGAGGGAGGCCGCGCCGCCAGCCCGCCCGCTCGCCCGCCGCCGGGCCTGCCCGGTCTACCTGTGCAAGGGCGGCAGCTCCTGCGCGTCGCTGGGCGGGTCGGGCGTGTTGGGGATGACGCCCAGGATGGTGCTCTGCAGCGACGTGCCCTTGAGCAGGCGGCTGCGCACGAGCTGCAGGTTGCGAGCGGAGTCCACGCTGGTGCGCATGGTGGAACCGGGCAGCAGGACGCCCTCGTGCGTGAGCAGCAGGGGGAGGCGGCTGGGAATCTGGATGGGGCTCACCGACGACATGGCGACTGAAGGCCGCACAGAAGACGTCCGAAGGGAGCAGGACGGACCGCTCGGCGCAGGCTCGGCGCAGACACGACGGGCCGGCCCAGCTGTCCGGCGCACCGCCGCTTCCGGCCCACCTCGCCGGCGCACCGCCGCTTCCGGCCCAGCTGTCGGGCCCGCCCCCTGGCTCGTACGTCGCGGTTCCGCGCGGCTCACGGCCTTAGCTCCGCCCCCTCGCGGAGCCACAGGTGGGGCTTGCGTGCCGTAAATATGCAAAAAGAAGCGCCCCAACCCCTCTTCGGACCTTTCCCCCTCCGGGCCTTTTCCGTGAACCTCACCCACAGAAAGACCCACCTCTGTGCTGTATTTGGAAGGACGAATCGTGTTTACATTGAACCTGTTTAAACTTTTATAATTTTTGTTGTTGTTGTTCCAAGGCTTTCCCATCAAATGCATTTGTGATAGTTTTACTGACACACAGTTCACCTATACATTTCAACAGTTCAGTTTCACTAAAAAGAGTTGTGCAATCATTGTCAGAATCCATTTTAGAACATTTTCTTCTTTCTTGTACTAGTTATTAACTCCCCATTTCCCTGTAACCTTCCCTGCCATACCCCTAGGAAAACTATAATCCAATTAGTGTCTGATTGATTGCAGATTTTCAATCACATTGCTAAATAGTGCAGTGCTCCTGTATACTAATATCATCCACTCAGTTTTCCTTCCAACATCTTACATAATCATAGTACAATGATCAAAATCAGGAAAGTTCATCAATAGACCTTAGCCAAATTTTGCCAATTTTCTCACGGGTGGCCTTTTTCTGATCCAGGATGCAATCCTTGATCCCATTTTTCATTTAACTTTGATGTCTCTTTGGTTTCCCTTTTCTGTGACAAATTTTTCTACCTTTTGGTTACCTTTTAAAACTTTGAGGCTGTTGGTCAATTGTTTTGTAGAATGCTTCCTCAATTTGGTTTTAACAGTTTCATTGGCACTTCATCCACATGTCATACAATTCAATAGTATGTATGAAACCATATGAAACAGAGTTGTACAATCTTTACTACATTCAATTTTAGAACATTATTTTCCCTTGTACTCATTGTTATGCATGTGATTTTTCAATTGGGGCAAAAATATATACAACAAAACATTCTCCCATTCAATAACTTCTACATCTATAATTCAGCGCCATTGATTATATCCTTGTTGTACAACTTTTATTGATAGCCCTCTCCAAATGGTTCCACCACCATTAAAATGTACTCAACAACCCCTAAACAAAAACTCTTCCTCCTTCACCCATAGTAACTATAGGTCAAGTTTGGCTTCTCTTCTTTCTTCTTCTTTATTTTTAGTAGTTTCCTTAATATAATAATCACATTTCATACACTTCCACAGTTAAATTGCTTTTAAGAAGAGTTATATATACATCATCACAATCAGTTCTAATGTTCCCTCTTCCCTCCTGAATTCATTGATTGCTTCCCAATTCCCTTCTCTTGTCCTCAATTCTCCTCCCTCTCCCCCACTTCCTGATAAACCACTGCATCAGTTTTTGTCTCCATGCACCCACTCCTTCTGTGCCTCTTGAACTGAGAGACCTAACAGAAAAGTTAAAGACAAAAACAAAACATAATACAAAGAAGAAAATAATGTAAAGATAAAAATAAAGAGTAAGAACAAAAAGACCACAGCAATATTTCAAAAAGCTAAACAAAAATTTTTTTTAAGCCAGAGAAGAAACGTCTGTCTTGGAACAATCTAGAAATATTTGAGCAAAACGCAAATTCAGGTTGGGTCAAGAGAAAGATCAACTGATCAAGTATCATATACTAGGTTCGATCCACCATAATCAAGTTTACAATAATCTCTGCCTAATAGTCAAGCTATTCAAGTCCCTTTTCTGTGACTAGAAAGCATCTACCAGAGGCCTAATCTGACTAGATAGCCTGAAGATGGGCTCAGGGTTCCCACTGTCCTCCACAGCCTTCTACAAACTGGGTGTTCGCAATTTAAGCTCTGAGATTATTGTCCTCTTTGGATTTCACAGGCAACTGTGTTCCTTAGATGTGGACGTAGTTGATGACTTACTTAGATGGCTGCATTTTAAAACCTTTAAGATCCCAGTCACTAGTCCAGCTGATAGCTGGGCCCCATTTGCTTTTTTCATTTCTTCTTTTTTTCTTTAGAAAAAGAAAACAGGCATGTTCTCAAGATGAACTTGAGTTCTACGAGGCTCAAATGAAAGAAAGAGGTGAAGTTAGGGTAAAATAAATAATCTTCAGCGGGTGGAAGCTAAAATCCAGTCAGACATTTTCATCAAACACTTGCCCGTGTCTCACTGACATTTTTCAGAACCAATCAGGCTAAACCTGCTGCCTTCACCACTTTTACTTTTTTCCCCTTCTTTTTTTGTTTTGCCTTCTTTTTTTTCCTCTGCCTCGGGTTCATCCACGCTGGGCACTGATATTCGTTCCTCGGAATATCAGTCTCCATTTTCATGTCATCTTCCCCTTTCTCTTCGTTCACCTCACACTGCAATTTCACTTGGTAGTGTTTGTCTACCACAAAAGTTGCTGTCTCTTAAACATCTTTTATGAGAACATTACCATCTACTTTGAGAATCTTTTTAAGTCTGTTGAGCTCCTTTGGGACATTATTGTTTCTCTTTTCAGCACATATTTTCCTTTTCCACTTTCTCCATAAGCTTGTAGCCATGTTTGACCTGAGCAAGTGTTACTATCTCATGTGCAGCAGGTAGGGCACACCATCTGCTTTCTTCACCACACTTTGCTGTAGCGCCCTTATCTTCAGTGATCTCTTCCTGAAGGCAAGCAGGGCCATGTGATAAGAACGAACTGTTCTTGGATTAGGGCTTGAATTATGTGCGAACACAGAATCCATCTTCTTGTTCTATGGTTATGAACAATTCTGGCTAACTTTGGTAGTCATATTATGACCAAAAGCAAAACTAGAACAACAACAAAACAAACAAAAATGAAAAGCATTGTCAGTCATGCCTTTGGGGTATAAGGTGATTTCAATGATAGCATCAATAACTTACACAATAACATAGAATTTAAGGTATTGTTGATATTAGGAGTTTATGTCAGTATAGTCCAACTGCAAGCTGCAATCCATGAACTGATGCTTTGTACTGATTGATTTCTTAATTGATTGAGCTCTGTTTACAGTGAGCATGGGGGTTGGTGCTACAGGAAATTTTCCTGTATCATTTCTGGAAAAGGCAGACCCTTGACTCTCAGATTAAAACCCGTCATATTAATGCAAGGGGAGCATTGCAGTACTAAATATATGGTGGTTCTGGGTCGCCTTTCATTGGACACCCACTAAGCCAGGTGTCCCACCCAAGGTCCAATGACTGCCATTTCCACAGTCTTGGGATGGCCATTTTTTGACTCCTTTCCCATAAGAGTATTTCAGTTATATATCCAAGGATATAGGTAGTTGTATTAGTCTGGGTACTGGCACTGTCAGAGGTCTCCACACGGCTGCTCCAGCACCCAGGACTGCATCGGGGTAGGTCCATGCGGCTTCACTTTGGGGATGTCTTGCAGGAAGTCAGCCTTGCAAGCTGAAGCAGGGAACTGCTAAGGCAGCTGCACCCTGGTCCGACTATCAGAAAGCGAGAGACCAGAGAACTAGAAAGGCGAGGCTCACTGAGTCATTTACCCCTCCGCCCTTCAATTAACCCCACATGTGCTTATGGGCCAGGTTGGCACAGTAAACTAACTACCTCAGTAGTTTGGAGGCAGGGCCGAGATTGTTAAGTCAGGCTTCCACATTGAGTCCTTTGGTGCGGCCCTTGGTGGGCTGATGTGTTTTTATTATTAGATTAGCACGCTTACTTTTGGCAAGAATATCACAGAAGTGATACTGTGCTCTTTTTTGTAATACATGCAAGTGAGGGATCGTATTGTTGGAACTCTGATGGTGACGTGGGTTATCCATCAGGCTGCTAACCCCAAAGGCAGCCGTTGGGCTCTGCCAGCTACTCCTTAGGAGAGAGGTGAAGCTTTCTGTAAAGATTCCAGCCTTGGAAGCTCGCGGGAGCAGTTCTACTCTGTCCTATAGGATCAACCGGAGTCAAAATCCACTTGTAACTTTTTTGGTTTGGTCTCTAAAAATTTCGATTCCTTGGTGAAGTTGATGTCTGTTGGGTTTTTCCACTGAAGGGCACTATTCAGGTCTTTGTAAATAGTATGAATCTCCTGGGGAGAGACTTTTACACTTATTAATTAGAATCATGCTGTAAGAAATAGCTGTCTCCTTTATTTACTTACTTATGCATGCTAGTATGGATTCATGGGTATATGCTTTTTCTATGATATTACTATGTATTTTGATGCTCAAATTATTTTCATTTTGACTATTGAGAGCTCCTTCATGCTGGAATTTGATTTGGGTTTGGCCATGAGGGGGACAATCTTACCTGACACGAGAGCCAGTTAAGGTCTCAGAATCCAAGAGGAACTGAAAATCCATTCAGGTCAATAAATCTGCATTGAGAGACTAAGTGCCAGGCTCTGAGGCGAAAGCTGAAGGATAAAGAAGGGAACAAGGCTTAAGTATGTCTCAGCTAGAGGAACAGACCTATAACACATGAGTGTAATATGGGACTGATGCACAATTCTATGTGTACAATAGGTAATGGGAGGCAGAAGGCAGGTGTACTAGGGGCTGGGGTGAAGGCACAAAAGGACTTTGGAAGCTTCTGCCTAAATGATCTATCTCTTTATCTGGCATGATTCCACTTTCTTTCACTTATTCACTGAATATATATTTAAAAATATCTGCTATGTGCTAATATTCTAATGGAGAAAACAAACAATAAACCAAATCAAACCCACTTCCCCTGAATCCATTTCAGGCCACAGCAACACTAGAGGCAAAGTAGAAGTGCTCCATAACTTTCTGAGACGGAAAATCTTTTTTTTCATTAAAAAAAAAAATCATTTTATTAGGGGCTCATACAACTCTTATCACAATTCATACACACATCAATTGTGTAAAGCGCATTTGTACATTCATTGCTCTCATCATTCTCAAAACATTTTCTCTCCACTTAAACCCCCGGCATTAGGTCCTCATTTTTCCCCTCCCTCCCCGCTCCCCCCTCCCTCATG
>NW_022106189.1:9524750-9540835 GCF_000313985.2 Echinops telfairi | reverse complement strand
ACAATTGATGTATGTATGGATTGTGATAAGAGTTGTATGAGCCCCTAATAAAATGATTAAAAAAGAGAGATGTTGATGACTTAGACTACAGTAGAAATAGGTGGGTAAAGATATGTTTGAATGTGGCTTCAACAAAATATACTGATAGATTTGGACATGGAGAGTGAAAAAAAAAAAGCACAAAGACACAGCTATTGGTCTCTATTCAACTAATGCACAAGAGAATGAAGAAAACCCAAAATTCAAATAAGAACTAGTCTCTAGTATAAATAGTCTACATAAACCAGGAGCATGTCTCGCCTGAGACCAAAAGAACTGGATTGTGCCTGGCTACAATGAACAGCCATACTGATCAGAGGCCCAGTAGATGGGAGAAAATCATGTAATAGAATCTCAACTTGCTTTAAAAAAATAAAAATAAAGGACTATTTACTAGACTGATTAAGACTGGATCACTCCCCAAAACTATTGCCCTGAGATAGTCTTCAAGCAGTGAAGTAAAACTAACAACTGGGGTCAGTCACCTTATAGCTAAAAAAAAATTGGCTAAAAAAAAAATCATAAATATCACTTATAAGTGCTGGCCTCCATGAAAGGTCACCTCGAGGAGACTAGACAGTTACAATTACTTTAAAACCAAGATGAACATGTAAAGAGGCAGGGAAACCAGATTAAGCAAATGGAATAATCAGAACGTAAACAATGAGCATGTTCAAGATTGTGAAGAATGTGAACAGTATCACTGAACAGGTGAGTAGAATTTATTGAATAAGAACCTGATCTTGCTGTGTAAACCTTTACTGAAAGCACAATAAAATAATATTATTAAAAAGGAGGGAAGCGAAAACAATTGTCAAGGATCTCTCCTAGGTTGTGGCCTGAGCTACTAGAAATGGGCCTAAGTTGAGCTGGCAGCTGAAGATCCTGGGTATAATAAGTAAGCTCTGGTTCATTTCTCTGCATTGGCACTGTACCCCTTTCTGTACTAAATTCTGGAAGCAACAACCCAAGCCCCAAACCATTGCAATTTAACCAGTTCTGACTCAGAGTGGTCATATAGGACTAGGTGGAGGATTTCTGAGGCTATAAATCTTTATGGACACAGACTACCTTATCTTTCTTCTTCCAGGTAGCTGGTAGGTTTGAACAAAGATTCTGTTAGCAGCCCAATGCTTAAGCCACTGTACCACCATGGCTTCTCCTAGAGATGATACAGAGATGAAACATGGGTGGCCCAGGTCCCAGGAGTTTGCCTTTTCCCCCAATGCCTTTTCAAAGTCAAGAGGACCTCTCCAAAGGCAAGGGGGCCATTCTTCAAGATTCCCGGTGTGTTAACAAAGCACTTCTAAAATCATCTTACAACTTTGCAATATGCCTTTAAGACACTTATGTTTAATGCTTTCAACACAGCCAGCCAAGCCAACATGAACAAGCAATATGTGTTCTGTTCACATGATTGCTGAATACATATACATATACGAATACATGGTGCACTATTAGAGGTATGGGATGGGAATGAATTTCAGTTGCTGGCTGGATGAACACTTTCTTTCAGACTATTTCTGGGCTGGAATGTGTTAACTGACAATAGGATCAGGTATCAGGTATCAAAAGATCCAAAACATACAAATATATTGATGTGAACGAGGGGGATTGGAGTGGAGACCCAAAGCCCATCTGTAGACAATTGGATATCCCCCACAGAAGGGTTATAAGGATGGGATGATTCAACCAAGGTGTAGTATAGAACGACGAACCACACATCATTCCTCTAGTTCCTGAATGCTTCCTCTCTCTCCCACTACCATGACCCAGTTCTACCTTACAAAACAAGCTAGACCGGAGAACACATATTGGTATAGGTAAAAGCTCTGGACACATGGAATCCAGGACAGATAAACCCCTCAGGAACAGTAGTGGGAGTAATGATAACATGAGGGTAGAAGGACGGTCAGGAAGGGAGAAGGGGGAGAACCCACCAAAGGTTGTATATATAGCCCCCACACACAAGGGGACGAATATGTGGTAAAGGGAGACAATGGGCAGTGTAAGATACAAAATAATAATGGCAATATATAATTTATCAAGGATTCATGAAGGTGGGAAGGTGGGGGACAGAGGGAGAAAAAGAAGAACTTATACCAAGGGCTCAAGTAGAAAAGGTTTTGGAAATAATGATGGCAACATATGCACAAATATGCTTGATACAATTGATGCATGGAATGTTCTAAGAGCTGTAAGAAAATTATTTTTTTAAATAATCTAAGTAGGAGCTCTTTAATGTCAGTGTGGCTTTTCTGGCCCTTCCTCTGACACACTCTTTATGAACTTAATTAATTTATGTAGGAATATTTATTGAACATCTATTGTACACTGGGCATTATTCTAGATTTAAGGATTCATCACTGAACAAGAGAGGTTTGGCCCCTGCTTTCAAAGAACTTACGTTCTAATGAACTAGGCAGATAAATATAAAGCCTACCAAAAGATAGAGAGTGACTGTGGAAAGTGCTAAGTAACGAAAATAGGTTGGAAAATGCATAGAAAGTTTCTGGCACAGAGGAGATGGGCAGTCACTGGCCTGCAAGAGCAACTGGAAGAAAGTCAATTCAAGGGCAAGGCAAGCAACACATGGGATGAGGTGGTTAGAGCGAAGAGGTACAGGAGAAAAGTCTAAGCATTTAAACTTCTTTAGGGCCTGGCTTATAGATGCTTATACTTCCTTGCTTTATTCTTCGTTGTACCTTCTGGTCTTGGAAACCAGGCTCTGCTTGTGGTGAGAATGATGAGGAAATAAATGAGCAATCTTGAGAAAGTCCTTGCAACAGGTTACTTGTTCCACTGACCTTCCTCCAGTGTACTGTCTGCTTCTCTAAACCAAGCTTGTAAACATACACTCTGCCTTTAGAGGTGAGGAGATAACAGGTTTGGCAGCATTTGTTTCTTTTCTGTCTTATTCCCAGTCATATCCTGGTTTTGACATCCTGACTGCAGGGAACATCCTTTGGAGAAGTTGGGAGGCCAGGCAAATTTCTCAAGAACTGGAGAAGGACTCTCTGTAGGGAATTCCCCTGCCTATTCCAGGAAGCAAAAGGACACAATATATGACTGAACTCCAGTTATGTCGGGATATGCAATTCATCTCTACAAACATATCCAGTAAATGCAAATGTTCATTTGCATCTTCTTAATTTTCATTTGCTTTAGTTTCCCGGAAATGTTTCACCTAGAAAAGAGTCGCATATGTGAATCCCCTGGTGTTCTTGATTGTAGATTTATGTAAATAAATTAGATCCTCAGAAGGTAAATTAGAAAGTGTTGCCACTAGGATTTCAGCTCATACCTGGACTGCTTTGTTCTACAGAATGTGTTTGCACCTGTCTCTATCTTTAGTGGATGACTGCAGACAAACAAGTTCTCTCAGTAATAGGAGGATTAGTAAAAGAGTATTGCCACCATGAACATATTCATCTCAGCATTATTCACAAAGCAAGAAGATGGAAGTAACCCGGATGCTCACCAGTGGAAGAATGGATAAATATACTTTGACAAATGCTCATAAAGATGAAACTGTGAAACACCTCATGACATGAATGGATTTGGAGGATATTACGCTGGATCATTATTCTATCAGACCACTGTCATACATGTAAAAAAATAAGATAAAGGTTTTCATACAAAAATACCCCAGATTTTGATGGTTACCATTGATGGGAGAGGAAGGATGAGAAGGAGAAGAGGGATATGGAGGGTAAAAAGTCAGGATAGGGCAGGGCAAGATATTGGGAGGGTTGATAAGTTGTAAAAGTTGTTGAATACAAATACGTAAACCCTTACTTAACTTACAATAAAATATGTTAAGTGTTGCTACAAAATCATAGAACCCTTTAACAAACAAAAACATCAAAATGCGAAGCTATTGTGTCTCCATCTATCCTCAACGTCTGTATACTTCTGAAGGCATTGTTTCCATCTCTCCAATCCTTCCCTGAAAAAATTCTGAGTTCTTAGATTTATATCACTTCAAAATAATAGTTTTTTGAGATTCGTGGGGGACACAAGTGATATTCCTTTTAAATATTCTTTGAGTATTTGGTAACAAAAAGAAGTCTGAATGGGGAAAGATCAGAGCTGTAGGGTAAATGGGGTAAGATTTCCCCCAGAAAATTCTAGGCTAGTTCTTGCCACTCTTGAAGAGCCTGCAGGTACATTGTCATGGTGGTGGTGGTGGTGGTGGTGGTGGTGGTGGGTGGGTGGGGGGAGTCCTCTTCGCAACCTTCCTGACATTTTTCTCACCAATGCAATGTTAATTTTCTTAAAACTTCTTCATAACCAATCTTTGTGATTATCCGATGTATTTTGAGAAAAATCTATCAAGATTACTTTTTCAGAATCTCCCTAAACCATAACCTCTTGAGATGATCTCTTTGGTTTGAATTTATTGCCCCAGCAAGCTCCTTTGGAAGTCATTGTTTCAAAGGAATCTTCCCCTCTGGATCATGTTGATAAGTAAACGCTTCCCTGGTTACAATTGTTCCATACATTTGTCTTCATTAGTTTCCGCTTGCTTAAATCCTGATGAAAAGACCAACTCTGAGTTAACTGATGCTTGCACATTACCTTGGTGTCCTTTAAGCCAAAAGCTTGCTGAGGCTAAGATGTTCACATAAATTAAAAATAAAATTTTAAATGCATCTTGACTAGATAGTATGTCATGGTAATCCTACAATCCCCTTCCACTACTTTCCGGATTTCAGCCACTGTTTTGTCATTTGTCTAAGTTAATAAATTTCTTCTCTTAGTTAATCTATGAGGTCTTCCTGGCCCTCCTTAAAATTCTTGATCCATCTAAAAATTGTTGTTTCATTTGGGGTAGCATTCTCATAAACTTACTGCAAAACTTTATTATTTGAGAAAATGTTCATTTGAGTTCGGTCAAAACTTTGATATTAGCCTTGACCACAAAATAGGGTTTTTCCATGCACAAAAAGTATCCTTTTAAAAATAAATTTTGAAAGGCACCTAATGAGACTAAGGAGCTTTGGTGGTGGTGTCCGGTAAGCATTGGACTAACAACTGCAAGGTTGGTGGCTTAAACCCACCAGCTGCTCTGAGGGAGAAAGAAGAGGCTGTCTCCTCCCTTAAGGATTTACAGCCTCAGAAACCCTGTACATGGTCACTATGAGCTGACATCGACTCGATGGCAGTAAGTAAGATCGAGACTAAGACAGGTATATTACAGTGAGGACTTTCCTCCAGCCACCCACGAGTCACACGTCTTTTTTTATTCCAAATATGAGTAACTTGAGCTCTAGTACAAAAGGAGCAGTACATTTCAATTTAGCTTAGTAGGTGCTGCCCCCTCGTCTCTTCCCAGAGCCTATTGTTAAACATTTATCAGCACTCCACTGAAGCTGCCCTATGCCAGTCTACATGACTTGCATCATAAAACGTTCTGTCTCTCCTCGCCAGCCCTTTCTCTCAGCTAGGCCCTTTGTGTGGAGAATACACTGACAGCATTACTGTTGTGGGCTTCTCCCTCGGGGCTCCGGCTCCATCACATCCATTTTACTTTGATATGTCTATGCTCTAAACTAACTCCTGGCAGCCAGAAAACTGTTCTCGTCCCAGAGTCTTGAATAAGGAATGTGTGACACCCTCTCTTACCTAACACATTTTGTTTTCTCTCTTGTTCGGGATCCAAGAATGGTTTGCCTTCTACCATCACATGGCAGGAAAACTGCATCCAAGGCTAACAACCTTTACGGGAGTAGATAGCCTCATCTTTCTCCCTTGGAGTGGCTGGTGGGTTTTGAACCTTTGGGTTAGCAGTTCCATGCTTACCTAACAACATCACAAGCAGCCTTAAGTTTATGAAAATTAATAGTCAATGAAAAAAATCACATTTCATTCAAGTCATTCATTATTCTGTTTATCATTTATTTATTGTGTTCCTTACTATGATACCAGGCTACAAGAAACAAACAGTGAACAAAACAGCCCTGCCTTGTCTTCATGAGGCTCTCTGGCTAGTGCAGGAAATGAACTTCAAACAAATGATTCTAATAAAAGTACAATTATAAGATGAGATGAGGGAAAGAGTATGACTTTATAAGCAGGCCTTTGGGGAAGGTGCTTAGATGGTTCCTTAAGTCACCTGCTTTGCGATGTAAGCAGAAGGTTAAAAACTAGGAAGTCAAGAACATCCCAGGCAAAAGGGACGGTGACACTGTGACATTGGCACATCCCTCCGTGGCCCTGAAATACTCCTGCAGAGTGAAATCCCCCTCCCTGGGCTGCTCAGGGCTGCAGCTGAGCAGTTCCCACCGGCTTTCTTTTCAGGGTCTCTGATTGCAGAAAACCAAGAATTGGCAAGAAAACGGAGAATGGCCAGAAGGACATACTGGGTCTCCGACTCCGCTGGCAGCTTTGTGAACCTCGGGATGGACCTAGGTGATGACATGGTTTCGGGCCTTAGCTATGTAAGTAGAGTCTTCTTAGCATCGAAACACCATGAAACCAAGTGGGAAGATAGTCTCAAGGGTCAAAAGCAATAATTTAACCTTGATTTTTGTGGGCATGTGTGAACCTAAAGGACTCCCACCTTCATGCTTCATGTATAGCCTTTTACCTATCTCCCCAGCTATACATCCATGCAGCTATTTATGCATCTATCCAACTAATCCACCAACTTATCTCTTCATGTTTACCTATCTATTCATCTGCTCTTTCATTTATTACCCATCTGTGCATTTCCTTATAATAATATGTAATAATTACCTATATACCCATCACCAAATCACCAGCTTCAGCTTTGACAACCATCCGCAGCTACTGAGCTTTCTTGATCTCCTCCCCTGACTCTCCCTACATGAAGTCAGCACTCTCCTAAGTCTTTTTCACCATTCTCTTGCTGTCCTGTTAAAATAGTGTTATGCACTGTATTGAAGTAAAAAGGTATATATCTTTTAAAATTTCAGCTGTTTCTAACTTTATCAAAAGGACTAACATGCAATAATTTGAGATTGACTGTTTTATCTATGGTTTTCTTTTTTAGCAGGCTTGCACGCTGATGGTAATTTGGCCTCACTTCCTGGAGGTAACTAACTATAACAGCCTGTATCTTTGTTTAAAATTGCTTGTGACAGGCAAACCCCAGAGAGTTTGAGTGGCCTGGCCAGTGGGTTGATGCAGCTTAGGCCCAGTGCTCCTGGCTCTTGGACCATGTGCTCTCTCATGCTTTACCTGGCAGTCTTTGAAAGGGATTTAAAAGCTATGGGAAGACTCGACTTGCCCTAGACAACTGCTCTAACATTTCCTCAGGACAGGATTTGTAAGATCTGAAAATGTTAATAATGGTCTTTTTGTTTTTCTTTCCCAAGAAAATATGTACTGTCAAGGACGGACCCTGGAGCCAGCAGGAGAGGAAACCTGACACACTGGGGAAAGAGGTTGTCCGCCCTTGTGGGAAATATGCCGCTGCCTCCAAAACCATGATTCCCATCCGTCCCAGGCCAAAGTGAGTCCAGAGGGGGCTGGGAGGGGCGGGACCCACTGAGCATGATCTTCAGGCCTTCATATTTATACCTCTCCCAAAGATTACATAGCCATGTCCCTGCATATTCATGCCACTCACCAACTAGCTCCAGAGTCACCTGAAGCACATCGAGGGGACAGGCCGAGTCAGTTCTCCAATAAGGATTTATTGAGTGCCTAAATATGTGAGGCACTGTACTAGACCAGGGGTAGGGGATAGCATTGAGTAATATATACATAATCCCCGGCATTGTAGACTTCACACAGGGAGAAAGATAAACAGCTAGGACACTCATAAATAAGTGATGTGATTGTGGGGAAGGACCTGTGAAGAAGTATGGGGTTCTGAGGGACACTGGAGCAATAAAAGCCTGATAGTTTCTGAGTGATGAAGCTGAGACCTGGAGGATGAAAAAAACACTCAGTAGCTGAGGAGGGGAAGAACAAACTAGGCAGGGGGATCTAGGCCTTACTGTGATATGGTAGGAGCATCACCAGACTCATTGTCACTGAGTTGATTCCATCTCATAGTGATCCTATGGGGCAGGGGAGAAATTTCCTGAGGGTTGCCACGACTGCAAATCTTTCTCACTGCCATCAGGTCAATGCCAATGCATAGCAACCATGTAGGACAGGGTAGAAATTCCCCTGTGAGTTTCTGAGACTGTAACTCTTTATGGGAGTAAAACGCCCTGTCTTTCTCCCATCCAGTAACTGGTGGTTTTGAACAGCTGACCTCACAGTTAGCAGCCCAATTTGCACCCACTGTGTTACCAGGACTTCTTTGTGATATGTTCAGGAACTAAAAAGGAGGCTAGGGTCCCTGGAGAGCCATGGGTGATAAGGGGCATGGCATCATAAGAGGGTGAAGAGGAGGTAGGTTTGAAACTTCTGCAGTCAGGGCCAGTCAGGGCCAGTTCTACCCTGTTCTCCCGGGTCGTCAGGACTCAGAATCCACTCAATGGCAATGAGTTAGCTTTTTGATTTTGGTCGTGCAATGGCAGTAAGAAAAAGTTTGAAAGTTTATGAGAATGACACAGAGGTATGAAGTGATCACATGCTGTTGGAAAAATGATGCCGGCAGATTTGACTTGACGTGCTTACTACACAGCTTTTAATTTGGCAGGGTGGGGTGGGGGGACGCAATACCTATGAAGCACAATAGAGTGCAGCACAATCAAGTGGAAAAAAATGAAACTTGTGCAGTTGAGGGGAAGATTACAGAGACAAGATAAAGGAGAAACAGTTCTGCCAAAATAGGTATTTTGGCACCCTAAAGAAACTTACCTTCCAATCAAGAATGATTGACAACATTAGATTACATTATGGAATATAATTACATGGCTTGAAGTGGTATGGCATTATAAAACAGCAAATCTTCTAGGATTTAGCCAAACCAAATATACTATCAAAGTTAACACACAAAATGAACCATCACGAGGAAATGCTACCAAATTGCTCTACCGGAAACATTTATTCAAGGAGCTGTGGTAGTTTAATTGGTTAATGACAGGACTGCTAGCCACAAGGTGAACAGCTCACTATGCAAAAGATAGGCTGTCTGTTCCTGTAAAGACTTACAGTCTGAGAAACCCAAAGGGGTGTTTCTACTTTGTTCTATAGAGTTTCTATGAGTCGGAATCCAATCGATGGCAGTGGGTTTAAGTGGGTTTAAGCACTCATTCATTTTATTTATAACTCCCACTTCTCTCCAACAATGAGCTCAAACAACAACAATTGTGTAGCTGGTGCAGGATGGGACAGTGTTTCCTTCTTGCCCATAGAGTTGCTATGAATCAGAATCAGCTCAATGACACCTAACGACTCCTCGCCACCATGTTTAGTCTATTAATGAACTGCAATTTCCCCCGTTTAAAAAATCGGAGCTTCTGATGGACCTTGACTACATTGTTTGCACACTGAATCGATGTGATCTCTACCCAGAACAAAGATCCTTGGCACTTTAGTTCACATGGTCAAAGTCATCTTATTACAACTAGCTCATAGTTTGTTTATATCTGATGCAATCTCTGACCCTCGGCTTCTTAGTCTCGCTGATGTCTGCAGCACGCGTGCAGCTAATCTTGCCCAAATGCACAACGCCCATCTAACAGGCCAGAGAACAGAGAAAAGAGAGCAGATCTAAGGGGAAAATTCCCACAAATTATGCATATTTGTGTTCTCAGCTTTCTCCCAGAGTATTTTTCAAAAATTTTTCTTCTTTTGAAACATGTAACATTAAAGGCAATTTTGAAATGAAAGGGAGAAAAATTACACACAATCATCATCGCTTAGTCCAACTCTTGTTTGTAAATCATCCCCAGGTTGACCTTACCCTCCCATCATTTTTATTTACTTTTAATTTAATTTTTATAGTTTTTTTGTAAAAGTTACATGAGCCAAACAGAGAAATATGAGACTCTCCTTTTATCATTCTTTTATCAATTCCAATCTCTTCTTTAAAGTCAACCACTACTTTTTTTTAAAATTAAATTTTATTTTTTTGTCAACCAATACTTCTAATAATTTGGTATAAATGTACAGGTTTACGGTTTAGTCTATCTTACTTCCTTCATTGTGGCTTGAGTGAAAGTTTACAGAATTGGTTTTCTATTCAACAATTCACACACATTTTGTTTCATGACATTAAGTGCAGTTGCCACAATGTAACGGCACTCTTCCCACTTCCTTCCTGTGTGTATAGTCTCTTTGGTTCTTTTTTCTTATCTATTCCTGCCTTATGAGCTTTTTTCTTGGGCAAATGTTGCCCTTTTGATCTGATATGGTTGATTGTTCTGAATAGGTATATCCCTGGTGTTATCATTCACCAGGCCTGTCTGTTGTTTGGCTGAAAATTGAGCCATGGGAGTGAGTTCAGTTTGAAGCCTGTAGAGTGACGAAAGGCTCCCTCCCCTGCCCCCCAGTTCAACAACTTCTACATCTATAATTCAGTGCCATTGAGCATACTCTTCATCTTGTACAACGATTATTGATATGCCTTTCCAAATTGTTCTATCACCATTAAAAGAAACTCAATGCCCCCTAAGCAAAAACTCTTCACCATGGTGATAATAGGTCACGTTTGGTTTAGGCCACAGCCTTGAGGTTCCACCAGCCTCTATTCATCCAGTAAGCTTGTTCTTTTTTTTAATGATTTTTGTTTTGCTCCATAATTTTCTCCCACTCAATCTAGGACTCCCTATGGTGATCCTTTTCAGAGCAGTTGGCAATGGACTGGGAGCCATCTGGTGCTTCTGGTTTCAGGGTTGTGAAGGCTGAGGTTCCTGTGGTGCACTAGTTCTTTGGATTCAACGTTTCCAGGCATATTTGGTTCTCTCCACCCCTCTTTGCTCCATACTAGAGGAGAGAAATAGTTTTACCTTAGATGGTTGCTCACAAACTTTTTTTTTTTTTTACAGTTTTAAAATTGTGATGTAGGTGAGGGCTTACAGAGCAGATCATCATTTTTGCATTCAACAACTTATGCCTCCCAACGTCTTGCCCTACTTCCATCATTTTTAGCCCATCTCCCTCTTGTTGAATATTATCTTACCCTGACCCAAATTAACATCTGGCTCCCCTTTAGCATATCACTTCATCTCTTCTCCTCTTTGCTCCCACTACGAGTAAGCATCAGTCTGTTTCTTTTACTGTGAAAAACTTTTATTCCTGTTTTTTAGTTATAACTGGATCTCATACATTTGTCTTTTTGTGATTAATTAATTGCACTCAGCATAATGTCCTCTAATTCCATCCATGTCATGAGGTGTTTAGCAGATTAATCATTATTCTTAAAAAAAAACCACACAACGTTTTTATTATGAATTAGGTATGAGTTTACATATCAAATTATCATTTTTTTCACTCCACAACTCAATTAACAGATCAACCCTCCCCATGGCTTACCCTCTCCACCACTCCCCCACTTCCCCATATCTCCCTCTGTTAGTGTTTTGTCTTCACCCTCAGCCAAGTTTATTCTATTTATCCTCCAGCCTATTAGTTTCCCTTTCTTCCCTCCCCTCCCACCTCTAGTAGCCATCAAAGTCGGATTCTTACGGTGTGGAAATCTTGTATTGAAGTTTTATATATCAGTGGCCTCATACAATGCTTATTGTTTTGAGATAACTTGTTTTGACTAACTTCACTTGCCACACTATCCTCCAAATACATCCACATCATGAAATCTTATTTTTGTTGTTATTCTTTAGCAATGTGTAGTATTCCATTATATGTATGTACCAAAGTTTATTTATCTCTTCTCCCATTGATGAGTACTTGTTTTGTTTCTATATTCTTGCTATTGTGAATAGTGCTACAATGAATCTGGGTGAGTATGTTTCTTGATCTTATGCCCTTTATTTCTGTAGCGTATATGCCAAGTAGTGAGGCTGCTGGACCATCTTGTATTTCTATTCCCACTTGTTGCAGGGAGTGCCATACTGTTGTATAGTCCCACCAGCAGTAGAGGAGGATTCCAGTCTCTCAACACCTGCTCCAGCATTTGTTTTCTACTTTTTAACTTTGCTGACAATTCTTGGATGAGATGGTATCTCATCATTGTTTTGACTTGCATCTCTCAGATGGCTTGTGCTCACAAGCATTTTAGACCTGAGCTACTCACCAAAGTAGAATATAGAGCATTGTCTTTGGGACTGTTTGCCAATTGAGTTTTATGATCCCTATGGCTACAGTCCTACGCCTCTCGGCACAGTGACTTATTCCCTCAAGGTATTTCCTTATCCTAAAGTTTACATATCTTTTTCCCTTGTGTGCTTTACTATATATATGGATATAATGAAAGCTCATATATGTAGAAATATCATTAAAGCTCATATATGTAGAGGTATCATCTGCCCAACCCCTAGACAGATTGTCATGAGTATGGTGCCACTTTCTTATATATGCCTGTTCATCTTGCCTGTCTGCCTATGTATTCACTGTAGATTAATGTTCATTATTACTGATAATGGAGGATAATGTATGTCATAGTATTTACCTTTCTTGTCTATAACTGTTAAGCATCTCTCTATGTCTTTTTTTTTTTTAGGGATATTGCACTGATCACTCTGTTATTATATATTATCTTTCCCATTACCCAAATTAATACATGTCTATTACTTAGTACTTTTCTCTCCTCTCCCCTTTCAACCCTGGTAACCATCAAAGCCATTTAAAAAATCATTTTATTGGGGGCACTTACAACGCTTATCCATCCATACATCCATCGTGTCAAGCACATTTGCACATTTGTTGCCATCATCATTCTCAAAACATCTACTTTCCACTTGAGCCCCTGGCATCAGCTCCTCATTTTTTCTCCTCCCTCCCTGTTCCCCACTCCCTCATGAACCCTTGATAATTTACAAGTCATTATTATTTTGTAATATCTTACACTGTCCTACATCTCTTCACCCACGTTTCTGTTGTCCATCCCCCAGGGAGGAGGTTATATGTACATCCTTGTAATTGGTGCCCCCTTTCTACCCTACCTTTCCTCCACCCTCCTGGTATCGCCACTCTCACCACTGGCCCTGAAGGGATCATCTGTCTTGGAGTCCCTGTGTTTCCAGTTCCTATCTGTACCAGTGTACATCCTCCGCTCCACCTGGATTTGTGAGGTAGAATTGGGATCATGATAGTTGGGGGGAGGAAGCATTTAAGAAGTAGAGGAAAGTTGTCTCTTTCATCATTGCTATACTGGCCCCTGACCGGCTCATCTCCTCCCCGTGACTCTTCTTTTCCTTGACTTGTTATTATAGTGGACTCATGCAATATTCATCCTTTTGTGATTACCTTATTTTCCTCAACATAATAGCCTCCAGTCTCATTCATGTCGTGAAATACTTAAAGATTCCTCACTATTCTTTGTTGTTAGGTGCTTTGTGTGATTTCTATTAAATCTATTTAGACTTTCTTTGTAGCCAAACACAACATACATTCTTCTCCCAGGGCACATGGATCATTCGCCAGAGTACATGGTACGTTTGTCTTTTTCTCTTTCAATTCTGTTAATGTTTGCTTTATGCATTTGGGGGCATAGATATTTATTATGGTTATTTATTTTTTAAAAATTGACCCTTTAATCATTAATACCCTTCCCTATCCCTTATCAAAGCCCTAGAATCACAGTAAGTGGGCTGCAACCTGCAGGGTATTGTTCAAACCCACCAATTGTGTGTGAAAGGATTCCCTCTTGACTCTGATTTCCTTTCTACCTTTTAAAAATATAAATAGCACACTGATTTTTTAAAAATCTAAAAATGGCATTTTTTACTTGCTTAAAATATTATTGGGAATCTTTCCATATTCTATATCTGGATCAGTCCTATATTTTAAAATATATGCATTCCATTCCATAGCATGAATGTACCATCATTTCTCTCCTGCTTCCCTCATTGATAAATGTTTATATTATGTTTGGCTTTTAACTATTATAAATAAGAGAGTCAGAAAAAAATGTATGTGTACATCTGGATGACCACACTGTGGTTTTTATTTAGTCAGGGGTAAAATTTCTGACCTTGAGTTTCCATCTCAGAACTATGTCATATGGGTAACTGCATTGCCTTTTACCTGCCGACTAGGTGTCCTATTCAGCACCCTTTGGATGATGCTGGCCTGTTCTCCTACCTCACCTTGTCATGGCTCACCCCATTAATGTTACAAGGCTTACAGTTTCGCTTAGATGAGAACACCATTCCACAACTGTCAACACATGACGCCTCAGACAAAAACGTCAAAAGGTAATGCCAGTGGATTAAAACCCTTCTCTTGATGGGATGGTGACCAGAATTCCTTAAGGGTAGTAAGTAGGGTCCTTCCTCATACAACCAAAGTAATAATTATTGGCTGTTTCTTGGGGCAGAAGCCTCACTTTAATCTGAGGCTTCTTAACTCAGAGTTCATGCATTACTTGAAATTATATGCTGCATTTTATTCATATAGACTAGAGATTTTTTTTCTGGGTCAAGAATTAACACCTTTTCTCATATTTACCAAAGGGCCCATGATCCCCCAAAGCTTAGAAATTACTGAGTCTAAATCCCTCTGTTTTGCCCTTCTGGATAATGTATTAACTGTGATGCTAAGAATTAAAGTTTGGATTCGTGGTTCACTCCTGTAATCATTGATCCATCACTAATTATTGGTGGTTAAATTTCCTGTTTTACTGACCTCACAATGTAATGACAATCAAATGAGGAAAAATAAATTGATATATGATTTGGAATGACATATTTCATGTTCCTACCTTTAGCACTCTCATAACATGCCATGTGTAGAACAGCATTTTCTAAAAGCGTTTCAGGAAATGAAAGTTCCATAAAACAAGACAAATGAAAAAATTAGTTATAATTGAGTTGATGCTGACTCATAACAACCCAGGTGTGCCACAGTTGATCTGCTCCCTTCAGACTTTCACTGGTTGAGTTTTCTGGAAGTAGATTCCCAGACGTTTCTCTTCTTCCTAGGTGTCTTTGGTTGTGTTTGGTTAGCAGCCACGTGTGCTAACCATTGACACCACCAGGGACTCCCGTTCCATCATCGCCCCTCTGAAAAAGTGTTCAGTAGCACAGGACTTTGTGAGATGTTGCTAGGTCTCAGCAATTTTCAAAGCACATTTAACGTGTTTAAGGCACTGAGAAAACCTGCTGAATAGAAAATGGGTAAACTTGGACTCATTGCTTCTCAGACTTATTCATCTAAAAAGTGGTTCCAGGGAAAACTTTGTGAATAATGCCAGATATTGGTCAGAATCCTACTTCATTCCAGTTAGGATGTTAGACATGTGACTTGCTCATTTCTGAGCATTTTTTGTTATGCATAAAATAATGGACATCATAAAATTTTTAAAAAATCATTTTATTAGGGGCTCATACAACTCTTATCACAATCCGTACATACATCAATTGTGTAAAGCACATTTGTACATTCATTGCCCCCATTATTCTCAAAACATTTCCTCTCCACTTAAGCCCCCGGCATTAGGTCCTCATTTTTCCCCTCCCTCCCCGCTCCCCTCCCCCTAATGAGCCCTTGATAATTTATAAATTATTATTTTGTCATATCTTTCCCTGTCCGACGTTTACCTTAACCTACTTTTCTGTTGTGCATCCCCCAGGGAGGGGGTCACATATAGTTCCTTATAATAGGTTCCCTCTTTCCAACCCACTACCCTTTACCCTCTACCCTGAACCCACTCCCTCTACCCTCCCAGTATCACCACTCACACCACTCGACCTTAAGGGATCATCTGCCCTGGATTCCCTGTGTTTCCAGTTCCTGTCTGTACCAGTGTACATCCTCTGGTCCAGCCAGACTTGCAAGGTAGAATTCGGATCATGATAGTGGGGGCAGGGAGGAAGCATTTAGGAACTAGAGGAAAGCTGTATATTTTATCGTTCCTACATCGCACCCTGACTGGCTCATCTCTTCCCCGAGACCCCTCTGCAAGTGGTCTACAAATGGGCTTTGGGTCTCCACTCCGCACTCCCCCCATCATTCACTATGGTAAGATTTTTTGTTCTGATGATGCCTTATACCTGATC
>NW_022106189.1:9479250-9524080 GCF_000313985.2 Echinops telfairi | reverse complement strand
TTCCTCTTGGTTACATACCCTTGATCATGCCCTACCAGGCCTCCCACACCCACCTCCCCACCAATTTGCATCACTTGTTGTTCCCTTGACAAACCCAGGGACAAGGGAACAACAACCTTATTTTCTATGGGGCTTTTCTGTCAAACTTCTGTACAACATCTTCACCAATATTAGTAGCATTAGCAGTGGCAGCATCACCATATTAACATCCCCAGTAGCAGAATCGTCATCATGATCTTCATCAATATCATCATCATCACCATTCTCACTAGCAGTAGCATCATTTTCACCATTATCACTAGAGTTAACATCATCATCTTTATCTTCATCACTGTTATTATAACCATTATCTTCACCATGCTTGTCACCATCATAATCCTTTACATTTTTTTGTTCTCCAATTAGAGATCATGACCTTTGGCCATAACAAAAAGATTATGAAGTAAACAAGTCACATATTATTTTCCCCATGTTACAGATGAGAAAGCTGACGACTAAGAAAAGTGAAATAATGTTTTCCTTGAGTCACATAACTAATTAATGGAGGTGGTAAAATTTGAAACTGAGTCTGAGGATCATGGGCAGAAACTACAATACATCTGGCAGAGTTGCCAGGAGTGGTGTGGGAGGGCCATGGAAATTTTTGTTTAGTCAAAGTATAATTAACTCTAGAGGTGTGGTTTCCATGGACCATGTATATGTTGGGGTAGTATTGAAATGAAGAGAGGTGACCCTGTATTTGACCTGAGTATTATAAATCATGATCTTTTGATATATACAGGTGACATGGGAACAATTTTGACTCCTTCAAGTTGTCTGCTAGATGGCTGCTTGTTTAACTTCAAGCCTTTAAGATCCCAGTATATCTTTTGATAGCCGTGCACCATCAACTTTCTTCACCACATTTGCTTATGCACCCATTTTGTCTTCAACGATCATGTTGGGAGGGTGAGCATCAGGTTGTTAGAACAAAGTATTCTTGCATTAAGGCAGGGCCTGAGCAGAGGCCCAAAGCCCGTTCACTTTCTCAATGTGTTACCACATAAATATATGTACGTAGGCCAATACCTCTACTTTTATGAGTTAATATATTTACATAAGTCCACACCTATGTTTATACCTCTATCCATAGCTTTGCTTCCTATATCGTTCTTCTTTTTCCTTTTACCTTCCTCCTGTCCCACCATCATGCTCGCCCTTCTTCTGCCTCTTAGTAATTCCTCTCAGCTAGATTGCTGTTGCTCCAACACTCCCAGGATCTCTACGTCCTCCTCATTGTTGCTTTTAATTCCCTAGTTGTTCCCCTGTCTATGGTAGTTCCACTGTCTATGGTGTTGTTTGCTCACCACTCCCTTCCCCCACCTCTTCCTCTCCCCAAGTACCTTCAGAGCTTGCCACCCATACCTATCTTATAGGTAGGCAAAACAAAGAGAAAACAAAAGATTGAATAAAAAGAGGAAAAAAATGAAAAACCATACATAATTCAAGGTCTGTCTGCTGACCTTTATGACTCCCTACCGGTCCTGGGGTGTTCCAGGAACTGCCTCTCCTAGCTAGAAGTCTATTTTGGGGGCTTCTCAGGGACTTTGTGGCTTGGCTTTGCTCCTGTTGCTGATCTGGTATGTTCCCTTCTTGGTTTGTTCCACTGGATTGAGGGAGGGGGAGCTGTCAGATCGGTCTCACTCCCTGCTGTGTGTCCCCAGTATTGTCCTCTGTCATGAGGGGACATCATGTCTCTAGCAGTGGTCAGCCCTACAGTCCTCTCTCTGCCTTAGCAGCTTCATGCAGAGACATCATCCTAAGGAGTATAAAAATACAGTAGAGGGGGAAATTTCATAGGTTAAAATGAGACTCAAGAGGCATATAAGATTTATCCTTTAAAAGAAACTAGAAGAAGAATATTTTTGAAATACTTACTGTATGGATAAGGAATTAAAAGCATGTATGGAAATATTAGGAGCCCTAGTGACATAGTGGGCTAAGCATTGGACTGCTAGCCACAAGTCGGTGGTTTAAGCCTACCAATTGCTTCCCAAAGAAAGATAAGACTTCCCATAAAAATTAATGTTCAGCCTTGGAAACCCTATGCAGCAGTTCTTCTTTGCCCTAATAAGGATCCCTATGAGTTGGAATTATTATTACTGTGGTAATTATGGGTATTTTGTCATTGGTTTTTTTTTTAAGTCCTTTGCTGGAAGGGACACAGAACAAAGCATTTATAGATTCAATGATATGATGCTTAGAATTGGCCTTAAATTCTCCAACAAAAACCAGCCACAGCAATAACAGCATAGACTATGAGGAGTGATGAAACAACACGTCATTGTCTGAAGCTGGGTAACAACGAGTACATTTCCCGGGCTGTTTTTGTTTAGTTGTTTGCTTTGTAAGGAAGCCCCTACTCTAGCAGTTTCTAGAACACTTGGAAAGAGACTCACTTACCACTCTCTTCTTCTTTTTAAGGCTTCGTCTCCTTTGGGAAGAAGAAGTCTCAAGACGTGGAATTGAAAAAGCTTCCGTACTTCGCGTGATGCTGAGGTTCCAAAGAACAAGGGTTTTCATCCAAGTATTTGTGGGCTGCTTCTTCTGTGTAGCGAGTGTATTAGGGCCAGTAAGTTGCACACTTGATACGATCTGGGGGAGATTCCAGGCTTTGGAGATTCCAACAGAACTGATGGCATGTTTAAGTTCATCTGATGAGTTGTCCGTGTGTTTATTTCTCAGCTGCTGTCCGTTAATTGAGACCTTTTAGGAGATACTGGTCAGGGCTGTGGATTCTGTGGCCATGACTGCTTGAGAGGCAAAGCTTGGCCCTGTCATTTAATTAGTGGGTGACTTTGGACAATTTAATTACCTTCTTTGTACCTCAGTTTCCTCAAGGAATTTCATGGACACTGTCAGGGGTAGACCTCACTGAAACCCTCATGTGTAAAATAGAAATAATTACGTCTTCTACTGCTTTTTATTTTATTTATTTGGTTGGTTTTTTTTTTTTACCAGTTGCCTTTGAGTCTGTCTGATTCATGGTGACCCATGTGTGCCAGAGTAGAACTGTGCTCTTTAGGGCTTTCAGTGGCTGATTTTTCAGACATGTATTACTTGGTCTTTCTTCCAGTGAGCCTCTGGGTAGACTCAAACTTTCAATCTTTCAGTAAGCAGCCAAGTTCCTTGACTGTACACCTCAGGGATTCCTATCGACTTCATAACATTAAATGATATAAAGTATTTAAAGCGCATAGGGGCAGTTCACTGGTAGAATTCTTGCCTTCTATGGAGGAGATTTTATGAAGCTAATAACCTCATGTCTATCTGTCAGTGAAGGCTTGCATGCTGCTATGATGCTGAACACATTTCAGCAGGGCTTCCAGACTAAGACTTAGAGATCTACTTCCCCCCCAAATCAGTCAATGATAACTCTATAGGTTACTACAGAGTCTGATCAGCAACCGATCATTCCTATGACACAGAACTGTGTCAGGGGTCAATTGGTTCTAGCATAACAATTGTGAGAATGGTGCAGGACTGGGCCATGTTTTATTTGACTGTACACAGGGTCACTATGAGCCAGAACTCACTGGCACTTAATAACAACAACAACAAAAGCAACAAGAACACGGCCTGACTCAATATATGCTGGTTATTCTGGAACTGTGGGTGATGTAGGTGCTGATGCATGGTCTCCTTGTACTGTGTTTGGGATGGATTGACTCCAGTTCTTGTTCTCCAGTTCCTCTGCCCATGATTCTGATTTCAGAAAGTGAGACTCATTAGTTCAGCTGGTATCACATGCTCACTCATGGGCCAGGGGTAGATGGGGCACTCTGCTTGACAATCCAGCCTAAATATTATGCAGTCAGGGAGAGGAGCATCCCTCTGGAACAAGACGGTGGAGTTGTTCACAGCAATAGGGAGAAGGAATGGAGGGCAGGAAAAGATAAAGTGGATGATTACCATAGATATAACTAACCTGAGTTAGGTGACAGACAATGCACCAGGCTCTCTCCATTTGTCCATCTAGATCTATTCTCCATCATTTTTTCTCCTGTCTTAAACCCTGTTGGCACAGAGGGTTAAGTGTTGGGCTGCTAAATGCAAGGTTGAGAGTTCAAACCTACCAGCTATCCTACAGAAGAAAGATAAAAGATGAAAGGGAAGATTTATGTTCTCAGAAGCCCTAAGGAGCAATTCTACACTGTCTTTTGGATCTCTACGAGTTGGCAGTGACTTTATGGCAATGGATTTGGCTTGGTTTTGGGGTGTGCGTCTAGAACCTGATCTAGATGGACCACATCAGTGGGGTCTTTTCTCATTAGATTTGATAAATTGGGAGGGGGGGTGGTATCTCTAGTAGGAGACCAGGAGGGGTGAGGGGAGAAGAATGAGATCACAATATTTATTCCCTGACTCTCTCCTAGCCCCTGGAGATTAGTAAGCACAGCTCCTGTCTAGTACTCTCTTGGCCTGGCACTCTTTTGCTGGCTTTTCGTAACTTTACCTTCATTTCTCCCCTTTAGGCCTTGGGTGGCAACAGCTCTCTCCAGTGAGCTTAACCATCTGTTTTTGGATTTTCTAAATTTACCTGAACCTTTTAAGTGGCCACTTTACCAACTAAAGTATCTGGTTTGGGATCCTTCTCTTCCCTGCCTAGATGAACTACTAGATGGCAGAGCTGGGAGTCAGATGTGAGCCAACTCAACTCCCGTATCTCCTCCAACGACACCACCGTTATTGAAGAATCCAGACATTAGTCCTTTCAAAGATTCAACATATAGCCCCTGAATGATGCTTGTAAACTGAATGAAGGATGGGGAGGTTTAAGGGATCTAAACTCTGTTTTCTTTTTAGGCACTGATTATACCAAAGATCCTGGAATATGCCGAGGAACAGTCAGGAAATGTTGTCTATGGAGTGGGGCTCTGTGTTTCCCTCTTTCTCACAGAGAGTTTGAAGTCGTTGACTCTGTGCTCATGTTGGGTCATCAACCAGCGCACGGGCACAAGGTTTCGCACAGCTGTTTCCGCACTGGCTTTTGAGAAGCTAATAGAATTCAAATCTGTGACCCACTTCTCTGTAGGAAAGGTACGTGCACGGAATTGCATGTGTCAAGCTATTCTTCCTTATCCTCCTCCAGACTGAGGGGGGTGGGGTTGGGGTGCCAGAGAGGGGAGGTAAGGGGAGTAGGAAGGGAGGAAGAAAGAGAAAGAATCATGTCCAGGGCATAAAAAACTCCCTGGCATCAGAAACTTCTAATTTCACAAGGGGAGAGGAAAAATCAAGGTCGACATCAACCCAAGGATAATTCCCATGAGGTGGAGACTGGACACATTCACCTCTTCTCTCCAACCTTTTAACCAACTCTGACAGTGGCTATCCTTCCATGGCACTCTCTGTGTCTCTGATGGGATGGATTATTGTGTTGTGATGGTCACACAGACCACATGTTCCTTATAGGGTTTATTGGGGGGAGTAACCGGTTACAGACAGGATTAGAATCAACTTGGAGATCACAAGAGCAACTCAGGATACAGTTATTTAATCAGGACAGCTTCTTTTTTGTTGTTGTTGTGCCTGCAGGCAGGCCTCTGCTGCCAGCTCCTGCTTGGGCCTGGCTTCTTGTTCTTAGTTTGGGCCCTCAATCTTGAACTCTGCTCTGCCCTGGTAAGTGTTATAACTATTTCTTTAACTCTGCTGCTAAGAACCCAGGGAAGGGCAAATAAAGATGCTACATCAGGGGTGGGGAACATATGGCCCTCAGACCATGTAAGGCCTGAGAGATCATCTATAACAACTAACAGCACACAACTCATCAAAGAGAAGCAATCAGGGGTGAGTTAATTAAATGGTTGACCAAGTATAGCAACTTAATTTTGAATGGGATAATTTTGTATGACCTGCAAATGATATTTCAATGGTCCTTGGCAGAAAAAAAGGTTCCTAACCCTTTATGCTACATAAAGGCTGAGAGAGGCAGGAAAGGCTTACTCTAGAGAAGATCTGATGAGATGGCCAGGGAAAGATGAAGAAAGACATCACGGGTGATGGGAACAGTTGGAGTAGAGCCACAGCATCCCCCCTTAAAGCTGTGCGCATGTCATGATACTAAAGAGGCTGGCTAAAGGGAAATGGCTAGGTCACGTCAGGAAAGCAGGAGAGGCCAGGCAGAGGCCAGATACAGGGGGATCCAGGAAGAAGGGGACAGGCTTTGATGTGATGTGCATAGACAACTTGTATGAGTGTTTTTGTGTTTGGCAGTAGGAGAAAGGGGAAGTGTGATGGTGGCACTACCATGAGTTTACTGTCTGTAAAGTATGTTCTCTTTAGATGCCCCACAAAAAAGAAACTAAACGTTTAGTTAAGGAAGGTCACCCGTCCATCGTGGTTCAGGCGGTGGGCCCATGGGGAGAGCTTGAGAGGTGGTGCCTTGTCCCCTCGCATCCGCCCACAGACCCTGCCCCCCAGGCAAGGAAAGGGAACCCCTTGGCTGCTGCCTTGACTATGTAGGGTCCTGTGTGAGCCAACGTCTCGTGCCTTTGGGGGCGGGGGAGAATTCAGTTAATATTATTATTAATTATAGAAGAAGTAGAAAATATATACTTTATATGAGCACTGTTTGGTCAGATATTCACTGAAATTCTCTCCAGAACTACACACTGTAGATATAATTATTCCAGTTTTATAGGTGGAGAAGCTGAAGTTCAGGTAAAGTAACGTATCTAGGGTCACTGTATCTCGGGGGTGAGGAGAGATGTGAACTAGGGGTGACTTCACTTTACACCCTGTCTCCCAAACATTCCTTCTAGGGAACAGCATGGCGATTCCACTTGCCACAAAGGGCACATGTTGCCCCTTCTGGGAAGCTGGAGAGATGACCCCTGGTTTACTGTCTTATAGGCCATCAGCTTCTTCACCAGCGATGTAAACTACCTATTTGAAAGTTTGTACTATGGCCCCTTGGCCTTGCTGGCCTGTTTATCGCTGGTTGCCTGCAGCATTACCACCTACCACATTCTTGGACCAACTGCGCTCATTGCTACTTTCTCCTATTTGCTGATTTTTCCACTGGAGGTAACACCTTTCTTTACCATCTCTTTGATGTTGGCCTTTCCCCAGGAAAGCTCCCAGGGCTCTGGAATCTGGGCTACCTCTGGGTAGGAATGCTGACGCTTTTGTTGATTGTTCGTTTCACTGTGGCTGAGATTCCATTTCAATGTTGATCTCAAACTGTTACCCGGCCACAATATTTGGTTGAAAAATAAGAGGTAAATAAGCTATATGAGTTTGGTCTCATAGTTTTCTTTGGGTGATTATCTGCTTAGCAGATTTTCCTTGGTGGATCTTATTATATCTTCTCTTCCATCTAGAATGCTCATTTAACACTTATTATCAATGTTAATAATAACTCACAGTCAACAAAAGGGTTCTTTTGGCACAGTGGGGTAAGCACTGGGCTGCTAACCACAAAGTCAGTGGTTCAAACCCATCAGATACTCTATGGGAAGAAGATGAGGCTTTCTGCCCCTGTAAAGATTTACAGTCTAGGAAACTCTTTGGAATGATTCTGTTTTGTCCTCTAGGGGAGTTATGAGTGGAAATCAACTCTGGCAGTGAGTTTTTAAGATAATCAAAAATGTTAATGATAACATTGAATAATTCAGCCAGTGCTTCACATTTGGCTTAGCACAGTATCATTGAGGTTCGGGATGCAAATTTAATTCCAAAGATTTAGGAGAAACAAAGCGGAGCAAAATAGAAAGTGACTCTTGGGTTGGGGATTCTCCAAATTATTGAAACTCCAGGGATTTTCTTTTGTGGGATTGTTAGTCTGAGCAAAAAGTGAGTGTAGTTGCTAGGAGGTTTTAGGGGCCAGAAGTCAGAGGCGTCACCACTCTGCTCAGTTCATCAGAGCTTGGCTTGAGACCCAGAAGAGAACAGCCCATGATGTGTGAGGCATGACAACCTAGAGAGGCTCCCACTGGGAATCCATCGGCCGAGGCCGAGGACTAGGAGGCACAGTGCATCCACTCAGGGCACGATGAAACGCAGGTGTTCATCCTGGTCCCTGGTGGTACAAATGTTTGAGCGTTCAATGACTAGTCAAAAGGTTAGTGGCTGGAACCTACCCAGAGGCACCCTGGAAGATAGGCTTGGTGACCTGGTTCTGAAAGATCACAGTCTTAAAAGCCCTCTGAAGCATTTCTATTTTGTGTCTATGAGGGAACAATGCGTTGGAACCAAACAGACTTAATTTTGGTTATTCAACCCAAATCTGGAGTTTACCTTTGGAAATACCCTTAGCCACGAAATGCAGAATAGCCTGAACTCTTCAGCCTTTGTAAAGGGAGACTGTTCCACATCCATATATTTGCTACATCCTGATTTCAGGTATTCCTGGTCACAAATGTTGTGAAGATACAGAATCGCACTGCTGTGGTCACTGACCAGCGCATCCGTGTGACCAGTGAGATTCTCTCTTCCATTAAGCTGATTAAAATGTACATGTGGGAGAAACCATTTACAGCAATAATTACAGGTAGGGAAAGCTGACTTTACACTCAGAGCTTGGTGGTGTCATGCAGGCCAACCTCTCTCATGGCTAGCATCTCTTTCATGCTTTGGAGATTTATTTCTGTGGTCTTTGGGAAATGTTCTTGTGATCAAGTGCAGTTATTTTCATTTTTTTATCCTCCAGATCTAAGAAACAAGGAAAGGAGACTACTGGAAAAGAGGGGACTATGCCAGAGCTTGACCACTACTACCTTGGTCATATCACCAACAATGTCCATAGTAATAATGTTCCTCATCCATACAGCTTTAAATTTAAAACTCACACCTACAATAGTACGTGTTTGGAGTACTTTACCTTCTCCTATGCTCCATAGTGATAAGGAGTTCCCTCATGTGTCCTTCCTTTCCTAGCCCACTCCTCTCAAAGATCGGAAAGATCTCCTATCCCAATCCACTTGAAAAAGTGACATTCCTTTGACAGCAGTTGTGAAAGGGATCGGATTTGGTGCCCAACCCCAGCCAGTCCTGGGGCTTTGGGGCTCGGCTCAAGGGGAGTCCCTCTGGGACATGAGGGTACAGTGAATGGTGTGACTCTTTGCTGGGCATGCCGACACAGTAGGGTATGCTGGGGCCCTCTAGGGTTTCCCGTATGGGCTCCAATAAATTTCTTCCCTTTTGCTTAAAAAAAAGAAAAAAGAAAGGGATCAGATGTAGAATTGTCCAGGGGTGGAGGGGAGGTGGTGCATGCAGCTAAAACCCTGAGGGTTTTGATACATGCCTTGGGATTTGGAATTCCAATTGGAAGAGTTTCTCTGACCCAAAATAAGAACCCTGGAGCGGCACTTAAATAAAAAGGTGTATTTTCTTCTACTGTTTCCTTTGTGGTCTGATCTAAACCTCCTCTGAGAAGCAGTAGCTGCTTATTATGGCTGTTCCTAAATGCTGTCAAGTTGGCCCCTGACTCATGGGGATTCTATTCACAGCAGAAGAAAATGAGCCTAGTTCTGTGTCATACCCATGGTCAGTTGTGGGTCAGACCATAGGCATTTGTTGTCTGACATTTGGAAGTGGATCACCAGGACTTTCTTCACAAACTGTCTTAGTGGGGAAGCTCTACTGAAGCTTATTTGATGTCATAGCAACATGCAGGTTTTCTCTGATGTTTGCTGTACACGAGGTGCATTGGCTGGGAGTCAAGCTTGGGTCTTCCTAATGAAAGACAAGAATTCTACCACTGAGCACCTCATTTTTGGATCAGAAACTCCAATCTTCTGAGAATAATAAGACAGTGCACTGCTCTTATACAATTT
The DNA here is from genome assembly GCF_000313985.2 of Echinops telfairi. Taxonomy (NCBI): domain Eukaryota; kingdom Metazoa; phylum Chordata; class Mammalia; order Afrosoricida; family Tenrecidae; genus Echinops; species Echinops telfairi. Next base: position 9,514,265 of record NW_022106189.1, on the reverse strand, counting down.
GCAATCCCATGGGGCAGGCCAGAAGATTTCACAGGAAGCAAGAAGGGGAAGCATTGAAGACTCCTCTGTGTTAGTCTGGGTACTATAATGTGTTTGTCTGGGTGGACTAGAGAAACAAATCCATGGACACACATATGTGCATAAGGGAGAGGTTTATAAACAAGAACAATTGAATGTTGAGGAAACGTCCCAGCCCAGTCCAAATCAAGTCCAGATATTAGCCCATATGTCTGATACAAATCTATAAAGTCCTCTTCAGACTCACAAAACACAGTCAATGACGCCAAATGTAGATCACAGGCCAGTGGGTAGAAAGTCTTTGGATCCAGTGGCATTGGGAACATCTCAGTGCTGGCAGGGGTCTCTGCATGGCTTCTCCAGCACCCAGGGCTGCATCAGGGTGGGTCCATGTGTTTTGTCAGCCACTGTACCTCCCAGGCTGTCAGCAGAGTCTCCCACCACCAAGGAGGAAATACCGGAATTTCCAGAATCCTTAGGGGAAAGCTATGCCCACACAGAAGCCTCATTGGCTATGACCTGATTGACAGGCTAGACTCCACCCCTACACGCTTAATCCTTAAATTGACAATTATATAGCTGCCACATCTTCATTCATGGACCTGTTTGTGCTCCACTGAATGGTCACATTTGCTTGACTCAAACATCCCCCAGGGAACCTCCCCACCAGATGCCTGAAATGGGTGGTCTGGAAAAGGATGGGTCAGCTTAGAGAACTTTCAGTGTATCTTCAGGATCATACTGTACTCATAACAGGCAGAATTAAATCAAGCATTTGAACTGTCTTGGAGTGTTTTTGGATCAAGCTTGCAGAAAGAAGGAGTGGAGATTGGAATCGTTTTGATGGCCTCCAAGGTACTTCTGAGAGGTCACATGTGGAATCTGAGTCTACTGTGGTTTGCTTTGTTAAGGAAGGTCTTGTGGATAACGGTTAGGCTTGAAGAGAAGGGAGATTTTGAATGCTAGAAGGGCAATTTATAATTAAGTCAAAGAAGAAAAAATATCAAATTCACTATAATGATGACACCAAGCTACAAGGTTGATTTACTAAGTTTTCTTACGTGTATTTTCTCAATGTTTCCCAAGCTTTATTCTAATACCAACGTTATGATTTTTGCCACTATGCCAATGGGGGAAACTCAGGCTCAGAGAGTGGGTGGTCTGCCCAAATTTATAGTTTTGCCTTCTCTGTGGGAGACTCAGGTTCAATTTTCAATTAGTGAACTTCATGTGTAGTCACACTTGTCTGTCCCTGGAGGCTGTGTGTTGCTATGATGCTGAACTAATTTCAGTAGAGCTTCCAGATTAAGAAAGGCTAGAAGGAAAAACTTGGCAACCCACTCTTCAAAATTAGTCAACGAAAACTCTGTGGATCTAGGACCGACTCAAGGGTAGGTAACAACAACAAACTATGCTAGGGACCAGACTTTCAAGTCCAGTGCTCCCTCTGGTCTCCCTAAAATACCAGTGTAGCCTCTGCCAAATTGAGGACTTGTTTCTTGTGCGTTTAGGGTCTGGTTCTGTGGATCGAGGCTCAGGGATGATGGCCAGGATTTGCATGACTGAGCAAGACCCTCTTCTCTCTCCTTATCCAGGCCTTCACTGCAGTAGCCACCCTGAATCCTTTGCGGCTATCAGTGTTCTTCACACCCTTCGCAATCAAAGCCATTGCAAATACCACTTCTGCAGCCAACAGGTTCAAGGTAAGTACCCAACTCTTTGTTGGATGCTCCTTTGCCTCCAGGCCCTAGGCTCTTCCTTGTGAACATGTCCCCCACCAAAGCTGAGTCTGGCAGAGAGGGATTGGCTAATTTAGTGACCTGTTGTTTCAAGGCTACTGGGAGGTTCTGGATCAGATGCTTCAGGTTGGTTCCCAGCCCTCAGAGGTCTCAGATTGGTGGTCTGAAAACTGTATGAAGCATGAAGATAGGGTTGCCTATGCGTTCCCTATTGTTTTGCTAAAAACAGAAGGAAAGAAAAAAACTATATTCAATACTTTTTAAAACATGGCTATTTTATGAAGAAACAGATTTCTGGATTTTCTTGAATGGTCAGAATGTCTGGCAACATTGGGCCCACAAGCAGCTGAAGCTGAGGTACTAGCTGATCTATTTAGAAGGAATGTGTATCAGTTTCCACAGCAGTCATCACCAAGCCGTATCACATCCCAAACGTCCTTTTCATTGTCATTTATTATCTTAGAAATAGCCCATTTCATGTATTACATAGTTGGTCCATCCTGGAATCTGAGTTTAAAACCCTTCCCTAAACAAATTTTCGAAAAAACATTTTATACTAATTTCACTTGTAAACACATGCAGTCTGTGACCTGTAAAATCCATTGCCTGTGTTAGTCTGGGTAGACTAGAGAAACAAATCCACAGAAACTCATATGTATATGAGAGAGAGTTTTATATAAAGGGTATGTGTACATTAAGAAAGCTTCCCAAACCAGTGGTGTCTAAGCCCATTAGTCCAACATTAGCCCATATGTCCAACACTGATCTACAAAGTCCTCCTCAATCTCACAAAACACACTCAATGACACCTACTGCAGGAAGAAAGCTGAATCAGTGAGCATGTAATCATCTCAGCACTGGCAGAGGTTTCCATGTGACTGCTCCATCACCCAGGGCTACATCAGGGAATGTCCATGCGGCTTCTCCTCAGGAATATCTTGCAGGAAGTGAGCCTTGCCAGTGGAAGCAGGGAACTGGTAAAGGCAGCTGCACCCTGGTCTGACCATCAGAGAGCAAGAGACCCAAGAACTAGAAAGGCGAGGCTCACCAAGCCATTTATCTTTCTGCCCTTCAATTGATAAACATGTTATCAGCCAGGTCGGCACAATAATCCTTAACTATCTCAATCCACCCCTTGCCAACTTGGCACCTGTACACAATTTTTTAGCCTAACAATTGCAGTTAAGTAACACCTACACCTTAATACTATAATTCTATGAATTATATTCTATGAATATATTCCCCCACCTATGAAAGTTTGTAAGCCACCCATTTCATGTCTTTATCCCCCCAATTTTGGATATCCAATTTCTATTCTACCCACTTACATCAAACTAGTGCTCCGAGGAGAAAATCATATTTTTCGACATGAAGAACCTTCATTCCAGTTGGAACCTTGTGAAGTCCGCATCCATAAGCAAAGTCAAATCAGGACAGGCCATCCATAAAGTCAGCAACAATATGCACCAGTTCACAGGTTCAAAAATCTCTTCATCTGGTCAGGTTCTGGTCAACTCAATGTGGGCTGTCTCACTTAGCCTCCCCAGGGTGCCCATTGTTCACCTTGCCTTTAGATCATGGGCTTTCACAAATACTCAACAAGCCTAGCCCCCTGATGCTAGGTCATGAACTTTAGACCAGTCAACCTGCTCTCGTCTTCTCTTTTTCCTGTAAACCAAGTCCACAGGTGTCAGTAGCCAAACTCAACCCATCTCTTTATTGCTGCATTTCTCCTACTTCCACTCAACAAGTAGATGCAGGTGGTCATCTAGTAAGCATTTTAGCCTGCTTTCAAGCTCTCTTTAACGTTCAGTCCTGGAGAGGAGTTTTCTTCATGGTTCCAGATTTTTTCCAGCTTCTGAAAAAGACTACTGGTTCCTGAGTACCCCAAAGCACTGGGTGGGGCATATCTTTTCAAAGCTTTCTTTGCAGGTGTGACCTGACCCATCAAAGATCAAATTATAATGGCTGAAATCAATTGGGCTTACAAGCTTTCTATTTTCATACTTTCCAAAATAATTTCTATAAATCATAAGCAGAAGAAATCAATATAAACAGAGTAGAATCAGATACTAAACTCCATTCTTAAAACAGTCAAGTTCAATCCTTATTTAGCTTATCTAAATCTTTATCTAAACTATTCTATTGATACAAAAATATGGGATTAGGTCTCTGAGAGCATCAAAACAGAACCAGGCTTTCTGTCAGGCATCTTGTCCTTCTGTTAGCCATTTTCCTTAAAACAGCATGGTTTCTGAGAAATTCAAATGGTGATTTCTACTCCTGAGCTAAAAATATACATTAATCACATTTGCTTTTGCCATTTTAAGCAGGAATAACCAAAGACTACAACCAAACAAAGTAATCAAAACTTTAACTTCCCATATTCTTTCCAGAAAACCACTGAGTAAACAGTGTGACTTTATCTGACCTCTGGCTAGACAAAGAAGAAAAACTCCCATGAGGGAGAGCTCAAGCAAACAGCTACTCTCCATCTTATGATTTGTTTCTCCAGTACCCCACTCCTGACACCATAATGTGTTAACTATCTCATTGCCTCATTCATTGATATAGTCAATATATATTTCATCACCTACTATGTGTTGGATACTGAGACAGGTAGAGCCAGCGTGATAATACGGTCCCTGCTGTCAGTGCGTTCCAATCTGGCATTGGAAACAAGTAAATTAATTATCAAAGAAGATATCAGATAACAAGAAGATCAGAGAAATTGATAAAACAGCTTTATGTTAGAGTGTGGGGGAGAGGGCTAGGGGCTACTTTAGATAAGCTAGCCCAGGAAGGTCCCTCTGCTGAGGAGAGATTTAAGCTGAGACTTGGATGATGAGGCAGAAAGAAAAGCAAGTATAAAGGCCCTAAAGCTGGAATGAATTTGACTGCTAAAGTAACAGGAAGAACGAGCATTCTTTATTTATTAAATAGCCTTAGGAGCTTCCCTAACTTCTCAACAGCTTGCTTTCTTCTGCCCTGCCGGCATACTCAGCTCGTTCATCCTCTTCTCTGTGCCGGTTTTTACCGGTGGGTTTGCAGAGAGGAGGCAGTCTCAGTCTGGGCTCAGAGGGGTGGGAAAGGGTAGAGGATGAAGCAATAGCAAGGGACACCGCTTTGGCTGCATTCAGGACCTGGGTTTCTTGGGAAAAGGCTGGACAGTAGGAAGGTCTGGGATAGGTAGAGTTGCGCTGGGAGATGGGAGAAGGAAGGAACCAAGGCAAAGATGTCAAGCTCTGCACTGTTCTCCCTCAAGGCAACAATGGGCTGGATCTGACCAGGACTGTTCTTTGAGAAGGGGGCACTTATTCGCCAAGTCTTCCTCACTAAGTCAGGACATCCAAGGCACTTAAAATCCTCCTGCTTTGGTCACCTAAATGTTTTACCTGGTTCTGTCCATAGGTGACTTTGTGGCTGCTGTACCTGAGTGGGGAAGAATGATCCTTTGTTTTCCTTTCCTTGCACTGAAACTGTAAACACATTCCCTGTGCACGCTATCTCTTGAAGGAAGGAGAGACCCGTGAGCTCTCAGGGAGGATCCCTTCCTGGAGGGGACATTAGTGGCTAGTTAGTGGTGGCAGAGAAGGTGGCTGGGGAGCTGGGAGTGTAGTCTGGGGTTTTGAAGAAGGCTCCTGTGGGGACAACGGGGTAGGAATCTTTAGACAACACTCTACTTTGTGTTGTTTATTTAAAAACACGGAATAGAATAAAAAATAGAGATTGATGGTATGCTTAGAGCATTTGGATTTTTTTTATTAGTTGGGATTTAATACATATAACATATAATTCCTATTTCAATCATGACAAATAGAATTGGACAATTGCTACCACAATCAGTTTCCAACCATTCTTTTCCTATTTTGACTCATTGCATTGTCTCCCTTTTGCTCTACCCCTTAAACCACCACTGTACCCCTCTCCCCTGAACCCCTAATTCTACTTGCTGCCCCTATAGATTCATCAATCCTGGGTTTCATATACAAAAAACCAGAAAAGCATATAACACATCTTCAAGAGAGTGACCTCCATTGACATAACACCTCTTAGATACACTCTAATAGGAATGAACAAAAACCAAACCAAAAATGCAGAAAATTTTGGAAACCAGATCAGGTCCAGCCTGCATCATAGGGGAAAATCTTCTGACAAAGTTTTAACTGTTCAGGTGAAGTTTATGCCTTTGATCTTCTATACTTCTCTCTCCCAAGCACTGTGCTTAGTGATCACTCTCCTCTCATCTCTTCATTTTAGAGAGGGGAGTTCTTTGGAGGCTTATTTCCTAGGTAGTTCCACAAATGAATCTTGGGCTCCCAATGTCATTCATCGCCTTCTGCACACCAGATTCTCACAATTTGGGCTCCGATACGGATCCCTCCTTCGACTTCAGATTATATGGATTCCAGTCCTTTGGTTACTGATGATGGTGTGCTTTTTCCATGTGGGCTTAGTTGACATCTCACTTAGATGGCTGCTTGTTTGGAGACAAGCCTTTAAGACCCCAGATGCTATTTTATCTGATAGCTGGGCACCATCTAGATTCTTTGCCACATTTTGCTCTAGCACCCCTATCTTCTGTATTCCCTTCCTGAGGGCAAGTATAGAGCAGGGCCATGATGAAAGCACTAATTGTTCTTAAGTTGGAGCTAGGATTTAGTGTGAGCCCAAAACCCATTCCTGGATCTATGCTTTTTTTTTTTCTTCCTTTCTTAATTTTCTGTAACTTGTGAGGTGATATATGTGTTAGTTTGGATAGACTAGAGAAACTAACCCAGAGACACTCATATGTGTGCAACAGAGAACTTTATATCAAAGAGCAATTGTATATTGAGAAGACATTCCACCCCAGTCCAGATCAAGTCCATAAGTCCAATATTAGCCCATATGTCTGACACCAGTCTATAATTTCCTTTTCAGACTCACACAGCACATGCAATGATACAGGAAGATCATAGGCCAGTGGGTGGAAAGCCTTGTGGATCCAGTGGTGGTGAAAGCATCTCAGCACTGGTGTGGGTCTCTCCCTGTGGCTCCTTCAGCTCCAGGGCTCTGGATCCATCAGGGGTCTCCATGTGGGTGATGCCAATGGTGACACACCTCTGAGATACACCCTAATATGAACAAGCATAAGCTACATATAACAGAATGACCTTCACAGGATTGTTGGAATAATGCATATCTTAATACAACATATAGGGTGTTGGGACAGCAAGGCCTGTTTGTCCATAGACAGTATACCACTTGGGGTTTTGAAGAGACCCCGCTTTTGGTTTTATAAACCTTGTCAGTATCTACTCATAGATGGATATGTGTTGGTATAGCTGATTCATCAAACCAGAGTGCTATTCAAATTCTATTTAATAAAGTTACAATAGTTATGATAAAACTTTAAGAAGCAAGAAAGCAAAAAACAAAGCAGGGGAATGAAAAATCACAAAATTTGAAGCAGTGGTTACTTGTGGGGAGGATTTGGAGGCCTTCTTCTCTGTGGACAATGCAATGGGAAGGCCATGCAGGTAGGTAAAAGTTATAGCTTCTTAATTCAGTGATGGGCTCATAGATGCTCATATTATTGAAAATAAACCTAGCTGCTTTAGCAAACCTACCTTCTCAATTAAGTTTCTGAAGGCATCAAGCCTTCGGAAGTTTTAGCAAGCAAGCCTCATGCCCATCGGCGCTCATCTTCACTCATTCTTTGGGCTGGGAATCACAATGCTCTCCCATGCTCTGGCTCTGCCACTTCTTGGGTGCCATCGTTTTCTGGCCCTGAATCTAGGATGCTCAACGCACAGGAGTCCCAATGACATACTCCATTCCTGGCTCTTTTCTCTCTCTCTTGTTTTCCTTTTCTCTTAATTATAAGAAGATACTCCTCCCATCCTGTATCTGAGATGGTTCATTTTATAACTAGCAGGATGCCAATCACAAATAATGGGATCATTGAATACTATAAGTATCTTCCCCCAACAGATTCATCAGGAAAAAGTTGTTCGGTTGGAGTAATGAAGACTGGGACTGGAAGATTCATATTAAATACTTCACGACATTGCACAGACCAACTGGCTTCTCAGTAAAACGAATTACATTCCTGCTGAGCTAAAGAATAGAACTCTCTCTCCCTCCCCATCTTTTTGTCTGTCCAGAACATTTTCCTCCAGAAGAGCCCTGTTCCGTATGTCCAGGCATTCAAAGACCCCAGCAAGGCACTGGTTTTGGAAGGGGCCACTTTGTCATGGAAACAGACCTGCCCTGGGAGTGCCAATGGAGCCTCGGAGTTGGCGAGGATTGGACACACTCCTGATGAGATGACCAGACCTCAACGCCCTTTAGGTGGCCCCAGGCCAGAGGACAAAGGACAGAGAATGGGCCCAGAATTGCGCAAAATAAATTTAGTGGTGTCAAAGGTAGCTTGCTTTATACCGTGCTGGAAGGCTGGCTACCAGACTTTTGGGGCCGGTGGCTAGGAGCTCAGTCTGTACCTTATTATTTCTTTGGTTAAAAATGGGTTTCTTCAAGATATTCCTTTTTAAAGTACATTTTTTCATGGAATGCAAACATAGGACTTCCTTCTCAATTTGGTATAAATTCATTGGTCACATGGAACTTTTAAAATAATAGGCAAGACCTCAGAATTGCATGAGAGCACTGTGCACTGGCACTTAGAGGGACCAAGGACACAGAAAAGAAAGGGAGTGGATTAAGCTCACACTTATTAAGTTCCTGGTATGTGTCAAGCTCTATTCTACAAGTTTTTATTTGTTTGTTTTCTGACTCCTTCTCTACCTAATTTTTGAAAAGGCTCAACCTCTTTCTCCTGTTCTAGCATTGACACTTCTATTATCTATCTACACATTTTGCTTCAGAAACATCACATCCAGCTCCACAGCTTTGAATTTCACCACTGTACAATTATCTCTAGCCTTGATGTCCTCCGAACTCCAGAATTAACTACCTATTTAAAATCTCTACCCCAAATCCTACCTATTTCAAATAAAACATGACCCAATGAGAACTCTTAATTTTCACTCTCTCCAACTGGTTCCTTCAGTCTCCCCCCTCTCAGGAAATGGAGCCACCCTCCTTCCGGTGAGTCAAAGTTGATTGCTTTCTCCTTTCTCCCATTAATCTAATCCGTGAGGAGAGTCTATCAGCTCTGCTTTAACTTCTCCCTCAAGTTCAGCCACCATATTCCTGCTTGGCCCCCAAACCATCATCAGGTCACTTCTGGCTCCTTACCATCTTTCCTTCTTTTGCTTTTGCCCTCTTCTGGAACACTATCCAGGCAATGGACAGCAGGGTCTTTTTGAAATGTAAACTTATGCCACTTTTCTCCCTAACCCTTCTTTGAATTTCCACTGTACCACCTAGCTGCACGTTTTACGATTTCTCCCATTAATCCCTCCACATCAGCTGCACTAACCTGTTGGCAGTTCTTTGACACGTGAGTTGAATTCTGCCTCAGGACTTTTCCAACTGCCTTTCTCAGAGCCTACAACATCCTTATCCCAGATCTTCCTGTGCCTGCCTCCTATTTGTCATTCAGATTTCAACTGCAATGGCATCTGCTCAGAGAAACTTTCTCTGGCCAGCCTATCTAAAATTGTCTCACCTCCAGGTCTCTATTACAGTAGCCAATTTCATTCAGCACTCATCACCATTTGATCATAGTGCAGTGAAGGTAGAAAGAGGGATTCCAACAGTGGAATCTAGCTGCATGCTGGTGCCCCTTCCCTTGAGATCTGGGTGGTAGATTGTGAGCCCCAATTTTATCATCTGTGAAAGTTCTGGGGTGTGCTTTGCCTGATGCCATCCAGACAAGAGACTCAGCTCACATTTTCTCCAGTTTTAACCCCTGCCCCCTCAACACACACACACACATCATATTTATTTATTATTAATTTTTTGATGGGTATTGTTTTCTTTTTAAAAATTATTTTTCTCATTGTTTTATTACAGGCTCATACAGCTCTTATCACAACCCATACCTACATCAATTGTGTAAAGCACATTTGTACATTCATTGCCCTCATCATTCTCAAAACATATGCTCTCCACTTAAGCCCCTGGCATCAGCTCATTTTTTCCCCTCCCTCCCCGCTACCCCCTCCCTCATGAACCCTTGATAATTTATAAATTATTATGTTGTCATATCTTTTGCTGTCTGACGTCTCCCTTCACCCACTTTTCTGTTGGCCATCCCCCAGGGAGGAGGTTATATGTAGATCCTTGTAATTGGTTCCCCCTTTCCAACCCACCCTCCCAGTATCGCCACTTCCACCACTGGTCCTGAAGGGATCATCCGCCCTGGATTCCCTGCGTTTCCAGTTCCTATCTGTACCAGTGTACATCCTCTGGTCTAGCCAGATTTGTAAGGTAGAATTGGGATCATGATAGTGCGGGTGTGGGTGTGGGTGGGTGGGGGAGGAGGAAGCATTTAGGAAGTAGAGGAAAGTTGTATGTTTCATTGTTGCTACATTGCACTGTGACTGGCTCGTCTCCTAGACCTTTCTGTAAGGGGATGTCCAGTGGCCTACAAATAGGCTTTGGGTCTCTACTCCACACTTCCCCCCCCCCCCAACCGTCATTCACAATGATATGATTTTTTGTTCTGATGATGCCTGATACCTGATCTCTTCGACACATCGTGATCGCATAGGCTGGTGTCCTTCTTCCATGTGAGCTTTGTTGCTTCTGAGCTAGATGGCCGCTTGTTTATCTTCAAGCCTAAGACCCCAGGCACTATATCTTTTGATAGCTGGTCACCATCACCTTTCTTCACCACATTTGCTTATGCACCCACTTTGTCCTCAGTGATTGTGTCGGGAAGGCGAGCATCATAGAATGCCAATTTAATAGAAGAAAGTATTCTTGCATTGAGAGAGTACTTGAGTGGAGGCCCAATGTCCTTCAGCTACCTTAATACAAAACCTATAAATATATGCACATAGATCTATTTCCCCATCCTCATATATAAATATATTTATATATGTACATGCCTTTATTTAGACCTGTATAAATGCCCTTTGCCTCTGGCTCTTTCCTCTATTTTCTTTGACTTTCCTCTTGTCCCACTATCATACTCAGTGTTCATTTGGATTTCAGTAGTTCCTCTTGGTTACTTTACCCTTGATCATGCCCTACCAGGCGTCCTACACCCTCCTCACCACCGGTTTGGATCACTTGTTTTCCCCTTGTCCCTGGATTTGTGAATAATATTTTTATGGTCTTCCTCCCCCCACTAGAATATAAGCTCAACGAGAATTGTTTTCTTTACTACATGGACAAAGCTCAAAGGACCTTTTGAAGGATGAATGAATGAATTAATGTATCCATGAATTCTGTAAGGCTGGCTTCATTATCCTCATCTTACAGATGAAGAAACTGAGACTCAGGGAAGCTAAGTGGCTTGTTTAGGATCATAGAGTAGATGCCAATCTAGAATTCAGATTGTCTGCCTGATTTGACAATCCTTATTTGAATTCCTCTCTGTCACTCCCATAGGTCCTGCTGCCCATAAGGTTGTCTCTGCCCAGAGTTATAGACCAAACTCAAAGCTCTTTGTGAATGCTGCTTACCTAAGAAGTCTTGGGAAGGGTGATATTTTATTTATTATTTTTGAGAAAATAATAAACCCACTCTGGAGAAATTGGATGCTTGTACTATCCCCATTTACTCTGTCCTCTTTGGCTTTGCAGGGTATGATATTAGGGATCTGTGGCAATACGGGTGGTGGCAAGAGCAGCCTGCTATCAGCCATCCTGGGAGAGGTAAGTAACATGTGATCATAATGCATTTCCATTAATTGGCAGTCCAGTCATTCGCAATCTCAAGTTTGCCCCCCTATGCTCACTATTACTTTCTTTCTCAAAGGACTGTAAGAAAATAGGATTTTGTAAATTGAGAGTGGGTTGTCCTTGCCCGATGGAGGAAGAGAGTTATAAGTGGGTTCCCTCGTTCGTGGCACTCCACCCTGAGGCAGCACTCAGGACTGGAATGTCTCTTGAAGCCCATCCTCCCCTATTCTGTGTGTTTCCTTACCCTGTTTCTTAATCACGTAGTAATCAGGGTGATGATACAGGGTGTCTCAAATTTTAATACGAAAATAAAAATACTATCATGAAGCCCAATTCCTACCATTGCGGTGTGGTATGTCCTTGTTGAGTGTCATCAAGAGTGAAATGTGATGGTAGAGAGAGGGATTCCAACAGTGGAATCTAGCTGCATGCTGGTGCCCCTTCCCTTGAGATCTGGGTGGTAGATTGTGAGCCCCAATTTTATCATCTGTGAAAGTTCTGGGTTGTGCTTTGCCTGTTGCCATCCAGACAAGTGACTCAGCTCACATTTTCTCCAGTTTTAACCCCTGCCCCCTCAACACACACACACACACACACACTATTTCTTACACACACACGCATGCGCGCGCGTGCCCACAGAACATTTGCACACTTCATCTCCCACAGGAGGGGTGTCCTGAGTAGTGCAAACAGTTAAGCACTGGGCTATTAACTGAAAAGTTGCTAGTTCAAATCCATCCAGAGCCACCTTGGAAGGAAGTGTTGGCTATCTGCTTACAAAATCCTTGAAAACCTTCTAGAGCAGTTCTGCTCCAAACATGTCGACTCACCGGGAGTCAGAAAAGAGTAATGTCAACAACAATCCCATAGGAGTTTCTCACCAGCCTTCTCCATTCAGTGCCCAGATTCACCCGCTCCCGTGGCTTTTCTCACTGTCCCTCCTCTTTTGCCTCTCATCCCTCTCTCCCACATGGTTCAGAGGACTAACAGGTATCCTTCCTACACCCAGCATTTCTCCCAGTTCTTTCTCCACGAAGTCCACAGCCCAACTTATCCAGGTAGCTTGCCGACAGGAAGGTCTTTGTTTAATAGGTTCCATCCAGTGAAATGCAGCCATGTTTTAGATAGAGTTTCTCATCTAATACAGTCTGAGAACTCTTTTTTCTGTGATCCTTTCCCAAGATTCTTTAAAAGGAGATTGAAAACTCCTTTTAAAATTTGTATCGGAAATAATGATCCAAGCACTTTGTGTCAGGGCCTGTGCTAAAAGATTTCCATATTCCTCTTCAATTTCATAATCCAGTGAGAAAGTCACCCACTGTGGTCAGTTTACAGATGAATAAGCAAGGTTCAGAGAGTAACTTGTCCAAGGTCACAAATGGGGGAAGCCAGGGTGGAAACTGAAGTCTATCTGAAGTTGGAACTCTGCTCTTCATCTTTCCCTGGAAGCTTATATAAAATCCACCTTTCTATCTGGCTACTGGCCTGTCAAACTCCTTTTCAAATGAAACTTTTTATTTCCAATAAAGGGGAAAACCATTTTAAAGCTTTGTCCTTAATGATGAGAAATCATAAGGAAAAAAACAACAACAGAGAATTGGAGTGAGGGGGAGAAAGGCATAGACAATAGGTCCTATCCCAGGAACCCTAGTGACATAATGGGTTAAGTGTTGAGCTGCAAACCTCAAGTCACCAGTTCAAACACACTAGCTACTCTGTGGGAGAAAGACGAGGCTTTCTACTCCAGTCCAGAGTTATAGTGTCTTGGAAACACACAAAGACAAGACTGCTCTGGCCTTATAGAGTCACTATGAATCAGAAGCCACTTCATGGTGATGAGGTCTTTTTTGATGCTGGTTATGGTGCGGATGAGACATATATATATTAAAATATGTGATCTTTAAGCTTACCATACAAAGAATCAGAAAGAAGATATGATAGCAAAGACCCATACACTTTCCATGTAGTTTCAACAGTTGATACAATTTTTCCTCATGTATGTAAATATATATTTTATAAAAGTCTTCAATTACAAAGATTATAATATTTTTCTATGCTAAATATCTTATTCTGAAATTTGGAAATAAGGATGTTTCCCCTTGTTTAACCAGGATACCATTATCACACCTAGTAGCAGAATTAATAACTCCCTAATATCCAAGCCAGGCTGAAAACATATAGGGTGTTTTTTTTTTTTTCATATAGGGTGTTTTTAAAGCAAATTTTTTACTCAGTCACAGCAGGAAATGGCCTGGCTTATTTTCAAGTGCTTACACATGTGCTCATGGCACGTTCCTCCGACCTGGCAAGGAAGTATTGGTGGCGATAGCTCCTGTGGAGTCCATTCTGACTCGTGGTGGCCCCATGGGAGCACCCAATTAATGGTCCTATTTTACATAGCACAGTCACAAAGATCCCAGAGGGCAGTGGGTCGTGGGTACTGTGGCTCCTCAGACAGGTGAGCCATGGAGATCTGTCCCTGGCATACCTTGGTACTGAAGCTGGGCTTATTTTGCTGCAGATGTACTTGCTCGAGGGCTCGGTGGGTGTGCAGGGCAGCCTGGCCTATGTTCCCCAACAGGCCTGGATCATCGGGGATAGCATCAGGGAGAACATCCTCATGGGAGGCCAGTATGACAAAGCCTGGTAAGCCTTTGGGAAAGCCTTGGGGTGGGGGGGGGGAACTGGGTGTGTGGTGGTGTGGGCACCTGAGCTGCTAGGAGTAATTTGATAATTACTAACATATCTATTTTTCAGATGAGTCAACTGAGGCTCCAAGAAGTTAAGTAACTTGTCCAAAGTCTCACAGCTAGGAGGACACAGTGGAGGCCTCTGAAAGTTGAATTCAAATGCTTAACTATTATGTTATATTGCTTCAAAATATCCATTTCACTTTTCTCCCTTCAAAAATGTCCCCCTATGGAAGAAGCACACCGGCCTACCCCTATTCGATCACTGAGAACATAGGGGGTACATTAGCAAAAGTGGGGAAGAAAGCAGATGGTGCCTGGCTATCAAATGATACAGCATCTGGGGTCTTACAGGCTTGAAGACAAACAGATGGCCATCTAGCTAAGAAATAACAAAACTCACATGGAAGAAGCACACCAGCCTGTAAGATGACAAGGTGGCGAAAGGGTCAGGTATCAGGCATCAAAGACCAAAAAAAAAAAAAATCATAACATTGTGAATGAGGGGGAGTGCAGAGTGGGGGCCCAGGGCCCATCCAAGGGGAAATTGGACATCCCCTTGCAGAAGAGCTGCGGGGAGGTGAGGAGCAAATCGGAGTGAATTGTAGGAACGATGAAATATGCAATTTTCCTCTGATTCTTAAATGCTTCCTCCACCCCACTACCATGATCCCAATTCTACCTTACATATCCGGCTGGACTGGAGGAGGTGCACTGGCACAGATAGGAACTGGAAATACAGTGAACCCAGGACAGATGAACCCCCCAGGACCAGTGGAGAGAGTGGTGATGGCGGGAGGGTGGAGGGAAGGAGAGGGAGAAAGGGGGAACAGAGGACAAGGTCTACATGTGGTCTCCTCCCTGGGGGACAGACAGCAAAGAAATGGGTGAGGGAGACGTGGGATGGGGTAAGATATGATAAAATAATAATAAATTATAAATTATCGGGGATTCAGGGGGAGTGGGGAGCTGGGAGGGAGGGGGAGAATGAGCTGACCCCAGGGGCTCAAGTGGAAAGTGGGTGTCATAAGAATGATGAAGTCAACATATGTACTAAAGTGCTGGACACAGATGATGTATGTACAGATTGTGATGAGTTGTATGAGCCCCTAATAAAATGATTATTTATTAAAATAAATAAATAAATAAAGTGATTTAAAAAGGGGAAAAAAAATGTCCCTGTAAGCTTCCTTCTTATTACTTAAGCACTAGGTCCTCTGCATGTTGACAGGGAACTGCCAGAAGGTCAGGCTGGATTTAGAAGAGGACATTACTGATGTCAGATGGACCTTGACTCAAAGCATAGAATACCAGAAAGATATTTACTTGTATTTTATTGACTCTGCAAAGGCAGTTTACTGTGTGGACCATAATAAACTGCAGATAACCTAAAGAAGAATGTGAATTCCAGAACCCTTCACTGTGCTCATTCAGAACTTGCACATGGATCAAGAGGCAGTTGTGCAAACAGAACAAAGGAATACTGCATCGTTTAAAATCAGGAAAGGTGTGCCTTGGGGTTGTATCCCCACACCATACTTATTCAAACTATACCCTGAGCAGATCATCGGCGAAGCTGGATTGCATGAACAAGAATCTGACATCAGGATTGGAGGAAGGTTTATTAACAACCTGCAGGATGTAGATGACACGGCCTTGCTTGCTGAAAGTGATGAGGAATTGAAGCACTTGCTGGTGAACATCAAGGGTTGTAGTCTACTGTATGGATGACAACTCAATGTAAGCAAGACCCAAATCCTCACAACTGGACCCATAGATAACATCATGATAAATGGAGAAAAGGCTGAAGTTGTCAAGGATTTCATCTTGCTTGGAGCCAGGATCCATACTCATGACAGCAGCAGTCAAGAGATCAAAAGAAGTGTTGCATTAGATAGGTCTGCTGCACAAGACCTCTTCAGAGTATGAAGGGGAAAGATGTTTCTTTGAGGACTAAGATGTGCATGGTAGTCTCCATTGCATTGCCTGCACGTGAAAGTTGGACATTGAGTCAGGAAGACCACAGAAGAATAGATACATTAAAAAAATCATCTTATTATTATGGGCTCATACAACTCTTATCAATCCATACATACATCAATTATATAAAGCATATTTGTACATTCATTGCCTTCATCATTCTCAAAACATTTCCTCTCCACCTAAGCCCCCAGCATCAGCTCCTCATTTTTCCCCTCCCTTCCTGCTCCCCCCTCCCTCATGAACACTTGATAATTTATAAATTATTATTTTGTCATATCTTTCACTGTCTAATGTCTCCCTTTACCCACTTTTCTGTTGTCCATCCCCCAGGGAGGAGGTTATATGTAGATCCTTGTAATCGGTTCCCCCTTTCTACTCCATCTTCCCTCCACCCTTCTGGTATCGTCACTCTCACCACTGGTCCTGAAGGGATCATCCGCCCTGGATTCCCTGCTTCCAGTTCCCATCTGTACCAGTGTACATCCTCTGGTCTAGCCAGACTTGTAAGGTAGAATTGGGATCATGATAGTGAGGGGGTGAGGGAGGAAGCATTTAGGAACTAGAGGAAAGTTGTATGTTTCATCATTGCTACACTGCACCCTGACTGGCTCATCTCCTCCCCGATTCCCTTCAGTAAGGAATGTCCAATTGCCTACAGATGGGTTTTGGGTCTCCACTCCACACTTCCCCTCATTCACAATGATACAATTTTTTGTTCTGATGATGCCTGAGTGATACCTGATCCCCTCAGCACCTCGTGAGCATGCAGGCTGGTGTGCTTCCTCCATGTGGACTTTGCTGCTTCTGAGCTAGATGGCTGCTTGTTTACCTTCAAGCCTTTAAGACCCCAGACACTATATCTTTTGATAACCGGGCACCATCAGCTTTCTTCACCACATTTGCTTATGCACCCGCTTTGTCTTCAGTGATTATTGTCGGGATCAGCGATTACTGTCGGGAAGGCGAGCACCATGGAATGTCAGTTTAATAGAGCAAAGTATTCTTGCATTGAGGGAGTACTTGAGTGGAGGCCCAATGTCCTTCTGCTACCTTAATACTAATTCTATACATATATGCACATAGATCTATTTCCACATCCTCATATATAAATATATGTACATGCCTGTATTTAGACCTCTATAAATGCCCTTTACCTCCTACTTCTTTCCTCTATTTCTTTTTACTTTCCTCTTATCTCACTATCATGTTCAGTCTTCATTAGGATTTCAGTAATTTGAATTGTTGTGCTGGAGAAGAATATTGCAAGCACCATGGACGGCTAAAAGGATGTGTATTGAAAGAAGTAAGGCCAGAGTGCTTCTTAGAGCCAAGAATGGTGAGACTTTGTCTTACACACTTTGAACATATTGTAGGAGAGACCAGTCCCTGAAGAAGGACATCTTGCTTGGTAAAGCAGAGGGGCAGTGAAAAACAAGAAGGTCTTCGACAAGCTGCATCCATGGACTTAGGCCTGGGCATAATTGTCTTTCATGTATAGGATCACTATGGGTTAGAGCCGATTTGATGGCACCTAACAACAGCCCGCTGCCAAAGGTTAAAACAAATAAGGTGATGAGGTCATGTAATCTAGATGAAGTGAGTTTGTGTTCATGATCTAGTGGACCACCTACCTCCCATCTACGCCTCTCCTTCTCCCTTGTGACCTCTCCCTGCTGAAGGCCCTGGCGTTGACTGGCTGGAAACAGGCTTTTGTAAGTTGTGTGTGAAGTCTATTCAGTAGAGGACTCAGAAAATTCTTGCCTGAACGCTCCTGCTCTGGTCTCATTGAAGGAGTCCTGGTGGCACAGTGGATTACCGTTGGTTGCTAACTGGAAGGTCAGCAATTTGAAATGAGCAGCAGTTCCTTGGGAGGAAGTTGAAATGTTCTTCTCCATTACGTGTTATAGACTTGGAATCCACAGGAGCAGTTCTAACTTGTCCTATAGGGTCACTCTGAATTGGAACCAGCGATGATCTAATTCTGGTGGGCTGTGACAGAACTTGACTGTTTATTTGATTTTGCAATTTGCCCCACTAGTGACACTGACTGGCCTAGATATATAAGTGCACAGACTGGTGTTCTGTGACCACCTGTCTAGTTGTTCTGTGGGTACTGGTGTTCTGTGACCCATCCTTGCTTTGCTAGCAGGAACCTCAACTTTCCTTAGCCATGCCCCACAGGGGCAATATGACTTATATTTCACATGTTCTTGGTTATACTCTGTCTTTCATATCTGCAGTTACCATTAATTTTCTAATACCTTCAAATAAAAAGCAGTATTGTTATTTCTATTTTTAATCTAATAATAGCAACAATGGTTGAGTTGATTCAGCCCTCTGTACCCATTCATGAGTACCTTTTTTGTCCAACCACCAAACCCCCTTCCTCTCCTCCCAAATTGCCCATTTAGTCAAATACCTTCACCCAAACTATATAGCCATCAGCCTGGCTGCTTCATCCTCAGACTAAGTCTTCTCTTACAAATCTCTTGCATCTTTCTCTTCTCTGATTCAGAACTGGGTTATATTTTGCTTGAACTGTTTCTACTTTCCCACCTGCCTCAGTGTTCTTTGGCTTTATTCCCTCCTACATATGTTATCCAGACACATCTCTTTAAAACCCACCTCTTATCTTGTCATTGCTCTGCCATTAGGTTGATACAAATCAGCGGAGAGTTTTGAAATAGCTGTCAAAACCAAAAGATGCAGCAAATCTCCTGCTAGATATTTAGTGCATAGATAATCTCACCAATGAGCACAAAAACCCATAGGCATCAGTGTCTACTCTACAATGTCCATGGTAGCAAAAGACTAGAGACCACTCAAATGTCCACTGGTTGGGTATTGGTTAATTATGGTACAGTTCTATAATGGAATACTATGGTGTCAAGAAAACAGTGTAAACCTATATGTGCTATATACACAAATGTGTGAAGAGGTGATTTACAAATGCATACATTTTATATATATGTATACATAACTGTGGCGGAGAAGCTAAGGGTCAAAGATGGGAAGAGGTTCTACTTTTCATTGTATCTTTTTTGAGTTAAATATTTAATAAGTGCATGCATGGAGGGCTTCAAAACTTTGTGGATAACAACTGAATTAAAAATCATGGAATTTCCCCACAAACTCTTTGAGCCCCCATGGATTACTTTAAAAGAAATGAAAGAAGGAAGGAAAAATTTAAAGCCTCTAATGGTTTACCATTAAAAACAAAATCAAGCCCAAATTTCCTAGCTTGGAATTTAAGACTGTTCCCATCAAGACTTGCGAAGGTTGCAAGACCTTAGGGCCAGCCACCTGAACCTCACAAGTCCCTGTCCTTTGAAGGTACCTCCAGGTGCTCCATTGCTGCGCCTTGAAAGGGGATCTGGAAATTCTGCCTTTTGGAGACATGACAGAGGTAAGTGAGAAGTGAGAAATGTTGGTGCTTTTATGTTCTTGGGTCCACAAGCCACAGAAGCCTCTCTGCCTCTAAAGGCAGATAGAGAGAGGACACTCTACCTTCCTTCCCCCATACCTTCTCTGTAGCTGCTGCCTTAAAGACAAGAGTAACTTCCACTGAGGGAAGCTGGGACTCTTATTACCGTGAGAACTGGAGTCGAAAGTTGCCACCTTTCCCCACAAGGTGGGATTGACCACAAGACTTTCCTCCTGGAGCAGAATGGAAACTCTGTAAAGATCAAACAACTTTCCACCCCACTCACCCTTTCTCCACTCTGGCCACCACTTGCCAGTTTATGTCATCCATGGTTTCAATGACATTTTCCTGAGCATTCGCTATCTTTCACATCTCTATCCCTTGTTACGGTGTCAATTGAGGCTCATAGAGACCCTGGGCTCTGTCAAGTCAGGTCCCACTCATAGTGATACTATGTTCAACAGAATGAAACACTGCGCTGTCCAGCGCCATCTTCACAATTGTTGTCATGTGTGAGCCCATTGATGTTAGACAGGATGCTCTAGAGAAACAAAACCAGGACACAAATAATTATATATAGATAGATAACATATGAAATAAACAGTTAATTAATCTATAAAGCAGTACAAATGGCTCAGTGTAACTCACTTCCGTGAGACAGCTAATACACTGGCAGTCCTTCAAGTCTTGAGGGCCGTTGGGTAGTCGACTTCAACTTTTGACAAAACACATTTAAATGGCCCTTCCCATGACATTAACACCTTCTGAATCATTGCTGAGCTATCTGTGCTGTGTAGTTAATTGCATGTGGTGCAAATGGCTGAAGATGAAACCCCTAACCCTGACACACCTTAAATTCACAGTTGCAGTCAACTGAGATTTGAATCTTGTAGATATAAGACGGTGCTCTTTCTTGGGAATGAGTAGTTCATTCTATTATCAGAATTGTTGGAGATTTAATCTGACTCCTGAGAAGTTGGCAGGTTTAGAAAAAAATGGGATCTAATTATGAGTTGCACAATTTTAATTCATTGCAAATCAGTTTTTTCATCTCCTCTTAAGCAAATTTTGACAAAAAAAATTTTTTGAATGTCATTAGCTAATCCTGAAGTTTGTGCACATCTGTCACATCCCTCCTTCTCCTAGTGAGGTACACTTGGCTGATGCTCATTCTCTGGACACCATGCCTTTTGCTCCCTGTTGGCAGATTGGGGAGTGGGGACTCAACCTCTCTGGAGGGCAAAAACAGAGGATTAGCCTGGCCAGGGCCGTCTACTCCAATCGAGAGATCTACCTGCTTGATGATCCTCTGTCAGCATTGGATGCCTGTGTGGGAAAACACATCTTTGAAGAATGCATTAAGAAGACGCTCCAAGGGAAGACCATTGTCCTGGTGACCCATCAGTTGCAGGTAACCACAACTCTGGCTAGTGTCAATCCTCAAGTTTTGCCATTTTAGCATATGATTCAAAAACAACCTGTGAATAAATATTCCTTTACCTCAACCAGCAGCCATGGAGTCAGCTCTGATGTTTGCCACAGTAAAAGTGTACTGAAATAAATTTTTGGATATTATTATCTTTGCTTTATTATTTTCCAAGTTGTTAATTGCAATTTTGTGAAAGTTTACAGGCGCATTTTTTTGAGATATTGATTATAATTCCCACAATGTAATAGCACTCTTCCTACGTCCTTCTGGTGTTTACTGTTTAAATTCTTTCTTGTTTCCTATCTCTCTCTGTTCCCTGGATTTTATTCATGGACAAAAGCTGTCCCAGTCTCTTTTATGATTTTGAAATGCATTTTACATTTTTCTCCCACTCTACCCAGGATCATCTCGTGTGCCCCTTTTCAGAATAGTTGGTAGTGGTAGCTGTTAACTCGGTCAATTAGTTCATTTTTAACAGAGACCAAAAGTTGCACTTTGGATGGCTGATCATGGACTTTTGCAACTTCAGTGGCTTTTCACCAAATGTGGATATAGAACACTGCCTTTGTGAACTATATTATGTTAATCGACCTTTGTGTACCCTGAGACTACGGATGCCCCAGGCTCAACAACTCATTTCCTCCAGTTGTTTGATTATGTCAAATACATTTTTATAACTTTTCCTGCTCCACCATATGTATGGATTATGTTATGCAGAGGAAATACACATGCACCAATATCCTGTCAAATCTATTTACATTCATAGTCATACCTCTAATCTTTCTCTACCTCTCCTACTCTTACTCTTAATTTATCCAGTCAGCATGTCTATCCAAGCATCTACCACTGCTGCAGGATTGTGTATATAACAGTACTTACCTCTGCTGCCTATTGCAAACTTCCCAGTCTTCCCCGGCCTCCATCATTTTTTTTTTCCTAATCTATCGCTTATTGTGCATTCACTCAAATGAATACTTGTCTGTACTGTAGTCTGTGACTTCCCCTCCCTCCCTTCTTATCCCACCTCTGGTAGTCATCAAAGAATGTTTCTGTTAGTGTGAAAACTGATTTTTTTATTTTTTACAATAACAGTTTAATATTATATTTGTCCTTTTGTGTTTAACAACTTTCACTCAGCATAATGGCCTCTAAGTTGATCCATGTTATGAGGTGTTTTGTAGATTCCGTTTTTTAAAAACAGATTTATTGGCCATATATCACACAATTCAATAGTTCAAGCATAGCAAGAAGAGTTGTACAATCATCACTACAATCAATTTTAGGACATTGTCTTTTTTGTTTGTTTGTTTCCCATGGTTAAATAGCTTTTAAAATGAGTTGTGTAATAACTATCAGTTCCAGTGATCCCTTCTCCCACACATACATTGTTTGCTCCCCAAAACTCCTCACTGTCTCTATCTCCCACCCTGACCCTTACCTCCCCTATAAACCCTTGCATCAGTTCTTATCTCTATGTATCTACTCCTTCTGTGCATCACAAAATGGAAAACCCAACAGAAACAATAAAAAACAAACAAAATAAAGTAGTAAGGACAAAATAATAATACAAAGATAAAAATACAAATAATGAGCAAAAAAGAAAAGACCACCATGAATTTAAAAAAACAGGGAAGAAATTTCTGTCATAGAACAAGCAAGAAGTACTTGCATCTAGAACAATTTCAGCTTGGGTCTATAGGGAGGTCAACTGAGCAAGTATCAAGTTCAATCCGGTATAGCCACGATTACAATGATCTCCATCTGATCATAAATCTGTTCAAGACCCTTGCCTGTGGCTAGAGGGCATATGTCAGCTGCTTAATCTGACCATAGAATCTGCAGATGGGCTTGGACTCCCACTGTTTCCATAGCCTTCTACAGATTGGGTGCTCGCAATTTAGGCTCTGACACTTTTTCCTTTGTCATATTTGAATTTTGTTATTGGATCTTTGGATCCCACAAGCTGATGTACTTCTTCCATGTGGACTTAGTTGGGTGCTTGTTTGGATAGATGTCTTTAAAGATTCCAAACACGATTCTGATTAATAGCCGGGCACCAGCTTCTTTCTTCATCACACTTTGCTGTAGCACCCTTATCTTCAGTGATCCTTTCATGAAGGTGAGTCTCAAGCAGAGCCATGTTATCAAGAACTAACTGTTCTTGGATTGGGGCTAGAGTTAAGTGGAGTCCCAGAATCCATCTGCTTGTCCCTGGGATATATGCATGACTCAGGTTTATTTTGGTGGTCTTATTATGGCAAATTCAAAACCCCATAAGACCAACTACCCCAACACAACAACAAACAAACTAGCAAACAACAAAAAACAAACAAACTAACAAAACAAGCCAACTAAAGGCAGGTAAACAAAAACTCATAGAAACTGAAAAGTGAAATCTTGTCAAACATTCCCTTGTGGTATAAGTGATTGCACTTGTAACCATCAATTTTTCCAAGGACACATCACTCTGGAAAATGTAGGTATGAGAAATCTATGCAAATACAGTTCCCCCATGAGCTGAAACC
Source organism: Echinops telfairi (assembly GCF_000313985.2). Classification (NCBI taxonomy): domain Eukaryota; kingdom Metazoa; phylum Chordata; class Mammalia; order Afrosoricida; family Tenrecidae; genus Echinops; species Echinops telfairi. Next base: position 9,490,657 of record NW_022106189.1, on the reverse strand, counting down.
AATGAATTTTTCCACACAGTTTGATCTCCCATTCGATTGAGGTCTGTTTAAATTAAGCATGGCGGTTGGTGCCAGGGGGAAACTTCCTGGATCAATTCATCCAAGTTCAAATCCCTGCCCAGCAAATCAAAATCTGTCATGCCACTGCCAGTGGGGAATTGAAGTACTAAATACATGGTGATTCTGGATCCTTTTTCATTGGACACCCACCAAACTCGGGGTTACCCCCAAGGTCCAATGACCACCACTTCCACAGGTCTGGAGTGGCCACTCTGCTTCCTCTCCCATCGGAGTACCCAAGTCCTCAGTCCAAGGGTGTAGGCACCTTTGAGGCAGGACTCAGTTCAGTCTGCTGGATCTCTATGTTAAGTCCTTCTGGTGTAGCCCCTGGGTTACGCTATGCTGCCGGTGAGGTCAGCATCCAAGATCATCATGGTGTTTAGTCCATCACGTGATTCACTGAGGGTTTGGTAGAAATGTATTTATAGTATCTACCCAGGAACATAAAATCTGGTCCATTGTCCTCTAGGTTCCCTACAATCATCGTTTAGCATCCCTTCCCATCACCCACAATAGTTCACCAAGAGAACTATCAGTGTCTCCTCCAAAATGTAGATGCTCCCCTTCCCTGGTCTTGGCTTGATTTTCTGGCAAGGTTCTCCTTCCATTCCTGTGGGAGGCCCCATTGATATGTCTTAGCCTTGTCTCCGTGTTGGATAGCCTCAAGTAGATGGTCTTCTCCCATTTCCCTTTCTTGAAGGAGTGAACCAGGCAATGTGAGGTCTCCTCCTTCAAGATGGCTCTTATGAGGTGCGTAAAAGGGAGGTGATGTATGCTTCATGGCCAGTAGGTAGCCTTCTTCCTTTTTGTTCAGGAATTGGTCTCTAAGATGTTTTAAACTGGTGTTTCTCCTTATAGTAGTGGAGTCAACAATATTTGTCCTTTTTTTTTAATAAATCAACTTATTGGGGCTCATAAAATTCATCACAATACATAGATCAATTGTGTAAAGCACATCTATACATTTGTTGCCTTCATCATTCCCAAAATTCGCTTGCCTCTTGGGTTCCCAGAATCAGCTCATTTTCCATTTCCCCCCCTCCCCCTTCCTCTGTCCCCCCCATGCACCCTTGATAATTTATAAATTATTATTATATCTTATATTACACTGCCCGGCATCTCCCTTCACCTACCCCTCTGCTGCCCGTCCCCCAGAGAGGAGGTTATATGTAGCTCCCTGTGATCAATTCCCCCTTTCTACATCCCCCTTCCCTCTGGTATCACCACTGTCACCCCTGGTCCTGAGTGGTTCATCTGTCCTAGATTCCCTGCGTTTCCAATTCCCATCTGTACCGCTGTGCATCATCTGGTCTAGCAAGGTCTGCAAGGCAGAATTGGGATCCTGGTAGTTGGGGGGAGGAAGCGTTTAAGAACTAGAGGAAGGTTGTGGGTTTCATTATTGTTATACTGAACCCTAAGTGACTCATCTCCCCACTAACCCTCTGCAAGTTATGTCCAGTTGTCTAGAGATGGGCATTGGGTCTCCATCACGCGCCACCCTCATTGACGAGGATATGATTTTTCTCCCCGCCTTTGGTGTTAATATTTGTCCTTTTGTGATTGACTTATTTCACTCAGCCTAATGGTTTCCAGATCCTTCCATGTCATCTGGTGTTTCATGTTTTCATCACTGTTTTTTAGGGCTGCATAATATTCCATTGTGTGTATGCTCCTTTATCTATTCTTCCACTGTTGGGATTTTGTGCCTTTTTTAGTTTTTTTGCTATTGTGAACTGTGCTGCTATGTTCTTTGGGGTATAAGCTTCATAGTGTATTGCTAGATCATATGGGATTTCAATTTCCAGTTGCTTTAAGTAATATAGCTTTCCACAGTGGCTGTGTGTATTTACAAGTCTACCACCAGTGTATACGAGTTCCAGTCTCTCCACATCCTCTCCAATATTTGTTGTTTATGTTATTATTATTATTATTATTTGGGCTAGCATTGTGGGTGTAAAGTGATATCTCATTGTGGCTTTAATTTACATCTCCCTGATGGCTAGTGATTGTGAGCATTTTGTCATGTGTTTGTTAGGCATTTGCACTCCATTTTTGGTGAACTGTCTGTTCGTATCTTTTTCCCATTTCTTAATTGGGTCTCTTGTTATGTTCTTATCCAGCTATTACAGAGTTCTGTATATTTTGGTAATTAGCCATTTGTTAAATGTGTTGTTGCTAAAAAAATTTTCCCACTCTGTGAGCTTTCATTTATCTCCTAATAAACTCTTTTGATGTGCATAAATGATGTAATTTCACCATGTCCCAATCATCTGTCTTGTCTTCTGCTGTGTATGCCTTCTCCATTATACTTGGTAGTCTGTGTATGCCCAGCAATAGGCCACTTAAGTTTGTTCCAATCTTCTCATTGATGATCCTGAGGGCTTTGGGATTTACATTTCAGTCTTTAATCTCTCTTGAGTTCATTTTTTGTGCATGGGGAAAGGTATGGGTCTTGTTTTATTCCCCTGCATATGGAAATACAGTTTGTCCAACACCATTTATTGAAGAGGGTATCTCCCCAAATGCCTGATTTGCAATGATGGGGGAATAGGTTCTAGTATTTGATAGAAAAACTGATGTTAACATATGTAATAATCGTGCCAGCTTTTGGTGTTATAAAGATGTGAAGGTAAGAAAAGGTTTGACAAGAAGTGAAACCAAAAAATTGGTTATTACTGTTGTGAAATAAAACTTTGCATATTCAGATTAAATAAAGAAAATTTAAAGGCAAGGTCAAGATACAAAATTTTTAAGAATATTAACAGGAAAAATAATACTTGAGTAAGACAGAAGAGAGCTGTTACTGTATGTTAGTTTGGACTCTCAGCTTTGCCCAGGAGCTTAGTTTCTGTTGTGGGGGCTAACTTCTGGGTTGATGGCTTGTTAGGGGACTAGAAAATTAACAAATTAAATTTGAAGGAAAAAAGTAAACTTTATCTATATCTACATCTACATCTATATATCCCACAAGATGAAAAAGGCTCTGCTGGGAGGAGCTTTTGTAATATGAATTGATTATTCTAGGTGAGCATGAGCAATTCACTCTGAGTTAGTGCACTCAGTGGCGTTGCCTCGGAAGGTTCTCTTTGGTCACAGTACATTTTTTCGTAAAAGCAGTTTCACACAAAACTCACTTTTTGTGAAGGCCAATTTAAGGGAAAAGCATGTGGCTGTGAAATTTTGTTGTCTGCTTGGGCAAAATGCCACAGAAACTGTTGTGATGTTGAACACATTACGAGGACAGTGCTATGCGAAAAACTCAACTCTACAAGTGGTTTTCTCATTTCAAAAAAAGTGAAATGTTGATTGATGACAATCCTCATTCTGCACATCTATCAACTACTAGAACAGATGAAAATGTTGACTTGTAGTGCATTTGGAGTTCATTCCATCAGGTCAGACTGTTAATCAAGCTTTCTATTTAGAGGTTCTGAAAAGATACTGTAACAGAGTGTGACAAAAAAAGGCCTGATTTGTGTTAGATGGGGGACTAGTTTTGCCACCCTGAAAATGCACCTGCTCATGCAGTCATCTTAGTGTGCCAGTTTTTTGGGAAAAAAACCCCAGCATGCTTCTCTTGCCCCACATACCTTGCTCACCTGACCTCCCTCCATGTGACTTCTTTTTGTTTCTGAGAATGAGGAGGGACATGTGAAAGGACAGTGATTTGGTGAAGCAGAAGAAGAAGTGAAGAAAAAATGAGGGAGGTGCTTTCAGCTCTTCAAACAGATGAGTTTGAAAAATGTTTCCAAGAATAGAAATACAAATTTGACAAATGTCATTTGATGTAATTACATGGTTGCAAGGTTCTTTTCCTTTGTTTTGCTTTTGTGGTGGATTGCATTGATTGTTTTTCTAATATTGAAACATTCTTGCTTACCTGGTATGAATCCCACGTGATCATGATATTTTAATGCTTTGTTGAGTCTGTTGGTTAGAATTTTGTTGAAAAAATTGGCATCTATATACATAGGGTTATTAGTTTATAATTTTCAGTTCTGATGTCTTTGCCTGCCTTAGTCATCAGGGTTACATTTTCTTTGTAAATGACTTTAATAGTATATTATCTTTTAATATATTCTGCAATAGTTCATATAGGATTGGCGCTAACTCTTTTTCTTACTTGACTTTTTGTAATAGTGGCCCATACAATGTCTGACCTTATTTTACTCAGTATAATATCCTCCTAACTCATTATGTTTTGAGGTTTTGTTTTTTGTGTTTGTAATCCCCCCCCACCATCTTTTGTTGTTGTGTGTGTATTTCTATGCTAAGTGCATTTAATTTATGGATGTTCTTATAATTTCCTTTATTCTTATTGTTTCAGTATTTACTGAATGTGCTTTTCTTTTTTTTTTGGTGTGAAGATTTCTAAATTTTCTTTGACGCTACCATGTAATTTATCATTTTATCATCAAGTTTAAAGAGTCCACTCTATCTTGATTTCAGTTCAACTCCCTCTTTATTTGGAAGCTCTGTAGCTAACCATTTATTCCCCCATTTTGCTTTTAAGTTGTTTACACACTGATGTCTCCAGTTCCCATTTTCAGTCTTATAGCTTTATTTTACTTTTGAAATATTTTTACCTGGGTTGGTTTACAAGAGATGTCATGTGCCTTATTTCAAGTTGTGTGTAGTTGGTGGTTCTCTTGTCTAAAGGACTCCCTTTAGCATTTCTTGTGAGGTTTGTGTGGGGTGACAGCTGTAGTGAGTATGGCTAGGTAGGGTCTCTGGATCGTAAGTGATGCAGGAGAAGAATAAGAAAAAACCATTGAATAGAAAAAAATGAAAGAAAACAGAAACCAAGGGTGGTGGTATATGAAAGAACAAACTAAGAAAGAAAAGGGAAAGAAAGGAAAAAATATTGTATGATCTTATTTTTATGAACTATTTAGAGCAGGCAAAACCACCGAGGCAAAAGATTAATGGCTACTTGGTGCTAGGGAAAAGGGGAATGGGGTGGTTTTTAAAAAAAAGGACTCAGTTGAAAACAGTAATAATTTATAACTTATCAAGTGTTCATGAGGACAGAGTGGGGGGTGGAGGAGCTGATACCAAGGGCTCAAATTAGAAAGTAAATATTTAGAAAACAATGATGGCAACATATGTACAAATATACTTGATACAATTGATGTATAGAATGTTATAAAAGTTGTAAGAACCCCTGATAAAATTATTTTTTAAAAATCCCACAGAAAAAGAAAATTCTCCTTTGGGTCTTTTTCATTGAAAACCACTATACATATGGTAACTGTAACTAGTGCTGCTTTACAGCAGTATTTCCCTAAATATTCTCATATTCAGTATTGACCTCATGGCCATTTTCTAATTTCTCCTCATCTTTCATATACCTACTTATTTTTGTGTTCTTATAAGTTGGAATAGACCTGAAACCAACAGAGTTATTTATGTGGTGTTTTTGTTTTATTGGCATTAAATATGTCAGAACTACAAAGAAGTCTTGAGTATATGCTAATGAAAACCGTGTATCTACCAGATGGGTTAAACAATAAAACTTTGTGCCCCCTCCAAGATTACATTCTCTTCCATGCTACCTGCCATTCTGAATTTATTATTTATTATTCTGAAGTATGCCTTCATCCTCTTACATGTGCATGATTCTCTCAAATTAAAAACCAAACTCATGACCATTGAGTCCACTCTAACTGAGAGCAACCCTATAGGGCAGGGTAGAACTGCCTCTGTGGGTTTCTGAGAATGTACCTCTTTATGGGAGTAGAAAGCCTCTTCTTTCTCCATGGAAAAGTCTTCTTTAGCATGTTAAAAGTTTAGATATGATTGATAGTTTATTGTGTCTCTTGGTGATTTTATTTTTTACTCAACTTTATATTTTTGAGGTCTTCCATGTTGATAGATGTAACTTTATCTGCTTCCCACTGGTAAATGTTTTCAAACCATGAAAAGACCAACATTTATTTCTCTGGGTTGGAGATTGTAACAGCCCTGGTAGGGCAACAGTTAAGCACTCAGCTGCTAACTGAAAGGTGGTTGATTCAAACCCACCCAGAGAAAGAACTGGTGATTTACTCCTGAAAACTTTACATGTGCGGTTTCCATGAATTGAAATAAACTCTATAGGATCTAACAACAACAAAAAGATGAACAGTTAAGTTGTTTCCAAACTTTTATTTTACAAAAAATTGCCTCAATGTATATTCTTCTGCATGTATTTTCGTATACATGTTAGAGAACTTCTTTATGATAGAGTTTTAGGAGTAAAATTACTGATTGTTCATAATTCACAGCTTCAACGTTTCTTTTGTTGTTAGTTGCCCTTGAGTTGATTCCAACTCCTGGTAAGCGATTGCCTGGCTTGTCTCCAAAGGTGTCTCTGAGTGTGTTGAGCCACAAAATTGTCTCTAGTTCAGTGCCTGACCATTTGTACTACTCAAGGATTCCTCAGCTATACTAGAGTTTGTTAAATTGTTCTGCAAGTGATGGTACCAACTTAGAATCTCCCTGATCACTTTCTGAGAATTCCATTTGTTAGTGATCATTACCAATAAATTGGAGTTGTCTAACTATTACCATCACATTGGCAAAATATTCAGTTTATCATCTTAATACATTTTTCTGATGAATAGTGAAGTCATATGTCTTTTCATGTGCTTGCTGAAGATTGTATTTATTCTGATTATTTAGTATTTAGAGGTTTGTGACAAGATCATTTTGCTAGAAGATGGGGAAATCTGTGAAACTGGAACTCATAATGAATTAATACAGAAGAGGGGGCAATATGCCCAACTCATTCAGAAGATGCATGCGGAATCCACACAGGTAAATTCCAGTCCCTATTTATCATTCTTCCTGGGGAGGGATGTCCCTGCATTCACAGTTTATACGTTCTCCCCAGATTATGCTGCAAGATACACAAAAGATACCAGAGAAGCCACAGATGGAAGATCAAGCCCATGCCAGTTCTAGTGAGGAGCCTCATAATGAAAATGCTGGTAATGATGGGAAATGGAATGGGAATGTCCACATACTTGCGAGGATAATCCAGTGTTAGGGCATTTCTTCCTCAACTGGAGATTGGACCAATCTTTCAATGTCTGAAATCATACTGATTGCACCAGATTGCACATACAGGCTACACACCAAAGGGGTTTTGTAGAGGGATAGTTAGTGGTGGTCAGAAGGCCTGAAGGGCCCATAAATCAGGTGATGCTGGGGGCACAGCTGATGACATGGAACAGAGGCAGGGGGGTATGTGTGTGGCCCTTAATAGAGCTGCGTAAAGACTTTGCAAGATGTCTGGACACAAACTAATTGCATATTTATTAGGCACAACAATATTGAAGATAAAAAATGAACAGAGTCCAGTCTCTGAAATCCAGAAAAGCGTAGGGCCTTGCCTTTTCTGAGGCAAAACAGTAGAATGGAAAAACATATTTCAAAGTCATACAGTTCTGGATTTGCATCCCTCATCTGCTGTTTACAAAGCAGTGTGATCTTGGCCAGGCAACTAATGTATCTAAATTCTCATTGGGAAAAGCTGTAATGCAGATTAAATGAGTTAAAGTGTGGGCAGCTCTCAGCACAGTACCTGGCACATTCCATTGCCTCTAGTAGAGTTCTTCAAGTGCACAGGCCACAAATCCATTTAGGCTAATAAATTCAGAAAAATAAGATGGGGAGGAATGAAAGGAAAATTTGGGGTCCAAATATCAGGAACTGTTACTGTCTCTTTGAAGAATGGCTTCTATACTAGTGAAAGTTCTCTCAAGATTCTAATTCCAGGAAGACAATAAGAATCTAACTGGTTACTAGTTCATGTATCAACTCGTTGGCCAAAGGAGGATGGCGAGACGTCTATCTAGCCTGATAGTTCTTTCAAGACTAAGCTCAATGGAGAAAGTGTGGGCTATTAAAGAAATGTCAAGGTGTTGTGATTAGTAGAAGGAGCAATGTCAGCACTTAACAATAGACATCAAGCTTACCCCTGGTTGTTGTTGCTATTATTAAGAGTATCATTAACTGATAACTCTAGGCACTAATCTCAGTGCTCTAGGTCAAGGGTCTACCTGGATTCATAAGTATATCATCTTGCATTTGATACAAAGTATCTTTTTTAAAAAAAACTCTATAGGCCTAGCATTTTTCAGATGAAGATACTAAAAGGTTACGAGATTTGTCTAAGTTTTATAGTGACTTGGTCATTGTGAATGGTGACAGTTCTGGAACTTGGGCTTACTGCTTCCAATTCTTTATTCTCTCCAGTGACCTCTCAGCCACCATGCACTTGGAGATTCTAAGCCCTTTCAAGTTATTTTTGATAGTTCTGGAGTTTATGTCAAAGCAGGGATTCCCTATGGAATATCTGCTGGTTAGAATCAGGCTGTGTGGACAGTGAAGCTGCAAAGTGAGGAAACAAAAAGGGTCACAACCACAGCAGAAGACTTTGCCAGGACTCCCATTGATCCCCAAAGAAGATGCATGTGGCAGCTTAACAAATTTCTTCCTTTTTTAACCCTGACTCAGAGTTGCAGAATCAGCTCACAAAGAAGGAGGAGATGAAAGAAGGTTCTCTGAGTTGGCGTGTGTACCACTACTACATCCAGGCAGTCGGAGGTACAGTTTGTTAGCTGTCTCATGCCAGGCAAAAGACTCCTTCTTATAAGACCTGCTCCTGAAGCTGGGTCAGACTAGAACCGGCAGCATTTGGTCTGGATGTGAGGTCAGCTGAAATAAGAGGTACAGAGGAGTCCTGCTAGGCAGCTTAACTTGTACACACCCAAACATTCGACACCTCTACGACTAGTGTCGGTTCTGAAAGGTATGCTTTCATGTGCACTCTATTTCAACATTCTCAATGTTCAGTATTCTGTGGATATTGACCCAGAGTAGATTGTGAGTAACACTAAAAAAAAATACATAGAATAGAAAGCATTGACGTGCATTGGACATTGGCAAACTTTTTATTTCAATGTGCAGTAAGTACAATTTAAACTCTCTTGAGTCAGATGGCAATTAGAAGTTTCAAAGGTGCAACCTTATTAAAGGATGTACATTATCATATATATACATTTACAAATTCATATATATGACTGTACAACATTGTAAACACAAAATGAGGAAGATGGTACAATACTTACAGAGAAATTTAAGATTTTTCAAGAGTAATTTTGACTGTATGCTGTCTATTGACTTTGGGACCTAACCTTATTTAAGGTATATCTCCTCTCTCTATAACTGAGAAAGAAGACGTAGGCTGTGTACAGGAAATTACCACCTGCACCCTTCCAATGTGGGCAGTGTGGAGTGGGGACCCAAAACCCATCTGTAGACAAGTGGACAGCCCTTACGGAAGGGTCGCGGGGAGGAGACGAGCCAGTCAGGGTGCAGGGTGGCAACGATGAAACATACAACTTTCCTCTAGTTCTTAAATCCTTCCTCCCCCTACTATCATGATCCCAATTCTATCTTACAAATCTGGCTGGACCAGAGGATGTACACTGGTACATACAGATAGGAACTGGAAACACAGGGAATCCAGGACAGATGATCCTTTCAGGACCAGTGGTGAGAGTGGCGATACCGGGAGGGAAGTGGGAAGATGAGGCAGCAAGGGGGAACTGATTACATGGATCTACATATAACCTCCTTCCTGGGGGGCAGACAACAGAAAAATGGGTGAAGGGAGAAATCAGACAGTGTAAGACATGACAAAATAATAATGACTTATAAATTATCAAGGGATCATGAGGGAGAGGGGACGGGGAGGGAGGGGAAAAATGAACTGATACTGAGGGCTCAAGTAGAAAGCAAATGTTTTGAGAATGATGAGGGCAACAAATGTACAAATGTGCTTGACACAATAGATGTATGTATGGATTGTGGTAAGAGTTGTACGATCTCCAAATAAAATGATTTAAAAAAAAAGAAAATCAGACAAAAACTCCAACAGTAAAAAAATAAATAAAAGAGAGAAAAACATCAATCCAAGAAGCAGCAGAAGATAGTAAAAACTAGAACAAAGTAAAAATTAGTCAAAAAGGAAAATAAATAACATGTAAAATTTTAACCTAAATATACCTGTAGTAATCCATTTCCCCCCTCTGTCTGAATGCAAGATTATTCACATATCTAGTCAATGATCTGAGGAAGTCTGCAAATGGATTTTGGGCTTTCACTGTTATCCATATACTTTGGCAAACTGGGAGCACAGAATTTAAGCTCTAATACAATTTTCTCTTCTGATCTTGGATTTTATTATTTACACCCTTGGAATCACATGGCTGGTGTGCTCCTTCTGTGTGGATGTAGGCTACATCTCACTTAGATGGCTGCTTGTTTTAAGACAACCCTTTAAGATCCCAGACACTTGTTTCAGATAGCCTGGAATCATCTGATTTCTTCATCACACTGCTATTGTACCCTTATCTTCAGTGATCACTTTATGGAGGTGAGTATTTATCAGGGCCACATAGTAAGAACTAATTGTTCTTAGATTAGGTTTTATGATTAAGTGATAGCTCAAAACCATTCATATATGTGAAGTCTATATATATCCTGGTCCATTTTAGGGACAACATTACCAGCTTGGTGAGAAATACTTTAAATAACCTCTATGAGACATATGGCAATTCTAATAATAGTATCATTTAATCTAGCCAATGTCATAGATTTTTTAAGTACTATTGAGAAAAGGAAAATATACACGTGTAGGAAAGCTTTTTATACTGAAATACACAAGATGTTCACTTTTACGGGTTAAAAACTTAAGTAACTTAAAAAAACAGCAATGAGGGTTATATTCAAGGCAAAAACTTTTCAAGCATACTCATTAACTGTGGCAAAACTATATCTGCAGGACAAAGATGTCACAAAAAGCAAAGAATGTGTAGAAATAGTTTATGTAAGGTGTCAGTTATTGGCATCCTCAAAAGAAGTGATTTGCACCTAAGTCCACTCATTTCCAAATCTGTGACCTTAGGATAGCAGTTCTCTGCTTCTCATATTAGAGTGTCTCAGCTTTGAGTGCAAAAGATTGTTTTAGTTCTTTTCATCTGCAACAGGTATGTTTAAGGTAGAGTCTGGTGCCCTTAGTTGTTTTGTTAGGTGCCATCAAGTTAGTTTCAAATCATAGTGACCCTATGTACAACAGAGAGAAACACTGCCTAGTCTTGTGCCATCCTCAGAATTGTTCTTATGTTAGAGGCCATCGATGCAGGCACTGTGTTAAGGGGTTTCCTCTTTTTCTTTTTAATATCATTTTATTAGGGGCGCATACAACTCTTATCACAATCCATACATACATCAATTGTGTAAAGCACATTTGTACATTCATTGCCCTCATCATTCTCAAAACATTTGCTTTCCACCT
>NW_022106189.1:9465330-9477601 GCF_000313985.2 Echinops telfairi | reverse complement strand
CCTTTAGGAGTGTTTTCCAGTCCAGTCTGTTGGGGCACCACGCCCTGGCCCCAAAGTCCACCTTCAGCATTCCCTGGGGACCTCGCTGCTCCATTCCCTTGCTGTTCTGTTGCACCCCCTTAGTGTTTTGCCTCGGTGTGGCGGGATCAGATCTGGCGCAATTCCCACACTGTGTCTCCGGTGTTGTCACCTGTAGGGCTATGGGTCAGTGAGGGATGTCGTGTCTCATAGTGGGGCTGGCCATGTGCTCCTCTCTGTGGACTGGCTGCTCTAATCGGGAACATTGTCCTCAAGGCTTGGTGGGCCAGGATGTGCTCCATTCTCTCCTCCTCCCCCTTCATCTACTCCCATGAGTTCCAATCAGATATGTCCCTCTCCCGGAACTGCATATTCAGTGCTGTCCTTTGAAATAAGTTTTTCTGGGGGGAGAGGCAGGTGTCCACATAGTAGTTGGGATAGGGGCTGGCCCAGATTTTCCTCTTTTTCATTGCCCTTCTACTTTTCCCAGTATGATATCCTGCTCCAGGGACTGGTCTCTCCTGGTAACATGTCCAAAGGATGTGAGACAATTTATCCCCTTCCTTGCCCCTAAGGAACATTCTAGTTATACCTATTCCAAAGTTGTTTGTTCTTTTGTCAGTACATGGTATGCTCAATATTCTTACCCATCCAGCAGCATAACTCAAACTCATGAATTGTTCTTTAGTCTTCCTTATTCAAGGTTCAACTTTCACATATATATGAAGAAATTCAAAATATCATGGCTTGGGTCAGGCACACCTTCATCCTCAAAGTTACACCCTTGCTTTTCAACATTTTAAAGAGATCTTGTGCAGCAGATTTACCCAGTGTCATACATTCTTTAATCTCTTGACTGCTGCTTCCATTGAAGCAAGACAAAATCCTTGACAACATCAATATCTTCTCCATTTATCAAGATGTTTTCTATTGGATCAGTTGTGAGATTTTTGTTTTTCTTTATACTGAGTTGTAATCCACACTGAAGGTTGCAATCCTTGATTTCATTAGCAATTACTTTAAGTCCTCCTCACTTTCAGCAAGCTAGGTTGTGTCATCTGCTTATAAGCCTTCCTCCGATCTTGATACCACATTCTTCTTTATATAATCCAAATTCTCTGATTATTTGTTCAGCATAGAGATTGAATAAGTATGGTGAGAGGATACAACCCTGATGCGTAACTTTCCTGATTTTAAACCATGAAGTTTCCCCTTGTTGTTTGTACATCTGTTTCTTGATCCATGTAAGTTCTGCATGAGCACAGTGGATTTTAGATTTTATCTTTTTATGGGGGTACAGCATTCTTTATAAACCATATAAGAATTGTGTGATTGGGAAATCTCATAAGGGAACATAGAGTTAGAAAACCCCATAGGAAGAATATGCTCAGGATGTGTTAAATTGAAAGAACTAAAGAAAAATTCAAGTCTTGCATGGTAATATTGAAAGATTATATGGGCAAAATATTGAATGATGCAGGAAGAATAAAAAGAAGATGAAAGGAATACACAGAATCACTGTACCAAAAAGTCAGCATTCCACAATTTCAGGAGGTAGCATATGAACAAGAACCAGTGGTACAGAAGGAAGAAATCAAAGCTGTACTGAACCATTAACCAAAACAAGTTTCCAGGAATTGATGAAAATAGCAATCAAAATTTTTCAATAAACTGAGGAAACACTGGAAGCACTCACTCATCTGTGCCACATAATTTGGAAAACAGCTACTTGGTCAATTGTCTACAAGAGATCTATATTTGTACCCATTCCAAAGAAAGATGACCAAATAGAATGCTCAAATTATAGAACAGGATAATTGATATCACATGCAAGTAAGATTTTGCTGAATATCATTCAACAACATTTGCAGCAGCACACTGATGGGGAGCTGCCAGAGGTTCTGGCCAGATTCAGAAGAGAATGAGGAACTAAGGATATCATTACTGTTGTTGGATGGATCATGGGTGAATACAGAGACTACCAGAAAGATATTTACTTGTGTGTCATTTACTATGCAAAGGCATTGGACTGTGTTGTGTACCATAACAAAGTCATGTGGAGCTTGTACATGGAGCAAGAATCAGCTGTGAAAATAACAAGGGAATACTCTAGAATTTAAAATCAGGAAAGTTATACTTCAGGGTTGTATCCTCTCACCATATTTATTTAATCTGTTTGCTGAACAAATAATCAAAGAATTTGCTTTATATAAAGAAGAATGTGAAATCGGGATTGGAGGAAGGCTTATTAACAAACTGGGATAAGCAGATGTCACAACCTTGTTTGCTGAAAGTGAGGAGGACTTGAAGCACTTGCTGACAAAATCAAGGATTCCAATTTACAGTATGGATTACAAGTCAATGTAAAGAAAAGCAAAATCCTCACAACGGGATTTTGTAACATCATGATGGATGGAGAAAAGACTGAAATTATCAAGAATTTCACCTTGTTTGGATCAATGCTCAATTCTCATGGAAGCACAGTCAAGAAATCAGAGGGTGCATTGCATTGGGAAAATCTGCTGCGCAAGAGCTCTTTAAAATACTGAAAAGCAAAGGTGTTACTTTGAGGGCTAACGTGTGCCTCTTTCAAGTTGTAGTGTTTTCAATTGTCTCATATCCATGTGAATGTTGGACATTGAATAAGGAGGACCAAAGAGAAACTGATGCATTTGAACTATGATGTTAGGGAAGAATATTGAATGAAATATTCATGAAAACCAGGAAGCAAATCTGTCTTGGAAGAAGTATAATCAGAATGCTCCTTAGAGGAAAGGAAGGTGAGACATTGCCTCACATCCTTGTGGCATGTTATCAGGAAAGACCAGTCCCTGGAGAAGGACATCATACCTGGTAAAGTGGAGGGGCAGCAAAAATGAGGAAAGCCCTTGACAAGATGGAGTGACACAGTGGCATCAAGAGGCCCACACATTAGAACAATTGTCGGCAGTGTTTCTCGCTATTGGACATAGGGCTGCTATGGGTTGGAATCGACTGTAGAGGACCTAACAACAGCACCGAATAGTCTTCCATCTGTGAAGGTCTCATAGTTTCTTATAGCAGTGATCTGTAGTTTCCTTTGTACAGCTCTTTGGTTTCTCATTAGGTTTATTCATAGATATGGTATTTTTTATGGTTATTCTAAATCATATTGTTTTCTTTTTCAGAGCTCTCTTCTTTACTATCAAGGAATCAGACTGACTTTTGCTGCTAATCTGACATCCTGCTACGTTTCCAAATATTTTGATTGTTTCCTACATCTTTTTGTTGAGTCTTTGGGTTTTATTTGTTTGGTTTTTACATATAAAACCATGTCATCTGCAAATAGTGATATGTTTGATTCTTCTCTGTCCATTTGAATTCCTTTGATTTCCTGTGTTGTCTAATGGTTCTGGCTAAGACTTCCAACACAATTTTGAAGGAGTGGTGATAGGGGCATCTTTGTCTGACTCCAGTTTGCAGGGAAATGCTTTTTTTAGTAGTTTCCCCATTGAGTGAGATGTCCTTTTTTTTTCACTCATAAAATTTTTCAAAATTATGATTTGTGTGAAAATTTACCGAGTAAATTGGTTTTCTTTTTTGTTTGCTTTCCATTTTTTCATATATGACCTTGATTATTTTGAGAAATATTCCTTCTATCTTATTTTGTTGAGTGTTTTGGTCAGGAATGGGTGTTGGATATTGTCAAATGCCTTTTCTGTGTCGATTGATATCATTAAGTGGTTCTTATTTTTTTGTTTGCCTTATGTGGTGGATTTCATTGTTGTTTTTTTTTAATGCTGGATCATCCTGATGTAACTGGTATTAATATCACTTGATCATGTTGTGTTAATTTTTCGGTATATTGTTGGATTCTATTGACCAAGATTTTACTAAGAATTTTTGAGTCTATGTTCATAAGGGATATTGGCCTGCACTTTTCTATCCTTTGTTTTGGGATCAGTGTTATGCTTGTTTCGTAAAATGAATTTGAGAGTTTCCTGTCCTTTTCTGTATTCTGGAACATCTGTGTTGAATTGGTGATAATACTTTACTTCATACTTGGTAGAAATCCCCTGTGAATTCAGTCAGTCTTGGAATTTTCTTTTTTTCTTTTTTTGGTTGGGAAGTTTTTAATGATCTGCTCTATTTCTTGTTTTGTTATGAGCCTGTTGAGGTTTTCCTCTGTCCGTCTGCATTACTCTGAGTAGATAGTATGTTACTAGAAAAATGTCCATCTCCTCCAGGTTTCCTAACTTGTTGGAGTACAGTCCTTCGTAGTAGTGGGTTATTTTATTTCATTTGATTCTTTCGTGATGTCACCTACTCTTCTCTAATTCTAGATATTTGCATCTTCTCTTTCTTTTCCTCTCTTTACTTTTCAGCCTATTTTTGTTTTTGTGTTTTAGGTGTGTCTATTGTAGGCAGTAGATAGATGGACCTTGTTTTCTAGTCCAGTCTGCTATGCTCTGTCTCTTGACTGGTTTATTTAATCCATTGATATTTAGTGTCTTTATTGGTATGCACAGGTTTGTTGCTGTCATTTTCTCTGTGTTTTTGTTTTTGTGGTTTTATTGATTTCTTTGTTCTCCCTCTGTTTCTGTGTTTTCAGTACTATTTTCATTGTATTGATTTCTGCGTGTTGTTGACTTGTATGTTTCTCTTAGTTTGTCAGCTGTTGTTGATTCTCTTTCCAAAGTATTCGCAATAATATTTTCTATAATGCTGGAAGTACCCTTATTTCTCTTTCATACTTGAGAGAGAGTTTTGCTGCATATGGAATTCATGGTCGGCAGTCCCTGCACCCCTCCTGCTCCAGTATTTTATGTATGTCACTCCATGGTCTTCTTTTCTTGTCTTCATGGCTTCTGGTGAGAAATCCAAGCTTTTCCTTACATTTTTGTGTGTCTGTCTATCTTTCCTCCCATAGCTTCTCTGAAGATTCTCTCCTTCTTCTTGATATTGGAGAGTTTGACTACAATATTTCATAATATTTTTCTTTGGGGATCTATCCTCTTTGGAGTTCTTTTAGCTTTTTGTATAGTTCTTTTTTCTTTCTTTATGAAGTCCTTTCTCATGATTTTTTGTACCGTTTTATCTGGATTTTTGATGGTTTGTCTGTTTGTTTCTTCTTGCTCCAGGATCTCAATGAGATTTATATGTATATTTATATATATTTTGATAATGTCCCGCATCATCCATAGGCTTTCCTCCAATTCCTTGGCTTTTTTGGGTTGTTTTTGGTTATTTCTCTCATTGGTTGTATTAGGAAGAATTGTCTTTTTGCTCACTTATTCAGTTTGTCTTTTCTTTGATGCTGTTACTCAGCTGTTTAACCATGTTGTCTAATTCTGTTATCGTATTGCTCCCCCACCCCCCTCCAAGGGTTCTAATTAGTGTAGGGTTTCTAGTTTTTCAATTCTTTCCTCCATCCATTGAAAGCATCTAAACATCATTCTCCCGGATCCTATTTCTAGTACTTGAAGGCCTTCCTCCTCAAAGTAATTCTTTGGATCTGGGTGTTGTTCAATTATTTGTGGCTGTTTTTCAAAATGTAAATATCAAAGGTATAGCAATCTTCAATGATAAAATAGAGACAAACTTAAGGGCCCGATGCAGGGCATGCATATACTACCAACTGTAATAAAGGAAGCACACACAGTAGAAGACAAAGTAGATGACTGGAACCTACTAAAAATAAGGCACTTGTGTGCATCAGAAGACTTACATCTTTCTTACCAGGGGAGAGAAACAGCTGGAGCCTCTCTTGCAAGGGGGCAGGGATGACCAGGACTTGCTGGGTTCCTGGGATGGCTGGATCTGTCCATGCTGAGCAGGTGGAGACAGCTGGGGCTTTCCTTGCTAGAAGGCAAGGTGGCTGAGACTTTCCTTGCTGCTTGGGGCTGACTTTGTGAGGTTGCTGGGGTCACTGGGGCCCTCTTTGCTGGGGCCAGGGACAGACAGGGCCTTCCTTGCCTGGGGCAGAGATTGCAAAGGTTTTCTTTGTGAGGTCACAGGGGTATCTGGACCCTAACTTGCTAGGACCCAGTAATAGCTAGGGCCTACCTCACCTGCTGGCAGGGATGTTCTTGTCCTTCCTTGCCAGGTTATTGGGATGGTTGGGCTCTATATCTTCACTTTTAAGCAGCATTCTAACTGCATCTATTCCCAAGACATTGTTGTTCATTCTTCTGGCAATCTATGGGATATTCAATATAGTTTGCCAACACCATAATTCAAAATGTATCAAATCTACTTTGATATATATTTTCTCATTTACCAGCTTTTGCATTCATATGCGATGACTGGAAATACCATGGGTTGGGTCATGTCTACCTTAGTCCTCAAACTGATGTCTTTGCTTTTTACCACTTAAAAGTTGTTTTGGTTTTTTTTGGCAACATATTTGCCGGATGCAGTATATCAGATAGATTTTATTTGTAGACTGCTGCTTCCATAAGTGTTGATTGTGGATCCAAGTAAGATGAAACCCTTGACAATTTCAATCTTTTCTCTTCAAATACTTATCATTATGGTGCCACCCAACCATTATATTGAAATTCATATAGAATTATTTAGTTTTAAAAGTCTTCACAGTAAGTGCTTCAAGACTCCTTTGCTTTCAACAAGCAATGTGTATCATCAGCATTTTGTAGGTTGTTATTGAGTTACTATAATCTGCTAATACCTTGTTCGTCATATAGGCCAACAGGCATTCAAAAACAACAAGGGGATACTTTGTGGTTTAAAATCTGGAAACCATGTCAGGGTTTTGTTATTTCACCACGCTTCTTCAATCTCTATGCTGAGCAAATGATCAGAGAAGCTGGACTATATGAAAAAGAATGTTCCACTGGAATTGGAGGAAGATTCATTAGCAACATATGTGGTAACTGTTGTTATTTAAAAAATGGTACTTGCAGTTCCTGCATAATAGGAATTAGCTGCTGTGGAATACTACATGTGTTCCGGGCATTGGTTGGGTCTTTGACACATGCTGTCTCACATCATCTGCAGAGCAGCCCGAGGAGGCTGCCCTTGCTATCACCATTTCATGGATAAAGAAATGAAATGCCATTTTTGGTACCTTGCTCAAGGTCACTCAATTTGGAAGTCCTAGATCCAGGATTTCAATCCAGGGCTCTCTGAACTTGGAACTTAGCTATTTCCAGTCCTCAAAGCATCCAAACTAGATTAGAGTTGGGAAGCTCCAAGGATTCAGGGTCTGAAAGTGTTGACTTGTTTTGTCATGAGTTGCTTTGTCTCTTGCACTGGCCCCAGGTATAATTCAGCACATCCCCCTCTCTCCCCACAGGTTACATGGTCTCTTTCATGCTTTGCCTTCTCATAGTGATGAGCATGTCCCTCATGACCTTCAACTTCTGGTGGCTGAGCTATTGGTTGCAGCAGGGATCAGGGGTGAGTACCATGGTGGGGATGAGGTACATTTCTATTAGTTTTCATGGAGTGGAGTAAATTCCTGCTTCCTGGGAACTTATTATCTGATGCTCATAAGGACCATAAATTAGGGGTACGCAGGGTAAGTGCAATGCCAACCATTGCTAAGTTGGCAAGTTGGCAGAAGCTGCACCAAAGAGAACCTCTGGGAGACAGCATACCAGGGATTCCAGCCTATATTTAGAGTGGGTAATCATCTATTTAGTTTGCTTGGGAGGCATCCAGAAGGTTTCTGCTCCTCCAAATGTTTTATTTTCCATCTTAGTGACTTTATCCATTTGCCTCATCATCATGTTTTGTTTAATATATGCGCTTATACTCCTGGTGTATGGCAGAGGCTGGGGAGCTACTGAGTGCCAGGCTATTTCATTAACCTTTCCAACTACATTCGAGGTAGGTACCACTGTCCATATGAGGAAACTGCCTAGATAGGATAAAGTACTTGCCTGATTCCTGCTCCTTTATTTCTTATCTACAAGACTCAAGCAGGTTCTTTATTTTATCCGATCTAGGCACAGTTTCCTCATATGAAAAATGGAACGATAGTCTGAATCTAAGAATGGTTTTCCAAATGCCTCACTTGGTTAACCTTTTGAGTTAAGTATCAGCAAAATTTGGTCTGGCAACCAGAGACCGTCTCAGTATTTAGCACTGGAAAAGATTTTCTACAGAGAACCAGAGACTCACACACCATTAGGAAGGTTGGGGTATAGAAAGAAAACAGTCACTACTGACTACAAGTGGGTTTCATTGACGTGGATGCTTTTTCGGATACCTGGAAGCCACTGACAAACTCCATGTGCTATGCACCTGCCCATAGTTAACATCAAATTACAATAGCTTCTTCTTTTCTATATTTGAAATTTTCTGTGAGTGTCTTTCCCTGGAGGACTCTAATCTGCCATCTAGTTCCCAAATTATACCCACATCATCACAGAGGGTCAAGGAAGAAGATGGATCAGAATCTAACAGAAACTTCTAACGCCATAAACCCAAACCAAACCAGTTCCTGGCTAGTCAATTCTCATGTCTCCTCTATATAACAGGATTTGGCTTTTCTTCCAAGGTGTCTCTAGGTAGATTGGAAACTCAAACCTTTTGGATAGTGATCAAGTGCTTAATCATTTGTGCCATCCAGGGACTCTCTTAAACCTCAGAGAGTGGATTAATTTATCCAGCTGATTTCTACCCAGACAGGAGACAAAAAGTAGCATTAGCATATAGATACTCTTGGGGCAAAGACTCTTTAAAGAAGAATGAAGAGAAGTCATAATTGTAGCAGTGCTGAGGACAGAGGAGCCTTAGCCATGTACTGGTTATGTGTTGGACTGCTAACCGCAAGGTCAGCAGTTCAAAACTACCAGCTGTTCCACAGGAAAAAGATGGGCTTTTAAATCTGTGTTACTCTGGGTAGGCTAGAGAAATAAATTCAGAGACACTCATATTGGTATAGGAAAGAGCTTTATATAAAGAGTATTTGTACATTAAGAAAACATACCAGTCCAGTCCAGATCAAGTCCATAAGTCCAATATTAGCCCATATGTCCAGTACCAGTCTGTAAATTCCTTTTCAGACTCATGCAACACATGCAATGAT
The DNA here is from genome assembly GCF_000313985.2 of Echinops telfairi. Taxonomy (NCBI): domain Eukaryota; kingdom Metazoa; phylum Chordata; class Mammalia; order Afrosoricida; family Tenrecidae; genus Echinops; species Echinops telfairi. The sequence goes on along the minus strand of NW_022106189.1, from coordinate 9,468,549 downwards.
ACCAAGTGCAGGAAGATCATAGGCCAGTGGGTGGAAAGTCTTATGGATCCAGTGGCAGTGGAAGCATCTTAGTGATGGCATGGGTCTCCATGTAGCTCCTCCAGCTCCAAGGCTCTCACTGCCATCAGCATAGCTCCGTGTGGCTTGTCAACAGGAATGTCTCACAGGGAGTGAGTGTGTGTCCCTCCAGAGAGCTATTTATCTCCTTAGCACCTCCAAATGAGGTCATCAAACTGTGACCTGATTGACAGGCTAAACTCTACCCCTTCATTCTTAATAGTCTCAAGTTGGCAGCAGATTATGTAACTACCACACTACCTTTGTAAAGAGTTACAGTCTTGGAAACTCACAGGAGCAGTTCTCCATATCATAAAGTGTTGCTATGTTTTTGCACTAACTTGATGGCAACGAGTTTAGAGTTTATTCAGCAGAGCTTAATTATTACACCACCAGGGCTCCTCAGGAGATCCAGAGCTGTGGCAATGGGAATGAAACAGAAGGTAGTAAAAGAATGAAGCTGGGATGTTTTAATACATAGTCTCATGGTGTATGTCTCTAAATCTCATAAGGCCATAGGGAGAAGGCTTTTTTCTCACCCTCAATTTCACCCTGGACTCAAGTGGTCTGACATTCTGTTCTTTCTTCAAGACCAATGGCAGCCAAGAGAACAATGGGACCAATGCAATTCCAGGTGACCCGCTGGATAATCCACAGCTGCCCTTTTACCAGTTGGTCTATGGCCTCAGTGCCCTGTTCCTGGCCTGCCTGGGGATCTGCTCCTCAGGGGCTTTCACCAAAGTCACAAGGAAGGCATCCACAGCGCTGCACAACCAGCTCTTCAGCAAGGTAGGGCTCAACGAGCTGATGTCATCTAGCTGTTTATTGTTATTAGTATTTTGGTATAAAATGTGTAATAAAGCATTTTTCCAGTTCCAAAATATCGTATATTTCAGTGATACTATACATTGATTCTTTGGTTGTTGAATTCAATTGGTTCCACATTCGTGTTCAAACAACGATAAGTTTGAGAACTGATCATATTTTTCCCGTAAGAAATAATAGAAGACCAATTAACTGGTTTTAAGGCCCCCAAATTGCACTTATAAATTCATTTGTCCAGGACTTTAACACCAACTTAACAGCCCTAAGGTGTGGAAATATCCACTAAAACATCTAAACACAATAAATACAGTACATTAAATGTAAAAATGCAATACAGTAAATAAAAGTAATTTTTTCCATTATGTTTTGTTGTGGGTTTTCGGAATGGTACAGTAACATGGGCCTCACTTTAAAATCCCCACTAAAATGATGCCCGGCTATCAAAAAGTATAGCGTCTGGGGTCTTAAAGGCTTGAAGGTAATCAAGCGGCCATCAAGCTCAGAAGCAACAAAGCCCACATGGAAGAAGCACACCAGCCTATGCAATCATGAGGTGTCGAATGGATCAGGTATAAGACATCATCAGAACAAAAAATTTTACCATTGTGAATGATAGGGGGAGTGTGGAGTGGAGACCCAATGCCCATGAGTAGGCCACTGGAGATCCCCTTGCAGAGGGGTCTCGGAGAGGAGATGAGCCACTCAGTGTGTGATGTAACAACGATGAAAAATACAACTTTCCTCTAGTTCCTAAATGTTTCCTCCCCGCTCCCACTATCATGACATGAATTCTACCCTGCAAGTCTGGCTAGACCAGAGGATGTACACTGGTACAGATAGGAACTGGAAATCCAGGGAATCCAGGGCGGATGAGCCCTTCAGGACCAGTGGTGTGAGTGGCGATACTGGGAGGGTAGAGGGAGAGTGGGTAGGAAAGAGGGAACCGATTCCAAGGAACTATATGTGACCTCCTCCCTGAGGAAAGGACAACCGAAAAGTGGGTGCAGGGAGACGTCGGACAGGGCAAGATATGACAAAATAACAATTTATAAATTATCAAGGGCTCATGAAAGAGGGGGGAGTGGGGAGAGTGGGGAAAAATGAGGACCTAATGCCGGGGGCTTAAGTGGAGAGGAAATGTTTTGAGAATGATGAGGGCAATGAATGTACAAATGTGCTTCACACAATTGATGTATGTATGAATTGTGATAAGAGTTGTATGAGCCCCTAATAAAAGGATTAAAAAAATAAATAAATAAAATCCCCACTAAAATTCTCATTTCCAACAACAGAGTGAGCCTATCTTTCATAGGCTCATGGCCTGAAATGCCTTTTTAAAAAAAAAAAATTAATATTGAACTTTATTATAGGCAATTTAGGATGGATTGATTGACGTAGGATAAGAGCAAGTAACAGGTAATTCATTAATCATTTATAAAAACACATAAAAACTACTTGCCCCAGAATGCCTCCTAAATTTTTTTATGATTTTAAACCAAAGTATGAACATTTTTCTTTTACTTGTGTCTTATTTATTTTTTGTCATGCAAGCCCTAGTGGGCATTTTTCCCTCAAAAACTCGGGTTTTGTTGCAGTTGAGCACTTGCTGGGGACTGAAGCCCTCCTCCTCCAGGTAGTTGGGAAATGGAGTCCTTCAGCTACCAATGTATCGCCTTCAGCTTCACGTGCACGCTCTCCCTCCTCGCGCCTTACCTCACTGTGCGGCCCTGTCTTCTTTTTCACATTCTCATCCAGCCATGGGGGGCTTTGAACACTTCCGGCTGCTCAGCCCTCGCTTCCACATCCTTCATTAAACCACGAGGGCGGCTTTTGGCCCTTGCGCACGTCAGTCTCGGATGCTCTATCGCCATCAAGTTGCTTCTAAAATATCCAAATTAACAGGAACTTTTCAACCTCTTCAATGGTCTGGGTTCTCTGGATCACAGTTTCACACCTTTCGCTACATTCGCCGCTTTCATCACTCCCCTCCCGGCCCCCCCACCACAATGTTGATGAGGTCGCCTTAGCTATGTGGTACTCAGCCGCCAAATTAGACAAGCATTTTCATAACAAATGCTTTCTTTAACGCCATCGTGGTTCTCACATTCTTCCTCTTAGCTTTACTGCTATCACTAACTGCCTTTGGAACCATGGGATATTTTGTGCAATTAAGTGCAAACAAAAGCACAAGGATAAGTATTTGAGAGAGGAGAGCTTAGACTGAAGCACTACTCCTTTGTGTCGGCTGTGAAGTGCGACTCACTCTTGGCCTGTATAGGTGTTTTTGAAGTCAAATTTTTGGTTTGACTACAGAGCAAAGTTAGAAACCCTGAGCAG
>NW_022106189.1:9449133-9463771 GCF_000313985.2 Echinops telfairi | reverse complement strand
CGGATGAGCCCTACAGGACCAGTGGTGTGAGTGGCATAGTGTTTAAGGGTGTTGAGATGGAATTCCTCAAGGACAGCAGTTTGAAACGAGGGAGAGAAATGGGACTTTCGACTTGTGTAAACAGTTACCATCTTGGTAACTCACAGCTGCAGTTCTACCCTGTCCTATAGGGTTGCTATGAATCAGTATTAACTCCTTGGCAGTGAAGTTTGTTTTCTTTTTTTTAATCCCGCATGGCATAGTGGCTTTGGGTTGGGCTGCTAATCCCAAGGTCAGCAGTTTGAACTCACCAATCACTCAGAGGAGAAAGATGAAGCTTTCCATTCCTGTAAAGAGTTAGTCTTGGAAATTCACAGGGGAAACTCTACTCTGTCTAATATGGTCTTTGTGAATAGGATTTGAGGGCTGTAAGATTGTTTTTTTCCCTTTTCCTTAGGTTATAGCCTGAGATACGAGGACATGGGAAAATGAAATTGGTTAGTCAGTGGAGCCTTTAAAAATGCCTTCTGTGAGGAACATGGCTGTGCTGGGGGGTTGGTGGGGTTGGGCATGGGAGGCCCATTCCAGTCATGGTTTTCCCCTAACTACTTGGGTAACCTTGAACAAACCACTGAACCACCTCTCCTCCTCTGGCCCTCAGCTTTAAAATTAAGATGGCGAATGAGATACTTTTGTTACAGCTCTTTCAGTTTGAAAAGTTCTTTAATCTTCAAAGGACTACATGCCCACTGTAGATGTCATGTTGGAAGGGATCTCTCTGTCCCCCTCCCCCCAAACCCATTCCCTTGCTGTTGAACTGGTTGTGATTCTTGGCAATCTCATGTTAAGGAGTACAATTGCCCTATTGTTTTTCTTGAACGTAATCTCAACCTTTAGACAAGCACAACTGGTTTCACCATCCAGGGACTTTCAAAGGGAAAGTTGACCCAAGAGTTGCAGGAGAATTGCTGCTACTAATCTTTTGAAATCCTGAGTGAAAATGAATCTGCTGTAGGAAATGATAAGAGCTGGTTGTGATGGACTGCTTAGCTGAAGTTAAGTACTGCTTGAAGCCAATTCACTGTATTGTCTTTGTCTTTTATTGTGGTATACACAGTCTAAAATTTACCATTTCTACCATTTTCAAGGGTTCCATCCTGTGGCATCAACCACACTCACAGCGTGGTGCAACCATCACTATTATTAATTCCTAAAACTTTTTCATCACCTCCACAAAGGAAAACTCTGAATCGATTTTTTCTGTTTTTTTTTTTTTAATGACAGGTCTATTGAGGTATAAGGCACACGTAACATTCACCCACTTCAGAAGCGTTTTAGCACACATAAAGATTTGTGCAACTCTTACCACAGTGCTATGCAGCATTGCTATCATCTTGGTTTTCACAAATATGTGCACTGAAACTCAGAGAAGTTTAGTAACTTGCTCAAGCTCACATGGTTGTAGGTGGAGGAATTCAGCAGAACTGGAGGCCAGACAAATCGATTCAAGAGCCCATGCTTTAAACCACTTCTCTCTGCTGCCCCCAGGAAGCCTCTTAGGTTATTTTCTGCATCTTTTCAAAACCTATGGGTAGCAGGCATCTTCATCAAGTCCCATGCAATGTGTGCAGTTATTCTCACGATCCGGATTACCTTTATCTTGCAGGTTCTCGGCTACCCCATGAGTTTCTTTGATACAACTCCAATGGGCCGACTCTTGAACTGCTTTGCTGGGGACTTGGATGAGCTGGACCAGATCTTGCCCATGCTTACTGAGGAGTTCCTGCTCTTGGCTCTGTTGGTGATTTCCATCCTGTTGATTATCAGCTTGCTGTCTCCATATGTCCTGGTGATGGCTGCATTGTTGAGCATCATCGGCCTTGTGTTTTACACGTGAGTGGGCGCCTTTTGCTTGTGAGTGTGATGTGTGACTTGGGGTGAGGGGATTGTCCGAGAGTGTAATTATCCAGGTCGTTCACTCTTATTCTTGATGCAGGAGGTTCAAAAGGGCCATCAGCATGTTCAAGAGATTGGAGAATTACAGCCGATCCCCTTTATTGTCGCACGTCCTCACCTCTCTGTATGGCCTGAGCTCCATCCATGTCTATGGAAAAATGGAAGAGTTTGTCAGCAAGTAAGTCCCACCGTTGTTCACCTGAAGATGATAGGTGCTATAGCAGTGGCATGGAGTGGAAGGTAGAAAAAATTATATTCATAATTGCTAAATCCAAATAGAGGCTCCACAGACATGCATTCAACCAACCTTCTAATGTTTTATAGTTTTCAATTTTTTTTGTAGTAAAAGACTAGGAAAAAATAAAGGATGCATCTGTTAAAAACTCATTGACACTTTAGTAAATTCTGAATCACAGTGACCCTTTAAAGGTAAAAGGTAAAAGAACTGCCCCTTTAAGTTTCTGAGGCTGTAAATCTTTTCAGGAGCAGAAGCCTCATCTTTCCTCTTGAAGAGAAGTTGGTGAGTTTGAACTGCCAACCTTGTGGTTAGCAGCCCAAGACTACACCACCAGAGCTAGATGCTCCTATTTGCTCATGCAAATTAAGAGTCTAGAGGGAAGACTGAAATCAAATAAGGATGGTCCCAGAGGCTTAGACGTGTCTCTAGAAACTCTGTTTGCTGTTGTTTTACTGTTATGGCTTACATGGTGTTAATTTTAGCCAGCACCTTGGAGACTCCACCGCAGCTCCAGGGTCCTCTCCTGGTAGCAAAGTTGCTGCAATGACTTCATACCTCCTATGATCCAATTGAAGAACTCTCTTCCAGTCATGTACTCATAAACCCTAGCAGTTATTGAAGCATTAAAGGCAGGGGACGAGTATGGGAACACTGGGTTAGACTGACTTATGTGGTCTTCAGATTGTGCTTCTCCCCTCAGGTTTAAAAGGCTGACTGATGCACAGAGTAACTACCTGCTAATGTGCCTGTCTGCCACTCGATGGGTGGCATTGAGACTTGAGATCATGACCAACCTGGTGACCTTGATGCTAGCCTTGTTCGTGACTTTCGGCGTTTCTTCCACCACCTATTCCTATAAAGCCATGGCTCTCAGCTTTGTCTTGCAGGTGAGAGAAGGACCCTTTGACAAGCAGGGATTTTCCAGGCTGAGCTTGTCTCAGGCCCGTGGCCTCTGGAAAGACTCAGAGGTCCATCTGCCTTTGATTACAACTTGGGTTTTAGCAGTCTTATGAACTTTGTGCTTGATCTTCTGAATGCTGCTTCTTTGCTTGATTTCCTGGTGTTAGTTCTGAGTTGAGAAGTCTGAATTTAGAGATACTTCATGAAATTGTAGAACATTGGGATAGAAGGGAATCTTATAGGTAACAGAGCCCAATCCTTGTGAAGATGGGGAAACAGAGACTAAAAGAGTGAAGGAGCTGTCCAAAATGGACAGAGTGTTATAAGCAGAGCCAGGGCGAGAACCCTGACTTCTTGGTTTCCTGGATAATATCTCTTTACTTTACTGTTCATAACCAATCAAATTCTCAAATGTTTGTGAATCACTAGGTAGGGGGCTTGGGTGTTGTTTAAAAAAGCAAGTTTCCCTAGAGTGGGGCTTTTCTAACTTTAATATGCATAAAAATTAAAAAGAGTTTTTTACCCCATCCTTGGAGATGTTATTAATCCTGGGTCTGGGTGGAACCCACAGAAGTACCGCATTGGAGGAGCACTGCTATAGAGATTGTGGGTCAAGTCCTGGAGCTGAGAAGGTTGGGATTTACTTATTTATTTATTTAAGGATCGTTTCATTGGGGGCTCTTATAGCAATTCATACATCAATTGTATCAAGCATATTTGTACATATGTTGCCACCATTCTTTTCTCGACATTAACTTTCTACTGAGCCCTTGCTATCAGCTCCTCTTCCCGCCTTCCCCACCCCATCCTCGTGACCCCTAGATAAATTATAAATTATTATTATTTTCATATCTTACACTAATCATTGTCTCCCTCCCCCTGTGGTTTCTGTTGTCCATTCCCCTGGACAAGGGGGGGGGGTGTTGTGGTTATGTGTCGATCATCGCGATTGGTTCCCCCTGCCTCTCCTTTTCTCCCCACCTTCCTCCTACCCTTCTGTTATTGCTACTCCCACTCCTGTTCCTGGATTCTGTGTTTTGTGGACTCTCATCTCTTAGCTGTACCTATGCGCATACTTTAGTCTAGACATGTTCAGTCTAGCCCGCAGTGAAAGGTAGTACAGTACTGGGGTCTTGATAGTGGGGGATGAGGAAGCCTCAAGGAACCAGAGGAATATTGTGTTCCTGTGGGGTATTCTGGTGTAGTAGGTCTGTGTACCTCGCTTGGAGAAACATGGCCAAAATCCTTGATACTGGGCTACACAGGCATTTGAGGAATGAAGACAGAATGGCTATTTAAGGCTCATCATCTACAAAAATCCACACAAATACTGTCCATCAAGGGCCAATTCAGGGAATCCTGGGTGAACAGGTCCAGTGCAAACCATCCATTGCGGTTATACAATTGGCCTTGTCTCTAACTGGCTTGAGTTCCTATGTATTTATCACTGCGTTTTTCATCATTTCCCAATGATGATACATTATTTTTATACGCATAGGGCCCTGTCTTGCTCCTTATTGAGCCTCTTGTAATAGGTACTCATTTATATATCTGCCTGGGTTCAGAATCTTCCACAGCCAGGTAGAGATGTGACTGTGCAGTGCTTAGTCATAGACACCTAATGAGTACAACACCAATTGAATTTATTGAGAGAATACACTGAGATTGTGGTATGTTGCTCTATTTTCTTTCCTTTAATTTTCACAACACTCCAAGCATGACCTTAAATATACTGTGCCTGAATAGACTGAAGACCAAAGAGTTGTGGTATGAAATAATCTTCAAGCCTTTAAAACCCCAGATGCTATATCTTTTGATAACCGGCCACCATCAGCTTTCTTCACCACATTTGCTTATGCACTCTTTTGTCTTCAGGAAGGTGGGCACCCACTGATATGATTCTTTTGTTCTTTGATGTCTGATACCTGGTCCCTTCTACACCTCGTGGCCACACAGGCTGGTGTGTTTCTTCCATGTGGGCTTTGATGCTTCTGAGCTAGATGGCTGCTTGTTTATCCACAAGCCTTTAAGGCCCCAGATGCTATATCTTTTGATAGCCGGGCACCATCAGCTTTCTTCACCACATTTGCTTATGCACATATTTGTCTTCAGCGATTGTGTCAGGAAGGTGTGCATCATGGAATGCAAATTTAATAGAACATGTTCTTGCATTGAGGAAGTACTTGAGTGGAGTTCCAATGCCCATCTGCTGTCTTAATATTAAACCTATAAATATATGCACGTAGATCTATTTCCCCATCCTCATATATAAATATATTTACATATATACATGCCTGTATTTAGACCTCTATAAATCCCCTTTGTCTCCTAGTTCTTTCCTCTATTTCCTTTTACTTTCCTCTTGTCCCACCATCATGCTCAGCCTTCATTTGGGTTTCAGTAATTTCTCTCGGTTACATTACCCTTGCCGAATCCCTACCAGGCTTCTCACACCCTCCTTGCCACTAATTTTGAATCACTTGTTGCTCCACTGTCCCTGGGTTTGTCAACACCACCTCCTTACTCCCGCCTCCCCCTTTCCCATGTCCCCTGGAACCATCGGTTCCATTGTTTTCTCCTCCAGACTGTTTATCCAGCCTATTTTATCTAGATAAATCTGTAGAGATAATAATATGCACCAGAAAACAAGGCATAGCAAGACAAGGCAATGAATGAGAACACAGCGATGACAACAAAAAAGAAAACCAATGACCCATAAAATAATAAATTAATTAAAATAAAAAAGAAAATAAACAACAAAGCCCACATGGAAGAAGCACACCAGCCTGTGTGACCACGGGGTGTCGAAAGGATCAGGTATTAGGCATCAAAGAACAAAAAATTATATCATTGTAAATGAGGGTGAGGCAGAGTGGAGAGCCAAAGCCCATCTGTAGGCAACTGGACACCCCCTTACTGAAAGGTTGCAGGGAGGAGATGAGGCAGTCAGGGTGTGATGTAGCAACAATTAAACAGAGAACTTTCCTCTAGTTCCTCAATGCTTCCTCCTCCCCAACTATCATGATCCCAATTCTACCTTACAATTATGGCTAGACCAGAGGATGTACACTGCTACAGACAGGAACAAAATACAGGGAACCCAGGGTGGATGACCCCTTCAGGACCAGTGGTGTGAGTGGTGATACTAGGAGGGTAGAGGGGGGGTGAGTTAGAAAGGGGGAACCGATTACAAGCATCTACATGTGACCTCCTCCCTTGGGGATGGACAACAGAAAAATGGGTGAAAGGAGATGTCAGACAGGGAAAGATATGATGACATAATAATTTATAAATTATCAAGGGTTCATGTGGGAGGGAGGAGCGGAGAAGGAGGGGGAAAATGAGGAGCTGATGCCAGGGGCTTAGGTGGAGAGCAAATGTTTTGAGAATGACAAGGGCAATGAATGTACAAATGTGCTTTACACAACTGATGTATGTATGGATTGTGATAAGAGTTGTATGAGTCCCTAATAAAAGGATTAAAAAAGTTTAATCTTTGAGTTGCAATATTGAAACATTCTACAGACAAAATATTGAATGAAGTAGAAAGATGGAAGGACGAAAGAAAGAGAGCCAGTGTACCAAAAAGATTTGGCTGATATTCAACCATTTCAAGATTTCAGGAAGTAGTATGTGATCAGGAATTGATGCTATTTAAGGAAGAAGTCCAATCTGCTCTAATGACAAAAAATAAGACAGAAGGAATTGACAGAATACAGCCTGAGCTAATTCAACAAACCGACAGAACACTGGAAATACTCACTTGTCTGTGCCAGAAAATTTGGGAGGCATCTACCTGGCTAACTGGCCGGAAGAGAGCATATTTGTGCCCATTCCAAAGAAAAATGATCCAACCAAGTATGGAAATTATTGAACAATGTCATCAATACCACAGACAAGTAAAATTTTGCTGGAAATAGTTAACAATGGCTGCAACACTGTCAACAGGGGACTATCAGACATTCAAGCCAGATCCTGAAGAAGACGTGCAAGCGGGAGATCATTGCTGATGACAGCTGCCTGCTGGCTGAAGGTAGAGCATACCCGAGGATATTTTCCCACGTTTCATTCACTATGCAGGATTTCAACTCTGTTGATCATAAAGGGTTATGGAGAGAATTGTGAAGAATAGGAATTCCAAAACACTTAATTGTGCGCATACAGAAACTGCCTATAGACAAAAATTCAGTCATTCCATCGGAACAAGGAGATACTGTTTTTCCTAATTTAAATTTAAAGAAGAACTCAACATCACGATTTGAGGAAGATCAGCCCTGCAGGACCAGTGGTGTGAGTGGCAAAACAGGGAGGGTAGAGGGAGAGTGGGTAGGAAAGAGGGAACCGATTACAAGGAACTATATGTGACCTCCTCCCTGGGGGATGGACAATAGAAAAGTGGGTGAAGGGAAACATCGGACAGGGCAAGATATGACAAAATAACAATTTATAAATTGTCAAGGGCTCATGCGGGAGTGGGGAGCGGGGAGGGAGGGGAAAAATGAGGACCTAATGCCAGCAGTTTAAGTGGAGAGAAAATGTTTTGAGAATGATGAGGGCAATGAATGTACAAATGCGCTTTACACAATTGATGTGTGTGTGGATTGTGATAAGAGTTGTATGAGCCCCTAATAAAATGATTAAAAAAAAAAAAGAACTTAAGAAAAAAAAAATCAGCAATATAAAGATGGCACAACCTTCCTTGCTGAATATAGAAAAAACTTGAAGCACTTAGTGATGAAGATCAAATACATAAATATAACACAAAGAATAAATAACATAAAGAAGATATAGCAAACAAACCTCACAACTAGACCAATAAGCAGTATCATGATAAACAGAGAAAAGAAGTTGTCAAAGCATTTATTTTATTTGGATCCACAATTAACACCCAGGAACGCAACAGTCAGGAAATCCAATGATGTATTGCAATGGGCAAGTTTGCTATAAAAGATCCTATAAAGTATTAAAAGGCAGAGATGTAACTTTGGTGTCACTAAAGGATATCTTACCCCAGTCTGGCACTTTAAACAACTTCATATGCATGTGCAAGCTGGACAACAAATCAATAAGTAAGGAAGACTAGAAGCGTTGATGGGTTTGGATTATGATGCAGAGCAGGAAGAGACTGCCAGAAGAATGAACAAATCGGTCTTGGAAAAAGTACATCCAGAAAATTCCATAGAGTGAGGATGGCAAGACTTTATCTCCTGTACCTTAGGCAAGTTACCAGGAGTGGGCAATTTCTAGGAAAGGACACCATGGATGGTAAAGCAGAAGACCAGTGAGAAGAAAAAGACCCTCAATGATGTGACTTTGCACAGTGGCGGCAACAATGGGCGCCAGTAGAGTAATGACTGTGAGGATGACACAGTGAGGATGACACAGGACTGGCCAGGAGGTTGTTCTAGGGGGTTTTATGAGTCAGAATGGATTGGAGAGCACCCAACAGTAACAAAATGTTAACCATTATTGTGGACTTGGTTTGAGGAGTAGGGGAAGGGTAATGGGTAGTCGCCAGGGGCTTTGAGAGCTTGCACACCTCAGTAGTTTCTTGACTTCCTGCCACTTCTCATTGGTTCCAGCTGGCATCCACCTTCCAGTGCACTGCCCGGATTGGCTCTGAGACAGACGCACACTTCATGGCTGTGGAGAGGATACTGCAGTACATGAAGGTGGGGTTCAGCTCTCACTCTAGGGAAAATGCTCTGAAAGCACCACATACAGCCAGGGGAAACATCTGGGGCCACTGCAGCCTTCTAGACCCTTCCTCCTCATCTATCCCAGAATACCTCTGAACTTTTCAGGATAATACCATTGGCTTTTTTTTTTGACTAACACAACGTCTCAAAGCATTGCTGTGAGTTATCTGCCCATTTTAGAAATGAGAGATTATATACCTTGCCAAAGAGTAAGAATAATATTGTTATTATTGTTGTAATCATAATTGCTACAACAATTGCGATAAACCAGAAGTTCCCATCAGTTGCTGGGGAGGCAGTCTGACTCAGGACGACCCACGGCTGTAGGGCAGACAGCCTCACTTTTGCTCCATGGAGTTTTTGAGGCTGTGTTTTCAGAAGCAGATTGGCAAATCTTTCTTTCAGTCAGCTCTGGTGGGTTTAAACTGTCATCTTTTTGCCTTGTAGTGGAGCAAATTCCATGAGTCCCACCCCTAAGGAGCCCTGGTGCCATAGTGGTGACGCACTGGGCTGCAATCCCCATGGTCGGCAGTTTGAAATCCACAGCAGCTCCTTGGGAGAACCACTGGGCTTTCCACTTCCATAAACAGTTACAGTCTCGGAAACCTGCAGGAGGTAGCTAAGAGCCATTATGAACTCCATGACAGGGAGAAGGGCTATTATTATTGTTGTTATTGCTTCTATTTATGTCATAGAAGTTAAGATCATAGATTTTGGAGTCAGGTTGCCTGTATTAAAGTACATGTTTTTCTACTTGGATTAGCTGTGTAGCCTTGGGCAAGATATTCAACCTCTTTGTTTCCCATTCCTTAATGGGAAAAATAACAGTATCTATGACATTGGGGTGTTCCCAAGCTCTTTACAGTGTAAAGAGCTTAGAGTAGTATCTGGTCCATAGCAACCCTTTAATACTGTTCGCTATTAGGATTGAGCCCTTTATATAAATTATCTCACAGAATCACAAAATAATTTTTTGAGGTCAATTGAATTAGTATTCCAATTATTCAAATGAGGAAACTGAGATTTGACTAAGCTGAACATTTGCTAAAAAAATCACATAGCCCGGGCTGGCAGAGCCCTGTGCTCCTAAAGCCTTCTGTCCCTCTTAGTGAAAGGAGCTAGGACTGGCAGCCAGGTTTCTCTGCTTCTTTTCCGGGATTCTTTCCTCTCAGGGTACCACCCCACGACTGATGCACAAATTATTAGGCTTGGAGGTAGGCTGGCCTGAGCTTGAGCCCCCGCTCATCCAACCATAAACTGTGTGATCTTAATTAAGCAAGTGGTTTAACTTGTTTTAGCTTCTAGTGCTGTTCCCAAAAGTGAGCAATGCTAGCCCCTAGGAAGCACTAGAATGATCTAATGGAGCAGTAAAAGCAAATAGCCACACTATCCTGGATTAAAGGCTATAGTAGAAAGTTTTTAATTGGCAGGGGGTGGCAGAGGTGGGGTGGCACAGAGTAGGGTTTTTTTCCTGAAAAGAGGCCGGTAGGCCAAATAAATGTGGCAACATATAGTCTCTTTGCTTTCCTGTAAAATGAATCTAAAAATGCCTACTTCACAGGATGAGGCTAGAGAGAAAGAGGTCTGAGCGAGGACTCTGAGCTAAAAAACACACCCTCTGAGGTGGGTTATCTCCACTGTCCTCAGTTATTCTGTATTATATTTCTGTAGAGCCAGATACACAATCAATTAGAAAAAGTGCTCTAAGCTATAATGAAGGAGCTAGCTATTTGAGCTATTCATTCTTCTGGGACAACATTATGAGCATTTCAGGTGAGTAAAGGGTCTTATGAAGTACAGGAACCTATTGTGGGTTTCTCTGGTCACACATGCTGTGTGACCATGATGCTCAGCAGGCTGGGAGAGTCACATACCTAGCACCTGATGTCAGTGGGTTGGTGGGTCTGGCCCAAGGTTGATGATGACTGCTGATTTCTTTTTCTTTCTTTACAAATGAGATGAGTGAACCTGAGGCTCCTTTGGTCACGGAAGGTGTGAGCTGTCCCCCTGGGTGGCCCCAGCATGGGGAAATAATCTTCCAGGATTATCAGATGAAATACCGAGTCAATACTCCAATTGTCCTTAAAGGCATCAACCTGACATTTCGCAGCCAAGAAGTTGTGGGCATCATGGGAAGGACGGGCTCTGGTGAGCTGAGCAGGGATGGGGTAGGGCTTTCTTGTCCTAGCCTTTGGTCTTTGAGAGTCAGTTTAATTTGAAGGCATGTGTTCTTGGCAAGTGTTTATTGCACTCTGTGCTGGGTCTGCTAGCTAGGGCCATGACCAAAATTCCCAGGTTCTACAGCTGTGGCATTCCAGTGGGAGAGAAAGAGATGTTGCCAATGAATAAAGAAATAACTAAAATCATTACAGGTTGTTGTGATAACAGGAAAGAAACAAGCAGAGTGGTATTATACTAAGCTGGTGGGCTACCTGAGCTATGGTGACCTGGATTGGGAGGTGACATTTGAGTTAAGACTTGAAGAGGGACCAGAATCCAGGGGAAGAGAGCTTTAGATCAAGGGCAACCCATTAATCTGGAGGCTATGGGAGAGTAAGGGGCAGGGGGGAGAGCATAAGATATAGGTCTTCTTTTCTTTCTACCCTTTCTTCACTTCCCTTCTTAAACTAAACTCATTATCATTGAGTGGATGCCAACTCATAGCAGTCCTATACAACAGGGTAGTGTTGACCCTGTGAGTTTCCAAGTCTATAACTCTTTATGGGAGTAGGCAGCCTCATCTTTCTAACTTGGAGTGGCTGGTGGTTTTGAAATACTTCTCTTCTTAAACCTCCCTTAATCAGCCTCTTCCTTCTTTCCTTCTCTCCCTCTTTTCTCCTCCTCAACTTCTCTATCCTCCATCCTCTTCTATCACTTTCAAGAATTCTGCCAAAGCATCTTCACTTTCCCTGCTTGCACTGTTGAAAGACACTGCTTGGATTTGGTTCTTGCCTCCTATGAGCTGAAGCTTTGAGAGGGCTGCCTGGATGACTCAAGCTTTCATGGGTCTACGCTTCCTCAGGACTTTGTAGAACTTATTCTATCACAAGGCGAAGGACTTCCAGATATAATAGTATGTGTTCTTCCCTTGCTCTTTCTCACCTGCCAGTTGACCCAAGAGGGCTGGGATCTCACCTAGTAAAGCTCTCAGTCCAATTGGCTGTATTCATTCAAGAGACGCTTGTCTTTATTCCACATCTAGTATGTGCCTGCCCAGAGGAGTAAAGGTTAGCAAGACACACAGCTTCTATCCTCATAGGGAATGAAAGCTAACTGGTTTTGGGGTCTGGCCCGTGACATAGATGAGTGAAAGGGACCTGAGGTGTGATGACCAGGGTGAGTGGGAGGGCACTATGACAAACAGAAGAACATACCATCTAAAAGTACTCAACTCTGCTGCTTGCCTGGGGGAATGGAAACCACTGTTTGTTAGTTCTACTGAGTTTGTAAAAGAAGTATGACATTTGAATTTTCGTCTTTGGGATCTTTGGAAATTGTAATGCTGGCAAGGGATTTAAAAAATAATGGCAACATTGTGTATATGAAATCAAACGAAATGTATACAGCATTTAATGCAGGGGCTCCATTTGCCACCATTAAGGCAAGCTATAAGAAAACGGCTCATGATTTTGGCCACCACTTTAAGCAGAGATTCCAGTCGTCTTCTGCCCTGTCAGTGTTTATGATGCTAAAGTGCGGGCTATGGAGGGGAGTGGGTCCCGTGTAAATATCACGTTTGACTTGGGCTGCCCTTAGTGTCGACTCAGGAAATGGAGCCTCATTTACTTCTGGTCCAACAGGGAAGTCCTCCTTGGGAATGGCTCTCTTTCGCCTTGTGGAGCCCACAGCAGGGCGGATTCTCATCGATGGTGTGGACATCTGCAGCATTGGCTTGGAGGCCCTCCGATCTAAACTCTCAATTATCCCTCAAGATCCCGTCCTGCTCTCTGGAACCATCAGGCAAGTGCGAGTTCAGATGCCTTGGTGGTGTAGTAGTATACTTTTCTTAGTAGTATAAGATTAGTAAAATAAAACCTCCCATGTGGGAGAGCTGGATTTGATTCTTGGCTGATGCACCTCATGCATGGCTATCACCTATGTATCCACGAAGGCTTGCATGTTGCTGTGATGCTGAACAGGTTCCAGTGGTGCTTCCAGAGTAACATGGACTAGAAAAAAGGCCTGGCAATCTACTTCCGAAAGGTATCCAGACCACAGTGGTCTGATCCACAATCCACCATGTGAATGGGCTTGCCTTGAATCAGGGCAGCTAACAACAGCAGGTCAGATGCCAGTCGGATGCACAGGCCTGACTCCAGAGAGAGGTTTCAAGTCCAGGATTCCAGTGCTGGAATTAGCTTGTGCCCTTGCACCAATATCCCACTTTCTGGTTCTCAGGTCTCTTCTGGCAAATGGAGTTCTTTGTGTTTACCTCGCCCACTGCACTTAAGTGTCCTTGAGGATTGAATAAGGTCTTGATATACATAAGAACACCTGTCAACTCTTATGTTCTAAACAAAAGCAAGGCATAACTTATTAAATACCTCAAACGATTGGTCATATTTCAGTTCACCATTAAACATATGCACTAGAACTGCCATATATATTTGTGTCAGCGAGGGGTTTATTCTCTTCTCTCTATTCAAGGTGAAGCGTTTTAGTCTGGGGATTAAGAAGTGCTGTTTCATAAGGGACACAGTATGGAAAGTGGAAGTGGGAAATAAACAGGTGGGTCAGTCAGGGAAGCAAGCAAGACTAGGGAGTTCAGCCTCTTCATACACTTTTCATTCCTTCAGAAGACAAAGGTCTATCCTGATTAGTGGTTCTACATTGCAATCTATTGTATGTAGGAAGATAAAGGGATGGACACTGGAGAAGATGGGAGAATCTATGATTTTTTCTTTTTTCCTTAACCAAGACCACTATGTATTTCTGCATGTTTTTTTAATCATTCCAATGGGAAACTCTGTTCCCATTAAGCAATAACTAACTCTTCACCCCTCTGATCCTACATCCTGGTAAACAGTGACTTTTTATCTCTTTATATTTGCCTGTTCTGGATATTATATATATGTGGGATCATACAATATTTATATTTTCCAGTGCTTGATTCAATTCACTTAAATTAATGACTTTTAAGGTTCATCCATGCTGTAGCAAGTCTCAGAGCTTTATTGAGATTTATGACTGAATTTATAAATGTATACAATTTTTAATCTATTCATATGTTGATGGACATTTGAGTTCTTTCTCCCTTTAGACTATTGTGAATAATAATGCAATGAACATTGGTGCACAAGTGTCTGTTGAGTTTTTAATTTTCTTGAGCATATGCCTAGGGGTGAAACCTCTGTGTGAGACAGTAATTCTATGTTTAACTTAATAAAATGTGAATTGGATGAAGATTTACATTTCAGATCACAATTTTTAAAAAGCTTAAACAACTTATCAAGCCTCTCAACAGCTTGCCCTGTCTCCTCCTCCCCTTTTTTTGCTTGTTCTTTTCCCTTTTATAGGAGATGAATGTTTAACTTTTCAATGGCCCATCAAACTATTTGCAATAGTGGCTATACCCATCTCACTAGCAATTAGGGAGAGCTCCAATTACTCCACATCCTTGCTAACATGTGAATGCACACACACACACACACATATACATACATACATATATATATGTAATAGTAATCTTAGTGGGTGTGAAGTGGTATCTCATTGTGATTTCAATGTTCATTTTCTTAATTTAATCATTTTATTGGGGGCTTATACAACTCTTATCATAATCCATCCATACATCCATTGTGTCAAGCACATTTGTACATTTGTTGCCATCATCATTCTCAAAACATTTGCTTTCTACTTGAGCCTT
>NW_022106189.1:9439984-9447733 GCF_000313985.2 Echinops telfairi | reverse complement strand
TTTTCGTGATGCACATTTTCTTTACATAAAACTCTCTCTTATACATGAGTTGCTGTGGATTTGTTTCTCCAAAGTACCCAGACTAATACAGTGCACATAGATCTATTTCCCCATCTTCATATATAAATATATTTACATACGTACATGCCTGTATTTAGACCTCTATAAATTCCCTTTGCTTTGTAGTTCTTTCCACTATTTCCTTTGACTTTCCTCTTGTCCCACTGTCATACCCAGCCTTAATTTGGGCTTCAGTAATTCCTCTCGGTTGATTATGCCCTACCAGGACTTCAAGGTTCATTTTCTTAATGACTAATGATAATCAGGTAGCATAAATGGGTAAGTTCTGGACTACCTAAAGGTTGGTGGCTCAAACAGCAGCATCTGCTTTTGAAAAATCACACCAAAAAACCTCAAATTCACTTCTGTAAAACTGATTCTGACTCACAGGAACCCTAAATATGGTTTCTCGGAATGTAAAACTTTATAGGGGCAAACAGTCTCCTCTTTCTCCTATTGAGTGGCTGGTGGGTTTGAACTGATAACCTTGAGGTAAGTAACCCACTGTCTAACCCACAGTGCCATCAGGGTTCCTTCTCAAAAGGTCATAACCTTGAAAATCCTATACAGTGCAGTTCTACTCTGCATGGATTGAAATTGGCTTTACAGCAACTAAAATTAATCGACCATTTGCATCTTTGGAGACTTGTTTGTTCATGTCCTTTGATGATTTTAATTATGTTGCTTGCCTTTTTTCTTCCTGAACTTTAGCAATCTCTGTTTTGTATGCTTTAGAAAATAACCTGGTTCCCATGTGTTTTAAGAGTATTTAAGGGACATACTTAGAGGCAGACTGATAGCATGACCCTCCCCTGCCCCACCCCACCCCAGAACTTAAGACATTTATCCACTCATTCATTGATTCATTGATCCTTTCCTCAATGAACTTAAAATTTCTGATTCTTGACCAGGTGCCAGATACTGTGGTAAGAACTTGAAACCTGTTGATAAGGGAACAGTTCCTCTGCTCTCCCATCAAGAGCTCACAGTTTGGTGTGCATGTGTTACACTTTGAATAGATGTGATCCCACAAATTACAAGAAGAAGAGATAAATGCTAGATCAAAGATGTAAACAAAGTGCTAACGGAGCTCAGAAGTGGAGCAATTCACTCTGCCTGGATGAAGGCTTTACAGAGGAGGGACATTGGAGCAGTGTCTTAAATGATGAGTAGTACACTTGGCAGGAAAAGTCTTTCGGAGAAGAATGAACCATGTGTGCATAGAACCAGCATTTCAAAAGGACAGTTGTGTTAAGGAAACAGTAAAACATTAAGTGATGGATTTGTGTGTATTCTAGTACTATTTTACCTTGATATAAGAGTAGTAAAAATATAAACTAACATTTATTGAGCATTCATATGCGCCAAACCCTTGCTTTAAGATGCTATCTCACTCTTTGAGAGCTTAAAATGTCACAACCTTGTAAGGGTCTCCTGAAGCACGTAACACTGATAAGCCACCAGGGAATGGTTGTAAGTAGGGAAATACTTGTCTGCCAGTTGTATGTGGGAGGGACTTACACATGAGCCTGTCTGTGAACATGCTTTGGAGAGTATTACTTATCATGCACATGATGATTTTACCTGACAATTAAAAAATATAATCCAACCTTACACACAAAAGGTGCAGCTTTCAGAATGGGGAAGAATCAAACAGAAATGAAGAAGAGGTTTCTCTCCAGGCCTGTCGTTGAAATGTTCCTGTGCTAACTCCAAAGTTCATGAGCTGTGAACCAAAGATTAATCCCACTTCCTGTTGATTGGGTGACTAGTTCAGATTCTCTCTACTGCAAGAAACAGAAAAATCCAAGTTCAAATAAGCAAAAAAGGCCTCTGCTGTTTCAAGATATTGGGGAGGCCATAGTTGGCTTCAAGGACCAGTTTTCCACTAGCTTTTTCTTGGTTTCATTGGCAAGCTCCAAAGAGAGGCATCTGGGAGCTCCATCTGGAGTTTCCCATTCTTGGTGGCAAAATAGTGGTGATCTATTCCATTCAATCAAGTGAAAAAGAGAAACCCTCTTTTCTAGTGGCTACCCCAAAGGCTGAAGATATTTTTGATTGGTTACCTTCTTATCCTGAACTGCTCGAGGTGGCCAGTGATGGTCATGTGCTGATTGACTTACACCTGAGTCATTTACTCCACCCCTATAGTTAGTGGTAGAGCTCTCTCTGAATGATGTGGGCTTTGAGCTGGGGAAGAGGTCAAAATAAAACATGCAGTCTGTTGCTTATAGAAGAAGGCATAGATGCTGGGAGGCTCAAGAAAATACTTACTCATAGGGGTGGCATGGGTTTTCCTAAGCACCTTCTTTCTCCACCATCTCCAAATCACCCAGTTCCAACCATTCTTGGTGATTTATTAGAAGAGGGCCATCCCAAAAATGAGTGAAGTTGTTAAGACTGTTCTCCTCTTCTATGGTAGATTCAACCTGGATCCCTTTGACTGCTACACAGATGAACAGATCTGGGATGTCTTGGGAAAGACATTCCTGACCAAGACAGTAAGTAGCTCCAAAGCCTCATTCTTGGTCTTAGCTGACCTTCTCAAGAGGGGACTTGGTCTTTTGGTGGCTACCTGCACATGATATTTTTGATGGTGCTGCTTTAAGGGAGAGACTGAAACACATGTCAGTGAGATGATTTGGTCTTTCTAAATAAAGACTGAAGCGTCTCAGTCTCTAACCATGTGCTAGGTACCCAGAAAAGACAAAGTGGACAGGTCTTTGCCTTCCTAGCGCTTACATTCAACCAAGATAAAGGCAGCAAGCAGAATCGCACTTGAAATACCTTTGTATAGTAGCTATTGCTGTCAGATATTGCAGGGCAATTGTACCAATAGAAACTTCAATGGGAAGCAGTTACTTTATATCATGTGAACAGACCTTTCAAAGGACATCTGAGCTGAGATCGATTGTCGAAGGGCAGCCAGGCAAAGATCTTTGAGAGAACATTCTCAACAGAGAAAGTCATAAATGCAAAGACCTGGAGGAGAGGATAAATGAAGCACAATTATGGAACACAATGGCCATCGTCCAGAGTGGAGAGGAGGGGCAGAGAAGTGCTACAAAATGTGACAGGAGAGTTGGGTGAGGTCAGCTCCCAGCCTCTTTCTGCAGTGGCCAATGCAGTATCTCTTCTTCCCTCAGATCTCAAAATTTCCACAGAAACTGTTCACAGAAGTTGTAGAAAATGGAGAAAACTTCTCTGTTGGGCAAAGACAGCTGCTCTGCATTGCTCGAGCTCTCCTTCGGAACTCCAAGGTGAGCCTGCCCCCCACACACAGGTGGGGCTGAGAAGCCCTAAGAAGTCACAGGTTCACAGGTAATGTCTGACTTGGTGCACCCCACTGGCTATTTCTCCTTCTGTTGCCACAAGATTGTCGGTGCCAGGCTCTTTCCTTAAAAAAACCCCAAATACTCACTCATTTCACTGAATAACTTTTCACATGTATGAGGGTAAGTCAGGCAAACATTTCTGCGCAATCATACATTTCACTAAACAAAAATATCAAAATGTGAAGCTACTGTTCTCAACATATTCTCTATGTAGGTCTACACTCCTGAAAACAGTGCTTCCACCTCGTTAGTACTTCCCATAAAATAGTCCTGCCCTCTTGGATTTACAGAAGCCAAAATGGCAGTTTTGGCATTTTTGAGGTACTCAAATGATGTACCTTTGAAATTTTCTCTGAATTTTGGGAGCAAAAAGAAGTCTGAGGAGGGCAAGATTAGGGCAGCAGGATGGATGGAGTGAAGTTTCTCAATAAAATTGTGGCAAGAAAACCCTTCCTATCTTGAAAGAATGAGCAGGGACATTGACACAGTAAGAGAAATTCCTTGATACAACTTTCTTGACTTTTTCCTCATCAATGCAGTTTTCAAATTTTCTTAAAACTTCTTCCTAACCGATCACAATGATCTACATATAACCCCTTCCCAGGGGGATGGACAACAGAAAAGTGGGTGAAGGGAGACAGCAGTCGGTGTAAGACATGAAAAAAATTTTTAATAAATTATCAAGGGCTCATGAGAGAGGGTGGGTGGGGGAGGGGGGAAATAAGGAGCAGATACCAAGGGCTCAAGTAGAAAGAAAATGTTTTGAAAATGATGATGGCAACATATGTACAAATGTGCTTGACACAATGGATGTACGTATGGATTGTGATAAGAGCTGTAAGGCCCCGATAAAATGATTCATGTTAAAAAAAATTAACCTCTTCCTAATAAGCCCTCATGATCACTCTGTGTTCTTAGAGAAGGATTTTTAATAATACTCCTTTGGGGTTCCCCTAACACAGTTGCCATAATGTTTTAAGGTGACATCTCTGCCTTAAAGTTAACGAGCCCAGTAGATCCTTTCAGAAGCCACTCTTGTGCTTGGATTTTTTTTAAAGGCACTCTAACAAGACTAAAGCCAGTGCATTACTGAGAGAAGTTGTCCTCAGTTATCCGCGGATCACAGAGACATGCTTAAACATGATTTCTTTGGAATAAACCTGTGCATGTATAAGTTGGAGTCCTTGTAGCCATACTTTTTGGCTTCCAGTTATGTTTATGGTGTAGGTGAGGTGGTACCCATACCACCCTGATACCCTGTAAGCGGAAATGCTCTACCATTACAAGCAAATGATTATGCTCTTTTCCTTGGGAAAAGCTACGAGGCTGGAAACTATTGTCTTACAAATTATCTACCGTACATCTGTCTTTAAATTTTAATGCCGGATATTCCTCTTGTCTTCATCTGAATTTAGAACCAGATGACAGCTTAGCCCGAGAAAGTTTACAGATATATTTAAAAGTTTAATGTAA
This sequence comes from Echinops telfairi, assembly GCF_000313985.2. Lineage (NCBI taxonomy): Eukaryota > Metazoa > Chordata > Mammalia > Afrosoricida > Tenrecidae > Echinops > Echinops telfairi. Next base: position 9,442,865 of record NW_022106189.1, on the reverse strand, counting down.
TAGTGTTTCTTGAGTATTCAAAATACTTTGTTGGTAGTTTTGGGTGTCAGCCCCTGAGCTAGTTAGGAGCAAATGAAGTGATGCAACATACACACAGATTTACAAATGCACACCTCCCCCACACTCACATGAAGGCACACATATGCCCACAAGTACATACATGCATTCACACAGCAGGGTTAACCAGTTACTAGTGCAAAAAGTGTTGGTGTCTACTGTCAGGGCTGTGGGAAAAGAGTAGGCGGAACTCTGGGGGGAGGGGCCTGCAGGAGGGGAGAACGTTTCAGAGGGGGTAGGTATCCCCTTCTTTCGTGAGCAAGATGAGCAGCAGGTTTGCAATATGTATGTGGCACTTTCTTAGCTTCTCATTTCCTTATTTCACAGTGACTTCGTTGTTTGGTGTGGAAATTGCTTTCTCTATATTGTTTCCCAAACTTATCTGTATACCAGCTAATCCGTGATTGACTGTGAAAAGCTACAAACAAACTCAACTGCCATCAGCTAGGTCCCAACTCAGTGCGTTAGAGCAGAATTGTGTTCTATCAGGTTTTCAGTAGATGGCTTTTCAGAAGTAGGTTGCTATGTTTTTCTTCTGAGGCTCCTCGGGAGAGACTTGAACCTCCAGTTGGCACCATCAGGAACTCTATGGTTTGCTAATGATATTCCTTTAAAAAAATAATTCAAACAATTGTGAATTAGGTGGGAGTTACCTTTTAGATAACCAATTTTGTATTCAAGAGTTTAGAGTACTTATCAAAGCCTTGAATAGCTTACGCTTGTTCCCCCACCGTGCCTTTGGTTTCTCTTCTCCCTCTTTTGGATTACCATCTTCCCCTTCACCCAGCATAGTCCCCAGCAACCTGCTAGCCTGTTGCTTCATCTTCCCTCCTTTATCCTCCCCACCCCTTGGTAACCTCCATAGTCTGTTCCCTGTGGTATGAGAGTATTGGTCATTTTTCTCCTTTTTCGTTATAACAGTGGTATCATACATTATTTGTGCTTTTGTGATTGACTAATTTCACTTGGCATATTGTTCTCTAGGTCAATCTTTGCCATGAGGTGCTTCATGGTTTCATTATTGTTTTTTAGAAAGGGATAGTATATGTATGCAGAAAAGTTTCTTTATTAATTCTACTACTAATGGGCACTTAAGTTGTTTCCATTTTTGTGAACAGTGAGTGCGGTGAACAGTGAGTGTGGTGATGGACATAGGTGTGCATATGCCTGTTCATGTTATGGGTCCCCTTTTAAGAAACTGCATCATTGCAAACAACAGTATTTGTGAAATCATACTTCATACGACAGGTATATTCTTCTAGTATATATTATGAATGAAGCAAATATGAAATTATTAAAATAGAAGGGTGTCACCATATAGTAGTTACAACCATCTCATATGAATTTAGAGTGTGTGCATACCACCTTCTGGGGAACATTGTTCTACATCCATTCAGGCATAAGAAGGCATTTTGATTTTTCATGAACTTAGTCTTCTTTTACTAAAATATAGTCAGCTCTTGGCTGACTATATTGTCTTTGTAATGTAAATGATAACTAAAAATTAACAAGTTGGTTTTGAATTTGGTCCAACCCTCTCAATTCACAACTAAGGAAACTAAGATCTAGATGGGAGGGATCAAAGTCTCATAATGAGTTAGTGGTAGAACCAGGAGTAGACCGAGGTCTCTTGGGGCTGCAGAGGTCACTTCCACCTGTGTTTTGTGCTCTCCAGATCATCCTTATTGATGAAGCCACAGCCTCCATTGATCTTGCGACTGATACCCTGATTCAGCGCACCATCCGAGACGCCTTCAAGGGCTGCACAGTGCTGATCATTGCACACCGTATTGCCACTGTGCTGAACTGTGACCGCATCCTTGTCATGGGCAATGGGAAGGTAAGAGTTGCCTCTCTGTCTTGATGGAAGGGCAGATGTACAGAATGCTGACACAGGAGGCCTTCCAATTCTTCAGGACGGAGCTCAGCGGTGCCCTGGTTCTCTCTCCTTTTTCTGCCTCCTAGGTCATGGAGTTTGACAAACCTGAGGTCCTGCAAAAGAAGCTTGGGTCATTTGCAGCTCTGCTGTCCACAACCAGTCCTTCCTTGAGCTAAAGAGAAAAGAAGACTGCATGAGGATGGCGAGGCTGAGTTCAGAGGGTTCCCAATGTTTAGTATAAGTCCTTCTGGCTAAGAGATGGCCACTTCTGCTGAAAGTAGGGATGCAATAATGTGAGGTCTACTGGTGATGGGCTGCAAAAGAAAACTGAGGAACAGAACCTGGAATAGGATCCTGCATCATTTAAGTCCATGCATTTCCTTTAAACGTATATGCTGAATAATTTCATGGTACTGTAAAAGTTTATTATCCTTTTTTTCTGAACTGTAATAAAAGTATTGCAAATGATGTATTGCCTTTATGAAAAAGTAAAACTAAGAAAACGTCACCCTATTTGTTATACTTTCTTATAACATTTTTTTCTATTTATTTATTAAATCATTTTATTGGGGGCTCGTACGACTCTGATCACAATCCATACATCCATCCATTGTGTCAAGCACATTTGTACATTTATTGCCATCATCATTCTCAGAGCATTTGCTTTCTACTTGAGTCCTTGGTATCAGCTCCTCATTTTTCCCCCTCCCTATCCGCATCCCCCTCCCTCATGAACCCTTGATAATTTATAAATTATTATTATTTTGTCATATCTTACCCACTCCCTTCACCCACTTTTCTGTTGTTCAACCCCCAGGGAGGAGGTTATACGTAGATCCTTGTAATCGGTTCCCCCTTTCCACCTCACCCTCCCGGCATCGCCACTCTGAGTACTGGTCCTAAAGGGATCATCTGTCCTGGATTCCCTGTGTTTCCAGTTCCTAT
>NW_022106189.1:9416089-9438755 GCF_000313985.2 Echinops telfairi | reverse complement strand
GAGATAATAACATGCACAAAAACAAGACAGAGCAAAACAAAGCAACAAAACAAAAAACAACAAAAAGCCAATGACAAAACAACAACAAAGAAAAGGCTGTAGTTAGTTCAAGGACTGTTTGTTGGCCTTTAGGAATGTTTTTAATTGAGTCCGATGGGGTGCCACGTCCTGGCCCCAAAGTCTATTTTTGGTATTCTGTGGGAACTTCATTGCTCTGTTCCCCTTGCTGTTCTCTTGCACACCCTTAGTGTTTTGCCTCAGTGTGGTGAGGTCAAATCAGGCGCTATTCCCACACTGTGTCTTCAGTGTTGTCCCCTGTAGGGCTATGGGTCAGTAAGGAACGTCATGTCTCATAGTGGAGCCATGTGGTCTTCTCTGTGGATTGGCTGCTCTGAGTGGGAATATAGTCGTCAAGGCTTTGTGGGCCAGGATGTGCTCCACTCTCTCTTCCTCCACCTTCATTCGCTCCCTCGTGCTCTGATCACACATGTCCCTCTCCTTGAGCTGCAGCTTCAGTGCTGTCCTCTGAAATAAATTCTTCTGGGGGGAGGGGCAGGTGTTCATGTAGTTGGGATTGGGGCCGGCCTCTCAGACCTCTCCTTGTTATACTTTCTATGTTAAGAAGTACAAGGAGCCATCAAAAAGTTCATGAAAATATTTTATTATATTTTAATTCCACTTTTCCTCAAACCTTGGGAAGTCCCTTCATACTTATTCAATTACAAGGAATAGAATCTCTCTCAAATTGACTTCTAAATAGAGACTTCTAAATACAGGGACTGCCTCAGGTAGCTGAAATGTCCTAAGATGTTCTTGTTTGGGTGCCAGAATGAAAAATACATCTGCCTTGGGACTTAGTTTCTCTTCTCTCAACTTTGATTTCCTTTGACTGCCTTCATTAACTGGCTTTATCTCTTCCTCTGGTGGCTACATGGCTCTGAGTAGCTCTAGCCTCATGTACAACCATCTCAGTCACTCCTCTGCTTCCTTCCCAAACAGGTCCAGCAAAAACTCCATGGCTAAATCTCACTGCACTGAGTTGAGCCATGTGCCTATGTGCATCCCTCAATCAAACATATGCTAAACTGTTGGGACTAGTGATTTTCAAGAACCAACTCATATGCTTACATATGGGTCAGTCAGTTGCCCTTAGTTACATGGACTGAAAATAGAAGGTATTAGTTTTCTAACATAAAAGTAGTGTGCTCTCTCTAGGTGAAGGAGGAATTGATGTAAAAGATAAAAAGGCCCTATCCAGTAACTGTCTGCCATATATATTTTTAACTGATTAGGAACATGAATGAATAAAATAAAGGTAGTTTGTAATTTATGATAACTGGAAATAAAATAATTTGTTTTATATCTATCTATCTATCATCTATCCCTCCATGTCTATGCCTATGGATATCTTCTTCAAGATCACCATGAATTGTGTATCCTTTTGCAATAATAAATCTCTAATCCTTAGTATGGTACTCTCTGTGAGTTCTGTGAGTTGTTACAACAAATTCTTAAAAACAAAAACCATTTTATTGACATATATTTCACATACCATACAATGAGATGGTATAAATGTATTAAAAAGAGTTTGTGCAATCATCTTAATTCTTGTTCCCATTAATATTAGCTTCCTATTTTCCCAACTTCTCTGACATAACCCTAAGAAACTACCAATCTATTTACCGTCTTTATAGAGTTATGTCTCCTGGATTTCATATAAAGAAATCATAGAAAACAACAGCAACTACAAAATAAAACAAAGAAAAACTCAATACAAAAGAAAACAGAAAGTAGTGAAAACTAGAACAAATTAAAAATGGGTCAAAAGGGAAAACAAATGGTAAATGTTAAATTCAAAAATTATTATATAATTCACATATTACCCATTTCCATAATTCAGTCATATTTAAAAGAGTTGTGTAATAATCACTGCAATCATTTCCAGAACATTTTCTTCCTTCTTGCACTTAGTATTAGTTCCTCCTTTCCCTCCAACCTGCCCTCCCATGTTTTCCAACAAGCCATTAACCCAGATACTGTCTCTATGGATTTGCCTATCCTAGATTTTATATACTAGAAAAAATACAAACAAAGAAAGAAAAACAGAAAAGATAAATAATTTAAAAAATGACCAACAAACAATAACAAAATAGATCAGTGAAATAAATCAATTGAGAGCACATTAAAAACGTGAACACATTTAAAATGGGTCAAAAAGAACAACAATTGAGCCCCCAATAAAATGATTTAAAAAAAAGAACAATTGATCACATATTATAATTTAACCTAATTACATCTGCCATTATTAAGTTTACAATACACTCTGTCTGATATCAAGGCTATTCCCATCCCTAAACTATGGTCAGAGGGTATACACCAGAGGTTTAATTAATGTAGAGATCTTTCAAATGGATTTTGCTATCCCACTGTCATGCAAAACCTTCTGACAACTGGGTGTTTACAATTTAAGCTCTGATACCTTTACCTCCTTTGGATTTTATTAATCATCCTTGGATCATACAGGCTGGTGTGCTTCTTCCATGTGGACTTAGTTGAAGTCTCATTTAGATGGCTGCTTGTTTGAAGACAAGGCCTGATGTTACTTCTTTTGATAGCCAGACACTATCTACTTTCTTGACCATACTTTGCTGTAGACCCATATCTTCCGTGATTTTTTCATGAGGGTGAGCATTGAGCATCTCATAAGAACTAATTGTTCTTCATTTTGTGCTAGAATGAATGTAAGCCCAAATTTCACTCATATATCTATGCTTCATCCACATCTCTGGTTCACTTTAGAGATTTCATTGTAATTTTAGGATAGAGAAGATTATCAATCATCCCCATGGGACATAAGGTAATTCTATTGATAGTGTCATTAATTTATCCAATGGTATTGAATTTTACACACTGTTGAGAAAAGGAAGCTATACAAGTATGACCAGGTCCAGACCACATTCCATGAATTGTTAATTTGTACAGATTAAATGAGCACTATTTACAATGACATGGGGATTGGGAAAATTTTCTAATATTCATTCACAAAGGGAGAAAGAACCATGCCTATCAGGTTAATATGTCATAGTAAAGCAAGAAGGCATTAACATTGTAAATATATGGTAGTCCTTGGCGACCTTTCATTGAGTACCCTAAAAGCAAGGGCTCTGAACCAAAATTTAATGACTGCCAATTCCATAGCCTGGGAGTGGCAGTCATCTGTTTCTTCTGATAGCAAGGAATTTCAGACTTAAGTCTAAAGACTACAGGTGAGTTTGAGATAAAGCCCCATTCATTTAGTGGGGTTTCCATATCTACTCCTTCTGGTGTGGCCTATGAAGGATGTTGTGTGTCTTGAAAGGATAGAATCTAAAGTCACAGCAGTTTATAGCACATGGCCTGGGTCACCAAGAACTTGCTAGAATAGGTTTAAAGTTTCTAATTTGGAACATAGCACTGGGCTTATTTTCTCCTTGGGTTCTATGTAAGTACTTTGGGAGTTTTTTTCCCCCAATGGGAAGTTGCTCTACTGAGTTTACCCACCAACAGAAGTTTAAATGCCTTCTCCAAAACATATGTGCTCCCCTCCTCCCATTTCCTTATTACTCTTTTAGGACTATCTATTGATTTAGCATGACCTTATAATGTTGTGTGGTGGTAAATGAATGGTTTTCTTCTCCTTTCCCCCTTGAAGGAGTGACTCCATCTGAAGTGAGATGTCCACCGTTTAAATCTTAAGGCATACATATAGAAAGGGTGATGTATGATTTGTGGATGCTAGTCTGATTCTCTACCTCTTTGTTTGGGAGACAAGATAAGAAGTTTCCGTGTTTTGAGAGCAGAAGCCTATGTTGTTGTGTTTGTTCATAGAGTAGTGGTATCATACAATATCTACCCTTTTGGGTTAACTAACTTCACTCAGCATAATGGTTCCCAAGTCCTTCCATGTCATGAGGTGTTTCATACTTTCATCACTGTTTTATAGGGATGGATGGTATTCCATTATATGTATGTACCATAGTTTTAAAATTCACTCTACTGTTGAATGTTTGTGCTGTTTCCAGCTTCTTGGTATTATGAATTGTGTTACAGAAAATTCTTGAAAATGAAGGAGAAGGGAAGGGGAGCCAGCAGGCAAAAGTGAGGGTGTTATGTGTACTCAAATTTGCTTCTGAATCTGTCCATTTGGCAGTCTTAAGGACTGTGTCCTTTTAATCTGTCAGATCTTCCTTAGCTCTAAATGAAGGAGAAGAGAGAGAGGGGAAGAGAAGAAAAGGGAACCACAAGGACATCTAATATCAGAAATGATAGAGAAGTGGTAAGATAGGGAAGGGTTCAATCTTCACATTTGGGGGGTTTGATTCATCCTGATTCTTATGCATGAAGACTTCATTGGGAGGGAAAATTATGTTTCAAAGTACTTTCCTTTTGATTTTCCTAAAATGTCTTAAGATAAATCAATTCAGTAAACAACTATTTGTACTGTTTTTTGCACTGGATTACATGCAGGGATACGATGACGCATATAGAGATGTTGTCCCTGCTCTCATGGAATTTTAATCTAGCGAGAATAAGTAAATAATACACATGTAAATAGTCACACAACAGCATAACAATTGGTGAGTCTAGGATAAGTGGACAGTCAGAACAGCCTCCAAGTGGAAATGAGGACTATACTGAGATTGGAAAATGAACAAACATTTACTTAGATGATGGGGTTTGGGCAAGAAGGAATGTTCCAGGCAAAGGGAACACCAAACAAACACCTGCATGAATGAAGAGTGACAGGTGCTGATGCAATACCTGGACCAAGCCCAAGAAAATGTCCAAGTCCTGAAGAGCTTGATGGGCCACATGCATACGTTCCCTTTTGTTTCTTCCTAGGGCTCTCAGGGGCTACCTCTGCTTCTGGGCTGACAGTGTTTCCTAGATAAATGTTCTCCTCTTCTTAATCCGCATTTACTGCTTGTGGTCTTGTAGATAAGTACAGCTACTGTGGAAAGTGATTTGACAATACACAAAACAGATGGAAATCAAGTTACCTTATGACCAAGCAATTCCACTACTAGGCATATACTCAGAAGAAATAAGAAACAGACCACAACCAGACATTTGCTCTCCAATGTTCATTGCAGCACAGTTCACAATTGCAAAAAAAAAAAATGGAAACAGCCTAGATTTTCATGAATAGATTAATGGAGTAAATAAATTAATGGAGTAAAAAACTGGTATATACACACAATGGAATATTATGCATCCATTAAAAATAGTGATAAAACAATGAAACACCTCATCTCATGGCATGGCATGATAAAACAATGAAACATCTCATCTCATCTATATGTATGCCTTAAAATATAATGCTGAGTGAAATCATCCAAGCACAAAAGGTCAAGTACAACATGAATGTACTGAGGAAAGGAAGTGCGAGAGTAGACCTCATTCCAATATGCCATTCCTTGAGGGTTATGTTCCTGCTTGGAGCACTCCATTCCCAGAGATGACAGCAGGGCTGGCCTCAGAATGAGACATGACATCCTCTCCCTCGATGACAGCACTACAGAGGATGGCCCTGAAGATACCTTTCCGGGAGAGTGGCTGGTCTGACTTGCCCACCTGGGGGAAAACCAAGAGGGAAGTGCAACAGACCAGTGATGGGAGCAAAGCCACAAAGTCCCCAAAGAATCCCAGTTATAGACTTCTGACTCAGGGGGCAATACTTGACACCTCATCTGAGTTGTTTGGCGTTGCTCACAAGGGAGCAACACTGAAAGTGTAAAAGTATGATGGGGGTGGGGTTGGTGCTAGACTGCTCCATCCCTGACTTCAGGGATAGCAATAGGGACTTTTAGGATGTACACATTTTGGATGCAATTGCTGAAGACTAAAAGGGTGTATGTGTTGTTAGGTAAGCTGGTGCCAGGATATGGGACCCTGAAAGAAAAGGGAACTGGACAGATGGATTATAACTTGTCCTTCGTGCTATGTAACAGAGATATTCATCTACTCTGTGTCAGGATCCCTGTTAGACTGGGGACTACTTGTATGGTCTCTCTTTCTTTCTGCTTTTGGTGTTCATCTATACAAGATAGACAAGATAGGTAATCTCAAGGAGACAGCAATGGGACTAATGGTTGGCGGGGGGTGCACTGGAGGAGAGGAGGTGGAGAGAGGTGAGTGTTGAGCCAACAATGACGGGGATAGGGGAACAGTAAGAGTTCCAAAATTGATAGCAAAGAGGGTGTAGCTGTCCTGGTCATGTTCAATCAACTGAATTGTTGGAATGACTGAAAGAACATGATAGTAGGGCAAGAGAAAAGGGAAAAAAGGAAAGAGAAAAAAGAAATAAATAGGTAGATATGTAAATATATAAATATAGGTATAATGTTATATATGTATATATATACAAATTCAACACAGAAGCAGATGGACTTTGGGCTTCTACTTAAATCTTACCTCAGTAAAAGAACAGTTGGCGCTAATAATGTGTCACTGTATGATACTCACCTTCCTGACATGATGGCTGCTGACAAAATGGGTGCATTAGCAAATGTGGTGAAGAGGCCTGATAGTGCTTGGCTATTAAAAGATATAGCATCTAGGGTCTTAAAAGTGTAGTTAGTCTTCCGGGAAGATGGTGACTGAGTAACACGTTCTATTAAACTGGCATTCCATGATGCTCACCTTCCCGACACAATCGCTGAAGACAAAGTGGGTCCATAAGAGCACATGTGGTGAAGAAAGCTGATGGAGTCTGGCTATCAAAAGAGATAGAGTTTGGGGTCTTAAAGGCTTGAAGATAAATAAGTGGCCATCTGGCTGAGAAACAAAAAAGCCCACATGGAAGAAGCACATCAGCCTGAGTGATCAGGAGGTGTCCATGGGATCAGTTATCAAGCATCAAAGAACAAAATATCGTATCATTGTAAATGAAGGAGAATGCGGAGTGAAGACCCAAAACCCATCTGTAGCCCCTAACAGAAGGCTCTTGGGGAGGAGATGGGCCAATCAAGGTGCAGTGTAGCAACGATGAAACATTCAACTTTCCTCTAGTTCTTCCTAAATGCTTCCTAGACCCCCTCCCCCACTATCATGATCCCAATTCTACCTTACAAATCTGGCTAGACCAGAGGATGTACACTGGCACAGATAGGAACTGGAGACACAGGGAATCTAGTACAGATGAACCCCTCAGGACCAGTGGTGAGAATGGCAATAGCCGGAGGGTGGAGGGAAGGTGGGGTAGTAAGGGAGAACTGATTACAAGGATTTACATATAATCCCCTCCCTTGGAAACCGACAACAGCAAAGTGGGTGAAGGGAGACATTGGGCAGTGTAAGACCTGAAAAATAATAATAATTTATACATTATCAAGGGTTCATAGTAAGGGAGGGGGGTGGCAGGGAGGGAGGGGAAAATGAGGAGCTGATACCAAGGGCTCAAGTAGAAAGAAAATGTTTGGAGAATGATGATGGCAACAAATGTACAAATGTGCTTGACACAATGGATGGATGTATGGATTGTGATAAGAGTTGTATGAACCCCCAATGAAATGATTTAAAACAAAATAAACAAACAAACAAAAAGCATTTAAACAAGCAGTCATCTAGCAGGGAAGCAACAAGCCCACATAGAAGAAGGACACCAGTATGTGTGGTCATGAGGTGTCGACAGGAAAAGGTATCAGAAGTTCAAAAACAAGCAACCAAATGGATGTGAAGAAGCAGGTATGTAGTGGAGATCCCAGATCCACCTTTAAGATAATTGGATAGTCAAAAAAAAAAGAAGATAATTGGATAGTCCTTCTCAGAAGGGCCACATGGAGGGATGATAAATCCAGGGTGTGGTATAGCACTGATGAAACACTGTCCTCTAATTCTTGAATATTTCCTCTCCCTACTATTATGTTTTTTATTTATTTTACCTCACTAATCATGTTAGACTTGTGTATGTTCATTTGTATAATTAAGATTGTTTGATGCATGAAAGTCAAGAGAGATAACCTTTCAGAAACAATAACAGGAGTAATGGTTCCCTGAGGTATGGAAGAGAGGGTGGGGGTATAGGGAGGTGATAACACTGATGATTGTATAACCCCATTTGGAGGGGAGCGAACAACAGAATTTTATGTGAATGGATATATTGGATGGTGTGAAATATGGGTAAATAATTAAATAAAGGTTCTTGGCGGGTAGGGTGGGAGAGGGAGAGGATAAAGGGGAGCTGATATCAAGGACTTCAAGAAGAAAGAAAATGTTTCGAAACTGATTGTGGCAGCAATTGTACAGTAATGCTTGATGTGATTGAACTATGGAATGTTATGATATCTATAAGAGTGCTCAATAACATGATTTCAAAAATCCTTTTGTCTTGTGCATTCCGTTTATGCCATCTCATGCCTTATTCTTCCAGGCCCTGGAAAGTGGGAAGGTCCTTGATAGTCCCACCTACTACTATCCCATTCAAAATCTTCAGGCCACAGAGATGTGAATCTGAAAATTTGCAGTGACTTTACTTCCCCTGCCCAGCCCCTCTCAGGGTCATCATGATTGCATGCATCACCTGTGATTAAGTCTGCCACAAATTATGAGTCACTTTCTTTGATCATGGTGGAGTCGTGGTTACTTGTGGGGTCGTGAGCCTCAAAGTCAGCATGCAGTTTGAAACCTCCAGCTGCTCCACAGGAGAAAGACAGACTTTTATGCTCCAGTAAACAGCAGTCTCAGAAACTCATAGGGGCAGTTTAAACCTGACCAATAGGGTTGCTATAGTGCAACATTGACTTCATTGATGGTGAGTTCGATTTTACTTTCTTTTTTTCCTTGGTCCTTGATTGTACCTTCCCTAGTGAGATTTAGGTGCTGAGTTTTCCTTGAGTAGACCAGCAGATGGCAGGCTTATCCCAAAAATACAGAAAGACCCAGCTGGCCAGATACATTGAGAATCTGTCAGGGACCTTGCTTCCCACTAAATCAAATAACAAGAAACAAAGTCTATTTTCACTCAATGCATACGGCCCAATTCAAGCTGCCCTTGCCCCCAGATTCCAGCTGCTGACTCTGTCCTGGGAATTGCTGCTAAAAATAGATTGATGTGCATCTAGGTCAGTGGTCCTCACACTTGGCTGCACCTTAGGAGGCCTTCTCTTATTTTCTTGCTCACCTTGTAGAACCCAAAACTTATTGTGGTGAAATACATAGACCATAAATTTGCCATTTTAAGTATATAATTCATTACATTCACAATATGATGCAGCCATCAGCTCTATTTTCAGAATGTTTTCATCACCCTTGTACTATGAAGCATTATTTGTTCATCCCCCTCTCATAGTAACTTATGACATTTCTTTTAGCATAGCATTTGAGGTTTGCTCCACATTTTCCCCCATTCTATTTGGGATCATCTGTGGTGATCTTGGTTAGATAGTTACTGGCACCAGGCATCATCCAGTTGTTCGGGTCTCAATACAGATGAATATTTGACTTATTGGGCTTTTTTCTTCTCTGAGCTTTTGGTTAGTTACCTTCTTGATGTTTTGATCCTGGAAAGCAGAGATCCATGATTGTGTCTTATAAGCTTGCTTGAGAACTTTTAGGACCATGGATACTACTTGTTTCACTAGAATGCAGATCATGATTGCTGTGAATTTTATAATGATTGACTTGTCTCACGAGACTATGGCCCTAAGCCTTCAAACCCAGAAAAATAATCTTGGAAGTGTTTTATTATTTATATAGATTATTTGTATTTGTTTTTAATAATGATGTGTGCCTGTACCTACATATTTGCATTTACATATCTATATCTATAGATATATAGATATTTTGGGGGCCATGTTGGTGTAGTGGTTAAACAGCTCAACTGCTAATTAAAAAGCCAGCAATTTGAACTCAACTGTCACTCTGCAGAAGAAATATGTAGTAGTCTGCTTCAGTAAAGATGTATAGCATTAGTACAGTGTGGGAATTGTGCCTGATCTGACCCCACCACACAGGGGTGAAACGCTAAGGTGCATGCCACAGAGAAGCAAGGGAAGCGAAGCAATGAAGTTCCCAAGGAATACCAAAAATAGACTTTGGGGTGAGGGCATGGCACCTCAACAGACTCAACCAGAAGATACTTCTGGAGTTCAACAAACAGACCTGGAACTATTTATAGGCTTTTCTTTCTTTCTTTCTTTCTTTTTTTTTTTTAGTAGGCTTTTCTTTTTTTGTCATTTTTTTGTTGTTATTTAGTTGTTTGGGTTTCTTCTGTTGTTTTATTTTGCTCTGCCTTGTTTTTGTGCTTATTATTGTCTCTGCATGTCTACCTTGAAAAGATAGGTGAGATAAACAATCCAGAGGAGAAACTAACGGGACCAATGGTTTCGGGGGACATGGGAGAGGGGAGGCAGGGAAAGGAAGTGGGTATTAACAAACCCAGGGACAAGGGAACAACAAGTGATCTAAAATTGATGGCAAGGAGGCCTTAGAATGCCTGGTAGGGCTTGATCAAAGGCAATATAACCAAGAGGAATTATGGAAACCCGAATGAAGGCCAAACATGGTAGTGGGACCAGAGGAAAATAAAAGGAAATAGAGGAGAGAAGTAGGAGACAAAGGACATTTACAGAGGTCTAAATATAGGCATGTACGTATGTAAATATAGTTTCATATAACAGTAGGGAAATAGATCTATGTACGTATATTTATATGTTAAGTATCAAGGTAGCAGACAGACATTGGGCCTCTACTCAAGTACTCTCTCAATGCAAGAACACTTTGTTCTAATAACCTGGCATTCCGTGATGCTCACTTTCCCAACACGATTGCTGAAGACAAAATGGATGGATAGAAAATGTGGTGAAGAAAGATTATGGTGCTCAGTTATCAAAAGATATAGCATCTCAGGTCTTAAAGGGTTGAAGATAAACAAGTGGCCATTTATCTGAGAAGCAACAAAGTCCACATAGATGAAGCACACCAGCTCGTATGATCATGAGGTGTCGATGGGATCAGGTATCAGGCATCAAAGACCCAGAACAAAAAATCATATCAATGTGAATGAGGGGTAGTATAGAATGGAGATCCTAAGCCCATCTGAGGACACTTAGACATCCCCTTATAGAAGGGTCACAAGGAAGAGATGAGCCAGTAAGGGTGCAGTATAGCACCAATGAAACCTACAACTTTCCTCTAGTTCTTTAATGCTTCCTCCACCCCACTATCATGATCCCAGTTCTACCTTACAAATCCGGCTAGATCAGAGCATGTACATGGGTACAGATAAGAACTGGAAACACATGGAATCCTGGACCAATAAACCCTTCAGGACCTATAATGAGAGTAGCGATACCAGGAGGGTAAAGGGAAGGTGGGGGGAAAAGCGGGAACTGGTCACAATGATCTACATATAACCCCTTCCCTGGGAGATGAACAACAGAAAAGCAAGTGAAGGGAGACATTGGTCAGTGTAAGACCTGAAAAAATAATAACAATTTATAAATTATCAAGGGTTTGTGAGGAAGGAAGAAAAATAAGGAGCTGATTCCAAGGGCTCAAGTAGGAAGAAAATGTTTTGAAATTGATGAGGACAACAAAAGTACAAATGTGCTTGGCACAGTGGATGTATGGATGGATTGTGATAAGAGCTGTAACATTAGTCCCCAGTAAAATGATTTTTAAAAGATTTATAGATTTAGAAACCTATGTGTCAGTTTTATACAGTCTTGGAAACTCACAGGGGCAGTCCTACCCATTTTTTATAGGCCATTGTGAGTTGGAACCAACTCAATGGCCGTGAGTTTGTTTTTACAGGGTTCTTATGAGTTGGAATTGACTCAATGGCAATGGTTTTAGTTTTTGGTATAGGTCCTTCTATCTGGTCTCATCTATGTACACACCTGTACCTACCTGTATAACAGTATGAGTATACCCATCCGTACAAGTGCTCAAGCATTCATTTTTATTTTGCTTGTGTTACACATATAGTACATCTCCATCTGGTGTTGGATCTTATCAAATGCCTTTTCTGCATCAATGGATATGACCATGTGGTTTTTCTTTTGTTTTATTTATGTGATTGATCATATTTATTGTTTTTCTAATGTTGAGCCAGTCTTGCATACCTAGGATAAATTCCACTTTATATATATATATATATATATGAAATTTTAAAAAGTGGATTCTCATTCTCACTCTCTCACTGCCTCACTCTCTCACTGTCTCATTCTCACTCTCTCACTGCCTCACTCTCTCACTGCCTCACTCTCACTCTCTCACTGCCTCACTCTCTCACTGCCTCACTCTCACTCTCTCACTGCCTCACTCTCTCACTGTCTCATTCTCTCACTGCCTCACTCTCACTGCCTCACTCTCTCACTGTCTCACTCTCTCACTCTCACTCACTCACTGTCTCATTCTCACTCTCTCACTGCCTCACTCTCTCACTGCCTCACTCACTCACTGTCTCACTCTCTCACTGTCTCATTCTCACTCTCTGTCTCATTCTCACTCTCTCACTGACTCACTAACTCACTGACTCACTCACTCACTGCCTCACTCTCTCACTGTCTCACTCTCACACAAAAAAAAAGAAAAAAAAAAAAAGAAAGAAATTTTAAAAAGTGATATCTTTGCCTTATTTTAGTATCTAGGTTAGGCTTGCTCCATAAAATGAATCTGGGAGTTTTCTGTGCTTTCCATACTTTAGAATGGCTTGAGTAGAATTGGTATCAGCTCTTCTCAGAATGTCTGGTATAATTCACCATTGAAGATGTCTGAGTCTGGACTTTTTGTTAGTAGTTTTTAAATCACCTGATTAATTTGTTGTTGTTGTGGATCTATTCAGATTTTCTATGTCAGTTCATGCTTGTTTAAATATGCAGTGCGTTACTAAAATTTTGTCTTTTTTTTAGAATTTTAGGTTTGTTGGAGTACAGTTCTTTGTAATATTCTGCTATTATCCTTTTTATTTCACTTGGTTCTGTTGTGATGTCACCCATTTAGTTTCCTATTCCTGTTATTCCCATCTTCCCTTTTCTTTTGTTAAATTTGCCAGTGATTTGGTGATTTTGTTCATCTTTTCAAAGAACCAACTTCTTTTCTTGTTGACTCTTTGTATTGTTTTTCTGTTTTCTGTCTCATTTATTTCTACTCTAATCTTTATTAAATAAAGGAGCTCTGGTGATGTTGTGAATTATGTGTAGGGCTGCCAGGTCAGCAGCAGTTCGATCCTACCAGCCACTTCTTAATGAGAAATTTGATGCTTTCTGGTTCCATAAAGATTTATAACTTCAGAAACCAACAAGAACAGTATTACTCTGTCCCATGGGGTCCACAGGATTCAGAATTAATTCAATGGAGCCTTTACTATTTCTTTTCTTCTGGTGGTTGTAGCCTTATTTTGCTGCTCCCTTGCTAATTGTTGGAGATGTTTGATTAAGATGTTGATGTTCGTTCTGCTTTTATGATGTACATGTATTTCTATAACTTGCACTCTGAGTTCTGCTTTTACTGGGCCTCAAAAATTTTGTTATGTTGTGTTTTCATTCTTACTTGATTGTTGGGATAAGTTGTTGATTTTGGTTCTTTTTTTATGCCATGAGGATGTATTTCCATAAATTTCACCCACAATACTGTTTTTACAGTGTCCCTAAAGTTTTGGTTGTGTTTTTATTCTTGCTTGGCTTGATTAAAAGTTTAATTTCTTCTATTACCCGGCAGTTTTCAAACAGACTGTTATGTAATTTCCATTTTTTTTCTTTATATTGCTGATTTTTAATTTTATAGCACTGTGATCTGAGAAGATTCTTTGGAATCTCTCAGTGCTTTAATTTTACTGAGGCTTCCTTTGTGCCAACCATGTGGTCTATTCTGGAGAATGTGTCATGCACATTGGAAAGGATTCTATATTGTGTTTATTGTGTGTGTGTGTGTTTTATTGAGAGTTCTATATATGCCTGTCAGGTCATGTTGGCTGATTTTGTTGTTTAGTTCTTCTGTGTCATGAGTTTCTTTCTACTGTTCTATCCTCATTGAAAGTGGTGTATTAAAGTTTCCTACTATTGTTGAAGAGTTGTTCAGTTCTGTCTTCAATTCTGTAGGAGTGTAATTAATGTAGTTTGACACTTTTTCATTGTATGCATAGGTATTTATTAAAACTGTTCAATTGACTCTTTGGTCACTATATAATGACCTTCATTTTCTCTTTTGTTGCTTTTGCTGGAAAGTCTATTTTATAAAAAAAATGATATTGCTCCTTCTTTTCCTTTTAATTGCCATTAAGTTGTTTCCCCCCCTCCTATTACTTGATTTTTAGTCTCTTTTTAATGTCCAATGTGTGTTTCTATACACAGACTGTTGATAAATACTATGCATTTTCTTATCTACTCTGCTATTCTCGCTCTTAAAAAAAAAATCATTCTATTGGGGGCTCATACAACTCATCACAATCCATACATCCATCCATTGTGTCAAGCACATTTGTACATTTGTTGTCATCATCATTCTCAAAACATTTGCTTTCTACTTGAGCCCTTAATATCAGCTCCTCATTTTTTCCCCTCTTCCCCACATCCCCTCCTTCTTGAGCCCTTGATAATTTATAAATTACTATTATTTTGTCAGTCTTACACTGTCCGACGTCTCCCTTCACCAACTTCTCTGACTCTTGATGAGTGCATTGAATCAATTTATATTCAGCATGAGTATTGATAGCTATTCATTTTGCTGTGTAAGTGTGCATGCGTGCTACTCCTGGTTTCTTTACTCCAAGTAATTTTCTATATTGAATTCATTTTATTTACGATTTTTCTTGGTCTCTTCATGTTGTTTTAGAGTCAACTAAATAGTTGTAATTTTCTACCGCTTATTTTGATGAGGCTTACTTATTTTCTTTGAGGTTATCTTGTAATTACTTACTTTTTCTCAAGTTTAAAAACTTGAAATCTACTTGGCTTCCTTTTATTTGGAACTTCTGTAACTACACCATTGCCTCCATATAACAAAAGAAGAAATAGAGGCGATCATCAACATAATAAAAACCATATATGAAAACCCAATGCTGAATATCACACTCACTAGAGAAAAACTGAATACATTTTCCCTGAAAACCGAACTAGACAAAGGTGCCCCTTATCACCACTATTTTTCAACTTTATGCTGGAAGTGTTAACCAGAACCATTCAACAACCAAAAAAAAATCAAGGAAATATAATTGGACAAAGAAAAGGGAAGCACTCACTATTTGCGGATGATATGATTTTATATAGTGAGAACACCAAGGGCTCCACAAAATGATGGTTGGAAACAATGGAAGGAGTTGGAAAAGTAGCAGTATATAAGATTAACATGCAAGTCTTTCTAATTCCTATAGACCAACAATTAGAGCTCTGAAATGACATCAAGAAAACAAATCATTTATAATTGTTATTCAAAGGCTGAAATGCCTAGCAATAAACTTAACCAAAGAAACGTAAGACATGTACAAAGAAAACCACAGAGCATTATAACAAGAAACCAAATGAGACCTACACAAAGAGAAGAATATATCATGTTAATGGATAGGAAGACTTAATATTGGGAAAATGCCAGTACACCTAAACCAATCAAGAAATACAATGCAATTCTGGTTGACCCAATTTCATTTTGCAAACAAATAGAAAAGCTAATTACTAACTTCATATGGAGAAGGAAGAGGCTGAAGACAAGCAAAGAAGTTCTCAAAAAGAGCAAACTAGAAGGCCTTGCATTATCTGCCCTCAAAACCTAATTCATGGTCACAGTAATCAAACCAGCCTGGTATTAGTACAATGATGGATATCTAAACTAATAGAAAACCCAGAAATAAAAGAATCCACCTCGAGGCAACTGCTTGGTGACAAAGGACCAAACAAACAAACAAACAAACAAAATTAAATGGGAAAGGAACACCCTCTTCAACAAATGGTGCTGGAACAAGTGGACCTATATCAGCAAAAGAATGAAATAGAATCCATAATTCACCCTATGCACAAAATCTCAAGATATATTGGTGACCTAAGTGTAAACCCCATAGCTATACGATCATCAATGAGAAACATGGGATGTATTTAAAGGCGCTATCGTAGGTCTTACATGGACTATCAAATATAATGGAGAGAGCCAATGAAGTGGAAGACAAAACAGATGACTGGACCATCAAAGCCTTCAACAAAACAGTTAAAGTGTAAGCCTGCAGATTGAGAAAACATCTTTTGAAATGACACTATGGGTAAGGGACTAATTACTAAAATTTATAGAATTTTACAACTCTTTGTGTGTCTTTATACAAGGGTGTGTGCCTATTTATACATACCAAACCTGAACCAAACTCACAGCCAGTTGATATAGACTCATACACTACAGGTCTGAGTGTATGCCCTGATCGAGCTTTCTACTCCCATAAAGAGTTACAGTTATTTATACTCACACATGAGGGTAATTAAAAAGGATTGCTACTGGAGTTTCAGTTCATGCATTCATAGGCTTATTTCAAACAGAATGTATTTAAACCTGTGAGCCCTGGAGGAATCATGGGTTATACATTGGGCTGCTAATTGCAAAAACAGAGACTTGAAACCCCAGCTGCTTTGTGGAGAAAGATGAGGCTGTCAACTCCAGTAAAGAGTTACAGTCTCAGAAACCTACAGGGACAGTTCTAATCTGGGCTACATACCATGGTCTGATCCATCATATTCAAGTTTACAATATTCTCTGTCTGATAGTAAAGTTGATTGAGTCCTTTGCCTGGTTCATAGAATTCTTTGGGAAATGGGATAGATAGAGGGAAACACTAACTAAGTATATGAGGTGGTATCTTCCCCCACCGCCATGAATGGAAAAAAACTCTGCTGGCCTGAGCTTTTGTAGTACGCATTTTTCCCATTAAGCAAGCGTTGAGCATCTCACTCTGAGTTAGTGCACCAAGTGGCATTGCCTAGGAAGGTTCTCTCTGGTCACAGTGAATTTTTTTGTTCAAGCAAAACTGCTTGAACTCATTTTATGTGATGGCTAATTTAAGAGAACAGCAGGGAGGAATCCCTGGGTCTTGGAAGGAAGGCGTGGTGTTCTACTTCCCCAAACTCAGCTTTGGAAAAGCCCATGGATCATAGCCCTGCTCTGGCACACCTGGGGTCACCTGGGCAGCATGATATGTCCAGGGACTTGAAGAGAACCAAGGAAGCAGAGAAGATTTGTGCACTGGGAGTTTACCTGAGGTATTATAAACAGAAAGCTTTTATGTATGAGTTAGCTGGGAGTGTTATAGACTTCTGTTCTTCAATAAAAAGGGAACAGAATGCCTTTTTATTTTTAGTTAAGTGAATGAGGAATGAATGTAAGAGTTTTTCTCGGATTTGGAATGTGAACTTTCTACTTCCCTCTACCCCAGGGCTGTTTTACTTTTGCTGGAACACGGAGAAAGAAGTGGGGTGCACTCTAGTAGCCCCTGGATTGAGGGTCAGAATATCTGACTTCTGGTCTCAATGCTGCCTCAAGCCACTCGTGGAAAGCTTGCTCTTCCTCGGCCTCCTCATCTGGAGCGTAGTTAGGAGCCAAGGGCTCTTCTTTTATACACATGTTGTGACTGGTCTGGAAGAAGTGGCAGTGCAAGCACAGCACACTGTGTGAGCTCTGATTATCACTACACCGCAGACCCACCTGAGAAGAGGCAGTGCCCTTTAATTCTGGAGAGGGAATGTTGGCCCCCCAGAGTTCCCTGTGTAGATGCAGTGCTAGTGGCAGTTGAATGGGGCAGTTGGAGTCTAGTCAGATGGGCTAAGAGAAGCTGAGTCTGAATTCAGTGGTGAGAAGGAGGCCCAAAACAACAGGCCACAGGAGTCCCCTCCAATGTCCCGTGACTTCTGACTCTTCCTCTCCTTTTGGTCCTCAGGACACTGGCATTTCCTGTCCAGGTAAAGTTCTTCTCTGTAGTCATTAATAGTCACTAATTAGTCTTTAGGGTCATTGGATTTCATTCCTGGGCTAGGCTGTGGTGGGCCATCCCAATACAGCTGCCCATGGAGGAGGATACAGGAACAGGGGCTTCCCAGAATTGAAGAGAGAACTGGGCACCTTCATTTGCTGTGTTCCCTAGGCCCCCTTATCATAAAAGGAAAAGGATAAATGCTAAGACAGGATTTCAAGATCTGTAATATACAAATGCTTATATTAAATAAATTAAGCCATCATATATACACAAGAGATTGTATGATCACTGTACCCTATTCCTAATTTGATCGTGGGATCTATAAAAATACCTGGAAATCATGGTGCACTATTCTGTGAGTCACATGGATTTAAAATGGAGGGTTTTCATCTTTCTTATCAGAACATTTCTGTCACTGGATAGGTGACCTCACTTGGAGGCCACAGGTCACTATTTGTGGGGAACATTATTTCGGATGAGTTGAACTCTGTTTAAGAAGACTTGAACATATCCCCATCCCCCTTTTTGCATCAACCGGTCACCTGCACAAGCTTCCCATTCCACTCCTCTCTTCACCTCCATCAGCTCTCTGACCCCTCCGAACTCACTGCCATTGAGCTGATTCTAACTGACAGCAACCCTATACAGCATTTCCAAAGCTGCAGATCTTTACAGAAGCCAATACCCTCAACCCTTCCCTGGGGAGTGCTTGGTGAGTTTTAGTTCCTGACCTTTAGGCTTGCAGTTCAACTCTTAACCAACAAACTCACCAGGGCTCCTTACCAGTCCTTCTTTCTGGTTTGGGAACAGCCAGGCAGGACTGTTTAGAAAGGTAAGGGGGCAACGTTTTCCACAGTTTCACCTCTTAGCTTTCAGCCCCCTGGAGGAACAAAGTTCCTGTGGGTGATAGGGGAGGATATGGAACATCAGATTTAATTCAGTGACTTTAAATTGAGGATAGATTTATTAATAAAGGATTAGGGGCCATGGAATGTTATATCTTGGAAGGTTGCAGGATTTAAAGGTGCCTTCCCTGGGTTGAAGCTGAGACTCTTATTTTTTTTACATAAATCATTTTATTGGGGGCTTGTACAATTCTTATCACAATCCATACATACATCCATTGTGTCAAACACATATGTACATTTGTTGCCATCATTATTCTCAAAACATTTACCTTCTACTTGAGCCCTTAATATCGGCTCCTCATTTTTCCCCCTCCCTCCCCACTCCTCCTTCCCTCATGAACCCTTCATAATTAATAAATTATTATTATTTTGTCATATGTTACACTGCCTGACATCTCCCCCTGCCCTCTTCTCTGCTGTCCATCCCCTAGGGAGTTGGCTATATGTAGATTCTTGTAATTGGTTTCCACTTTCCACCCCACATTCCCTCCACCCTCCAGGCATCGCCACTCTCACCACTGGTCCTGAAGGGGTCATCTGTCCTGGATTCCCTGTGTTTCCAGTTGTTATCTGTACCAATGTACATCCTCTGGTCTAGCCAGATTTGTAAGGTAGAATTAGGATTGTGATAGTGTGTGTGTGTCGGGGGAAGCATTTAAGAACTATGTTTCATCGTTGCTACCCTGCACCCTGACTGGCTCATCTCCTCCCCACAACCCTTCAGTAAAGGGGTGTCCAGTTGTCTACTGATGGGCTTTGGGTCTCCACTCTGCACTCGCTCTCATTTACAATGATATGATTTTTTGTTCTTTGATGCTTGATACCCGATCCCTTCGACTACTCATGGTTGCACAAGCTGGTGTGCTTCTTCCATGTGGGCTTTGTTGCTTCTGAGTTAGATGGCCGCTTGTTTATCTTCAAGCCTTTAAGACCCCAGACGCTATCTCTTTTGATAGCCTGCACCATCAGCTTTCTTCACCACATTTGCTTATGCACACGTTTGTCTTCAGTGATCATATCAGGAAGGTGGGCACCCACTGATATGATTTTTTGGTCTTTGGTGTCTGATAACTGGTCCCTTCTTCACCTCGTGGTCAGACAGGCTGGTGTGCTTCTTCCATGTGGGCTTTGATGCTTCTCAGCTAGATGGCCACTTGTTTATCTTCAAGCCTTTGAGACTCCAGATACTATATCTTTTGATATCCGGGCACCATCAGCTTTCTTTACCACATTTGCTTATGCACACACTTTTCTTCAGCAATCATGTCGGGAAGGTGTGCATCATGGAATGCCAGTTTAATAGCACAATGTGTTCTTGCATTGAGTAAGTACTTGAGTGGAGGCCAGATGTCCACAGAAGCAGAGAATCTTAAGGAAAGAAGCAGAGAATCTTAAGGAAAGACTTTCACTATGAGCACCAGAGAAGACTGAAAATCCAATTCTCAACCAAGAAATTGCTCATTATCTGACTTTGGGGGGCAGCAATAGAACATAACTGAGAAAAGTGGTAGGTTTGTGAGATGTTTTTCTTAAAATGCTCTCTAGAATTGTGTGATCACTTTCCCTAAACGCTGAAGACGAATGTGTGCATAAGTAACTGATGAAGAAGGCTGATGGTGCCCGGCTATCGAGAGATATAGCATCTGGGGTCTTAAAGGCTTGAATGTAAACAAGTGGCCATCTAGCCCAGAAGCAAAAAAACCCATATGGAAGCAGCACACCCAACACGTGTGATCATGAAGGGCCGAGGGGACCAGGTTTCAAGCACCAAAGGTGGTGGTGGTGGGGATAATATCATCGTGAATGAGGGGAGCACGTGATGGGGACCCACTGCCCATCTGTAGACAACTGGACATCCCTTGCATAGGGGTAGTGGGGAGGAGATGGGTCACTCCGGGATCAGTGTTGCAATAATGAAATTTACAACCTTCCTCTAGTTCTTAAACGCTTCCTCTCCCCCACTATCATGATCTCAATTCTACCTTGCAAACCTGGTTAGACCAGAGGATGCACAGCGGTACAGATGGGAACTGGAAACACAGGAAATCTAGGACAGATGAACCCCTGAGGACCAGTGTTGAGAGTGGTGATACCGGGAGGGAAGGGGGGCAGTAGAAAGGGAGAACTGATCACAAGAATCTACATATAACCTCCTCCCTGGGGGATGGGCAACAGAAAAGTGGGTGAAGGGAGATGCCAGGCAGTGTAAGATAAGATAAAATAATAATTTATAAATTATCAAGGGCTCATGAGGGAGGGGGAAGTGGGGAGAGAGGGGGAGGGGAAAAGGAAAATGAGGAACTGATTCCAGGAACCCAAGCGGAAAGCGAGTTTTGAGAATGATGAGGGCAATGGATGTATAAGTGTGCTTTACACAATTGATGTATGTGTGGATTGTGATAAGAGTTGTATTAGCCCCAATAAAATGGTTTTTAAAAAATGCTCTCTAGATAGCTTTTTTTCTTCCAGTTTGGATAGAGACAAGGATAAAGAAAGTTGAATCTAATGTAAGGAACATATCAGTGCAAATGTAATGATTTATACCAAATTACCCAGACTCCTGTGTCAAGAAGATGTTAAGTGGTGAAGATTATGGCAAAGTACCGATTACAAGGATCTATATGTGACCTCCTCCCTGGGGGACGGACAACTGTAAAATGGGTGAAGGGAGACATCAGACAGGGCAGGATATGACAAAATAATTTATAAATTATCAAGGGCTCATGAGGGAGGGGGGCGGGGAGGGAGGGGGAAAAATGAGGACCTGATGCAGGGGCTTAAGTGGAGAGCAAATGTTTTGAGAATGATGAGGGCAATGAATGTACAAATGTGCTCTACACAATTGATGTATGTATGGATTGTGATAAGAGTCGTATGAGCTCCTAATAAAACGATTAAATAAAAAATACAGTGTGCATGGCCTTACCAAGAGTGGCCACTGATGCATGAGCTAATTGTAGCCACACAAAAGTACAGGCACAGTATGGCCAGATCTGTTTAGTTTTCAGACACTAGGGTCCTTTTTGAAAAGTGAGCTATCTACCAATGTTTAATTGTTTGCTACAAATTCAAACATTTTATACCTGCAAGTTATATACAATCCACAATCTAGTCATTTTTTCTAAACAGACTCAAACCTACTGCCTACAAGCAGAGGGATCCACCGATGACTGTTTCCTATCTCTTGCCAATGCTCAGATGCTCTGAGTGGGAAAGTAGTGCTAGGAACCGTCCTGTGGGCTGTAAAGGACCTGTCCAGTTCTTTCCAACGGTCCCACCCCCATCCCACAACTGCTGGCAAGCCAAGGAGATTTCTCACTCCAGGCAGTTCCTTACTCCTGGCAGAGGGTGATGGTGTGACAGACGGGATAGAGATGTTAGCCAAAGCAGGCTTCCTGATTTAAAAAGTCTCATTTCCCCCAGTGCTGCCAAATTTAGCAAAGTGCCATTCCAGCTGCAATGCTTCCAAGTCATAGGTAATCATAGCTTTGCATTCCCTGTGGAGAGCTCAAGGAAATTACCTCCCAGCACCAATTTCCTATGCACTCATCTGATTACCTGAACCTGGACCAGGAGACCTAGCCTCCTGTGTTTGCCATCTTGGAGTTCGGACCCCTTAAGACAAGCTGCTGCGTACTTGCAGGCATAACCTGAGCCTTAGAAATGTGAATGAGAAGGAGAATGAGAAATCATAAGTGCCATTCTCCACAAAGGATGAGTGCACCCTCTTAAAAGAGTGTGGATGATCAAGCGGCCATCAAGCTCAGAAGCAACAAAGCCCACATGGAAGAAGCACACCAGCCTATGCAACCACGAGGTGTCGAAGGGATCAGGT
>NW_022106189.1:9401389-9415474 GCF_000313985.2 Echinops telfairi | reverse complement strand
ACGATGTACAAATGCGCTTTACACAATTGATGTGTGTATGGATTGGGATAACAGTTGTATGAGCCCCTAATAAAATGTTAAAAAAGAGAAGAAAAAAAAAAAGGAGAGGCTGCCTTGGATAGGAGGGGCTGGGGGTGTTTAGCTTGGGCAGGAGGGGAGTCCCTGAGTGGTATAAATGGATCATGTGTTTGACTGGTTGGTAAATGAAGATTGGAGGTTTACATTCATGTAGAGTAGTCTCAGAAGAAAGGACGGGTGATGTAATTTTGTAAACTGAGTCATTGAAAACCCTAAGGAGCACGGTTCCATGCTGACTCACATGGCATCCCCTTGAGTCAGAATTGATTCAAGGGCAACTTGCATACGGGTGGCTTGGGTGAGTGGGGGGAGATGGTGATTGTAGGACCACCCTCAGAAGGAAGAATAGATGTGTTCTTGTGGTTCCCGAGTGTCGAGCCAGTCTTGCAGGAGTTCAGTTCCTCTGAAGGCATGCTTCTTCTTCCCTGTTAGAACTTTTTAAAAGAATTCACATAAAAAGCATGTCTCTCTGATCAGTGGGTGGGCGTAGAGAAGTTCTTGCAGCAATACAATTCTCTTAGTCTTGATATGGTGACTTAGCAAAAGATCCAATCAAAACTAGCTTTTGAGGGGATTTGCTGGGCCAGTTCATTTCAAGGCAAAGAGTTTGGCTCAGAAGGTTATCATAACTTTTTCTTTTCTTTTATTCCAAAATGGCAACCCTGTAAGATTTCCTCAAAGGACAGGGGATACTCATGGAAGCTTGTTATGAGGAGTTTTATGAAAATTGGAAAGTACGTTGATGAAAGAAAGGCCAGGAAGGTTGTGCTAAGGAATTCCGTTCCATCACGATGCACCTGCCCGTTCTTCTAGAGGGTAAAGGCTGTTCTATGGTATTTTAATTTGGAAAAATTGCCCTTATCTATTCTAGAGCTTTGATCTGACTCCTTCAGATTTCTTTTTGTCCTCCAAACTCAAAGAACTTAAAGAAGAAACATGATTTGTGTTCCTTAAGGTGCCTAAACTGTTGCTCTGATGTAGTGTAAAATGAAGAGCACAGAATCATTGGGGAGGAGTCAGAGAGATGGAAATACTGCTTTCAGAATTTTATATATGTTGAGAAATAATAGCAGTGTGTATTTATATATGTATCTATCTATGAAGAGAATGAGTATATACCAGGGTTAGCATGTGGACATATATTTACTTGCTCTGTTAGTTGAGAGGGATTAAATCAACAACATCCCAGTAGCAAGAAGCATACATACCTATATCGTGGTTTCAAACATAATTTTCCAGAAAAAAACAAAAAAAAAAAAACTAGTGCTTTTTGGAGAAATTATTAATTTCAGCATTGAGGCAGGGAATACACAAAATGAAACTTGAGTATCTTTTAGTGACAGAAGGTAAGGAAGTACTAAAAGATAAAAACCAAAAATACCCCCAGAATAATGCAGGCATGGAAAAAATACAAAGGAGCCAAACGAAAGCGCTCCCAGTAGCCAAAAGTGAAACAATTTGATTAATAAAATAAATGACTGACATATAATTGGATTATAATCCAAAGTATAAAAGAATATCTCTGAGTTCATCCTGTTACAAATAAATAAGTGGGAGAAGAGACAAATCTCCCTTGTAGAAGAATTCCAAATAATTGATGTAGATGCTTTTCCTTAGGGAAGGGGAACATAACTGCTCTCTCCTCAGTTCGGGAAGCTGCGAATCCACATTCAAGGCATCACCAGGGTATCTCCCTCTCTCTCTGCTAGTTTTAAGAGTGATTTTTATCCCTCTACACTGGCGCTTCCTCTCTTCCAACTTCTGATCTATTATTAGCATTCTTGGCTTGGAAATATATCCCCACATGTTTGTCTATTCATTTAAAATAATTTTCCTACATATATTAATTAGTAAATAAAAATTATTATTCTTTTTGCTATTTATTCTTCTATAACTAATCTTGTTGTTGTTGTAAAATGTATGTACTAATTCTACAATATTTCAGTTGGATAATTTAGCACTATCAATTATATTAATCATATTGTGTAACTATCATATTATGAGAACTGTCAAATTTTCCATCACTGTAAAAAAGCACTCACTGCTTCTTAAATAATTCCTCTCCTTTTCCTCTTTCTCTCGTCCCTGGTAAGCTGGTACATTTTTTTCTTTGTCCTTTTGTAATTGACTTATTTACTTGAGAGTCATCTATGTTGATCAGAACTTAATTTATATTTATGTCTGAGCAATATTCCATCATATGTTCATATTACATTTTGTTTACCCTTATTCATTAGTTGAGGGATACCTAGGCTGCTTCCACATTTTGACTATTGTGAATAGTTCTATGTTTAAAATTTTGAGAAAGTGCCAAACCATTTTGCATTTCCACCAGCCATGGATAAGGATCCCAGTTTCACAAAGGGAGTACAAGAGAGCAGCAAAGGGAGCAGAGCATGACGTCCCAAAGGAATTCCAAAAATAGACTATGGGATCAGGGCTTAGCATCTCATCAGATTCTATAAAAAAACATTCATAAAGGTCAGCAGACAAAACTGGAACTATTTATAGGCTTTTTTCTCCTTTCATGTCTATATATGATAGGCAGGATAAACAATCCCGAGGAGAAAAAAATGGGACCAACATGGAAGGACATGGAAGGGGGGAAGGTGGGGAAAGGCAGGGGCTACCCAAAAAATCCATGGACAAGGGATCAACAAGTGATCTAAAATTGATAACGAGGAGGAGGGCATGGAATGCCTGGTGGGGTCTGATCAAGGGCAATGTAGCCGAAAGGAAGATTGAACATGATAGTGGGACAAGAGGAAAGTAAAAGGAAATAGAAGAAAGACCTAGTAGGCAAAGGACGTTTATAGAGGTATAAATACAGGCACATACATATGTTTATATATAAGGATAGGGACATAGATCTAAGTATATATATTTGTATGTTAAGTATTAAGGTCGAAGATGGACATTGGGCCTCTACTCCAGTACACACTCAATGCAAGAACACTTTGTTTTGATAACCTGTCATTAAATAATGCTCACATTCCCAACATGATCGCTAAAGACAAAACAGGTGCATAAGCAAATATGGTGAAGAAAGCTGATGGTGCCCGGCTATGAAAAGATATAGTGTCTGGGGTCTTAAAGACTTGAATATAAACAAGAGGCCAACTAGCTGGGAAGCAACAAAGCCCACTTGGAAGAAGCACACCAGCCTATGTGATCATGAGGTCTTAAAAGGATCAGGTACCAGGCATTAGAAGACCCAAAACAAACTATCATATTGATGTGAATGAGGTGGGACAGGGTGGAGACCCAAAGCCCATCTGTAGACACTTGCACATCCCTCCACAAAAGAGTCACATGGAAAGGACGAGCCAGCCAGCGTGCAGTATAACACTGATGAAACAGTTCTTTAATGCTTCCTCCCCCACCCCCACAATCATGACCCTGGTTTTACCTTACAAGTCTGGCTAGATCAGGTCATGTACACTGAATCCAGGACAGATAACCCTCTCAGGAACAATGGGAGTGTGATACTATGAGGGTAGGGTGATGGTCTGGGGAGAAAGAGGGAACTGATCGCAATGATCCATGTACGACCCTCCACCCAGGGTGATGAACAACAGAAACTTGGGTGAAGGGAGACAGCAGTCAGTTTAAGATATGAAAATAATAATTTATAATCTATCAAGGGTTTTATGAGGGAAGAGGTTGGAGGAGGGAAGAAAAAATTGAGCTGATATGAAGGGCTTAAGTAGTAAAAAATGTTTTGAAAAGGATGACGGCAACATATGTACTAATGTGCTTGACACAATGGATGTATGTGTGGATTGTGATAAGAACTGATTAAAAGAAAAAGGATCCCAGTTTCTCCACATTCTTACCGCCATGGTTATTTTCCTTAAAACAACAACAACAACAACAACAACCAAAAAAGCCCTCAGCCATCCTAGTGGCAGTGAAATAGATTTCCTTGTGGTTTTGGTTTGCATCTCTCTAATGGCAAATTATGTTGTACATTTTTAATACGCTATTGGCCATTTGAATAGTCTCTGTAGTTAAATGTCTGTTCAAGTCAAATGCCCATTTTAAACTTGGATTGTCATTTGTTGTTATGTCTCGGAAATTTTATATTTATTCTGAGTATTACACTCTTATCTGCTATATGGTTTTGGAAGATTTTCCCCAGAGTGCTATGTTGTCTCTACTTTTTGTATAAAGTTGTTTAATCAACAGGAGTATTTGATTTTTATGAGGTCCAATTTACCTATTTTGTCTTTTGCTGTTCATGCTTTTGTTTTAATATCTGGTTAATCCATTTTTAAGAATTAGACCTCTAGTCAGAAACCCCCCACCTTTTAAAAAATAAATGTTAAAGTTTCGTTTTAGTTTTCAACTTTTGTTTCTTGATTCATTTTAGGTATTTTATTATTTTAGATACTTTTCAAATGGAATTGTTTTCTTACTTTTAAAACTTTATTGCTGACATATGAAATGCAATTAACATAATGCCTAGAGGCTTTCCCCCTGTATTTTTTGGTGGGTTTCTATATGTAGGATTATCTTATCTGTGACTAGAGATAACCACGTTCTTTTCTAAATTTTATATTTTAATTTTTTTCTTGCTTTTTTTTCTGACTAGGATTTCCAGTACAATATTAAAAAGCAGTGGGGAAAGAGGATATCCTTATCTTGCTACTAATCTTAAGGGAGGAACTTTTAAACTTTTCCCACTGAGTATAATGCTGACTTGGTTTTTTGTTAATTCTTATAATTATATTAAAGATCTTGTTGCCTATTCCCATCTTGTTGAGTTCTTTTTTTCCCCCAAACAAAAAAGGGTGTTGGATTTTATCATAATCTTAGTGCAACTCTCCCCCTCTCACCCTTCCTTTCCATCAATTATATGTGAGATTCAAAGAAGCTGTGGATTTAGTTTTCTCATTTTGACCCTTGAACATGAAAACCTGTGAGAATAAGAGCTTGATGAAACTATCTTATTTTTCTGATTTTGCAAGTTTTCTGCCTTTGACAAGGTACAGGTTTATCATTTTCCTATTACTCTCTATTAGTGGGAAATATTTGTGTTTTCACTCTCTGATAGATATGTACCTTATAGGTTCTGGCTTTCACTGGTGTTAATGAAGTAATACTCTCTCC
The DNA here is from genome assembly GCF_000313985.2 of Echinops telfairi. NCBI lineage: Eukaryota > Metazoa > Chordata > Mammalia > Afrosoricida > Tenrecidae > Echinops > Echinops telfairi. Next base: position 9,410,284 of record NW_022106189.1, on the reverse strand, counting down.
CACTCCTTTTGCTCTGTCTACACACAGACACGTACACACACACACATGTATGCATATTCCAATATCTACTTATTTATCTTTTTCTTTTCATGGATGTTTAAGATGTTACACACTAGAATTATTCTCATAGAGTGGCCACAGATTTTAATATATGTATGTGTATGTGTATAATAAGAAAAACACACACATATACATACATATTCTCGATTGTTTGCTTCTGTTTTTTCTAGCTTGAACTTCAGTGTAGACATCAGAGAGATTAGCAGAAGCAGGGGAAGCATTGTGGGGAGGCCAAAAGCGGCTTGTAGAGTTCACCACTCTGTGACTCCTGGGGCCAGCAGGATTTATCCAGGGCATGTATAGATCTAAGGAGACAAATTGCTGGTTATTCGAGTAAAACCACCAACCCAATTTGATGCCATCAAGTTAATGCTGATTTACAGCGACCCCTTGGGTTTCCGAGACTGTCTTTCTCCTGCAGATCTGCTGGTGGTTTCAAACTGACTCTGTGGATGACAGCCCAGTGTGTAACCACTACACAATTAGGGCTCCTCATGGTCATAGAGGCATCTTCAACTTACCCAGATAATGCCAACTTTCATTCCAAATTGGTTATACTATCTGTGTTCCCATCAACAAAGTTCGAATGATGCTATACTCCATCCATATGCTACAACACTTATTGGAAACTAGCAAATGCATCACAAAAGAATTGAAGTAAGTTTCAATTTTACTTTTCCTCTTTTTATAATCACTCAGACCAGTGTTTAGATCTGATAGATAAGGACATTGGAGAGTTTTCAAAGTGGTGACCCTTTTTTCTATTTAAAAATTTTCTTTTATTTATATATTTCCCTTTTATTAGTAAGGTATAAAATCTACAAAGAAAAGATCCTATACATAGTCGCACAGCATACTGCATCATAAGAGTGACAATATTCCAGTAAACCATCAATATCTGTGGCTCTTTCTTATTTGCCCCCTTCCCACCCTCACTCATTCCTTCCTGATCCCTTCCCCCTTTCTTCACCTCTGGCCTAGTCATTGCCTTCAAAGGCTTTTCCATTGGAAAGAAAACCATTTGATTTTTTCTTTCTCCTTTATAATAAAGATGTCATGAGATATTTATCTTTAGGAGATTGGCTTATTTTGCTGAACACAATATTTTGTCCATATCATGAAACATTTGACAGATTCATCATTGTTTTTAGAAATGTGTAGCGTTCCATTTTGAGTTTTTACCAGACTCAATTGATCTATTCCTCGCCAGGACCAAAAGATGAATGGAAATGGGGAACCTCGGGAGGAACTGGGAAGAATACTGTTACATTGAGAGTATTTCAACCAATGTCATGAAAACAAATGTGTAAACAATGGTGAATGGAAAACTAGTTTGCTCTGTAAATGTCCAAAGTACAATAAAATTTAATTTAAATTTTCATCATTAAAAAAAACTTTATCTGAGGACATTTCCAGCTTTGACATGCCATGGAGCTTTCAGCCATTAGCACTTTAAAGAAATAATTTTATTAGGAGTTAATCCAGACATCGTATGTTTTTATAGTAAAATCATATTGGGCAGTGTTGTACAATTGCTACTACAATCTTCTTTCTTGAACTTTCTTGGACTCCTTAATATCAGCTTCCCCTTACCTCTCCTACCATACCCCCTAGGAACCTTTATTCTAGTTATTGCCTCTGTCGATTCACCTGTCCTAGGTTTTATATACAGAAAAACAGATACATTTATCTCAGAGGGTCAAGGAAGCTACCAACAACGACAAAATACAGCAGAGATAAGCCCCAATATGAAAACAAAAAATATTGAAAACCAGATCAAGCACAAAGTATTTCCAAAAAGAAATCAAATGACAAGGTTCTAATGATTCAAGTCAGATTTATCATTCTAATTTGTCTCTCTAGTATTCTCTGATAACTAGACTATTCCCATCGCTCAATGAAGGTTAGTGGGAAATTACCAGAGGCTTATTCCCTGTGTATGTCCTACAAATGTGTTTTCAGCTTCCACTGTCATGCCTAGCCTCCTGGCACCCCAATCTCACAATTTAAGCTCTGATACTATTCCCTCCTAGGGATTTAGATGATATATTTTACAATTCTTGGATCATGGATGTTTGTTTGTGTGCTTCTTCCATGTGGGCTTAGTTGATGTCTCACTTAGATGGCTGATTGTTTAGAAACAAGCTTTGAAGACCTCAGATGCTATTAACTGGGCACTATCTAATTTCTTCACCACACATTGCTAGAGCACCCATATCTTCTGTGGTTCCTTCATGAAGGTGTGTATCAAGCAGGCCTATAACATAAGAACTTATTGTTCTTAGATTGAAGGTAGGATTAAGTTCAAGCCCCAAATTCATTCCTGAAGATATGTTTTAGAGATATCTTTGTTGTTGTTTTTTTATGGTAGAGAATCTTATCTATTATCTCACTGGAGCATAAGGACCTTCTGTTTATAGTGTCATTGATGAACCCATGGTACTAATATTAAGACACTATTGAGAGAGGGACATTGAACAAGTGTAGGGTAAATGAAAATCACAATACATGGATTATTGACTTGTTAGAATAAATCCTTAAGTGACGGGACATGATTTACACAAACAATGGAAGTTAGTGGTCAGGCAAAACTGGTCTGCCAGAATAATACATATCTCAATACAGCAAGCAGGCAGGGCATTGAAGTAGTAAATAAAGATTAGCCTGCCTACCAACAGTTCAATACTCTTGGTATAGCTGTCTTCTGCTTCTTCACACATCATGTAGTTTCAGTATTGAATGCTTAGGCTACAGGTACGTTTGAGGTACAGCCTAGTTCATCTAGTGGCATGTTCACAAGGCATCCCTCTGTTGTGGCATTTAGAGAATATTGTGTGCCAGCATTTCCAATATCCTAGTATTCTATGGCAGATAGCCTGGGTCCCTAGGGGATGTAGAGAAGCTCAGACTAACGTGGCCTATTAGGAGCATAGTACCTGGTACACTCCCCACTTAGGGTCCTTAAAAGTATTGCTAGTCAATTTCCCACCCCACCCTCCTGCTAGGAAGTTGGTCTTCCCCACTTTTCTATCAACAGACAAGACAGTTTCTTCTCCATGATGTGTATCTTTCCCTTTTTCCCTTCTGACTTGATTTTCCCATTAATATCCCTCATCACTCTGGTAGGAATGTCTGTCAGTCCAGGGGGGCCTTGTCAAACATTTGCAAGCCATTAATACTTTTATGGGAACTACTTTTTTCAATGCTTCTAGACATAAAATTGTAGATCGCTGATTGGAAATATGACCTCTAATATAAGTATAATAGTGAGAATTCTGGTTTCAAGTGACAGAAATCAAATCAACTTAGTTAAAATAGTTTAGGTAGGAGAATTTATCTGTTGGGGTTATCATGGAATTTCAGAGCAAGAATACAGCTAGGCCTCAGGAAAATATTGGAACCAGGAAGGGTAAAACCTTCAGGGATCATTCACCAGACTAAAATTCTCTGTGCCCATGTTTTATCCAACCCCTCTGCCTTTTTTGATTCTTTGGTCTATGTGGGAGAAGATGGTGCCGACTCTGTTCCCACATATACCCCTTCTCTAAATAACTCTACCCAAATTTAAGATTTATGAAGTGGAGAAAATCAGAGCAGCCCATCTTGTATCAGAAGTGTATTTCTGAACCATTCCTCTATGGGTGAGTTAGGGAGGTTGGTAGCTAGTGAATGGGATAGGCCCTCTCATTTTAGGCTGCTTAAATGGCTATGGGGGTTGAGGTCACTGATGTGCAGCCATGGGAGCCTGCTGATGGTCTCTGCCCATTGAATGGTAGAGGTGAATTACTTGCTTCTGGGTATCATAGGAAATGTGGAGGAAGGGAGGTCTCAGATGAACTCCACTCCAGGTCATGCAAAGAAAGTGTACTCACTTTCTTGGGGCTTTTCCCTTCCTTCAGTTAACTCAATATGGAAAAAGAATGGAAACTGAATGTTCTTGCAAATATAGTAGCATCAGAGTGCAGTTGAAGTACGAAGAACTGAGGAAACTAACTGGTGAAATCAGGTGTAAGGGATCATAGTGTGGGTTTAGATTGAATAGGGGCTGGCCGATCCCTTTACAAAGTGTTCATTCTTAGTGAACCTTCTTATGTCTCTACTGCAGAGTGAAAGTGTCCAAAGACCAAGAGTCCAGAATACCAGGCCGGCATCAAAATGGTGGGTGAAGGCCCCTATCTTATCTCAGATCTGGACCGGAGAGGCAGAAGGAGGTCGTTTTCTGAGCGATATGACCCCAGCCTGAAGACCATGATCCCAGTACGGCCCTACGCAAGGTAAGCAAAGATGTGGCTTAAAGGCCTTTTTAGGACAGTGTCCAGGCAAAACCTCTAGGGATCAAGATGACCAGTTTATTTCTGATCAGAATTTCTGCCTGTCCTTTTGTCTGTCCATCTATCTACACATGATGTATTTCTTGCCTCCTCTTGCTTTGGATGAGAGCTAGATAATAGTTGATGTTTAAGGAGAACTTTGCATATACCAGACCCAATTTAACTGCTTTGTATTAATATATATTTTAAAGTTTTACTGGCAAATACTTCACATAGCATACAATTTAAGAATTCAATCATTATTAAGAAGAGCTGTACAATCATCACAATCAATTTCAGAAAAATTTATTGTATTCATTTTTGTCAGCTTCCCAATTTCCCCCATCCCTCCCCTGCCAAACCACTTTCTATATAGATTTACCTAGCCTGGGCCTCGTCTGCTGAATATAATACAAAACACAAGCAGGAAGCCAGACAACAAACAAGCAAAATCTCAGCAACAATGACTACACACAACATAGAAAAACCTCAATTGAAAAGAAAGCAGAAAATATTTAAAACAGAAATAACTTCTAAATGAGTCGAAAGGCGGAGATCCAATGACATGGTACTACATTTCAACCTAAATATATCTACTATAATTGACTTTACAGTGCTTTCTGCTAGTAAGGCTATTCACATACTTGGCCTGTGTTCAGAGGGGCTTCACCAGAGGCTTAGTAAATATGGGGACCCTGCAAATGAATTTTGGACTTTCACTCTCATCTGCCTTCTGCAAACCAAGTGTTCACAATTTAAGCTCTCATACCATTCCCTTCTTTGTATTTGGGTTTTATTATTTGTAATACTGAGATCACAAAGGCTGGTGGTGCTCATTCCATGTAAACTTAGTTGATGCCTCACTTAGTTGGCTGCTTGTTTTAGGACCATCCTTTAAGACCCTGCCTGCTATTTTTTCTGATAACCAGGCACTTCTGTTTTCTTTACCACACTTTGCTATAGCATCAACACCGTCTATGGTCTCTCTATGAGTGTGAATATCAAAAAGGGCCATGTAATATGAACTATTTTTTCTTAGATTGGGGCTAGAATTAAGTACAAACCCCAAATGCATTCATATACCCGTGGTTTATATATTTCACTGGTCCACTTTTGAGACATAATTATCATTTTATTGTAGAGAACATTATAAATCATTCTCAGGGGCAAAAATATAAGTCTATTGACAGTGTCATTAATGTAGCCAATGGTATAGAATTTGAAAACACCACTGAGAAAAAGAAATTATACAAGTATGGGCTGGTTTCAGACCACAATACATGAATTATTGACATGTACAGATTAAATTCTTAAGTGACTAGACACTATTTGCACAAACAATGGGAGTTGGTAATAGAGCAAAATATCAATAGCACTCATTCACAAAAGCAGAAACATGTCATAAGAAAGAGAGTAGGGCATTAAAAGAGTAAATATATGACAGTCTTGTACCACCATTCATTGGGCATTCTCAAAGCAAGAGATCTGAACCAAAGTACAATGAGCACCAATTCCCAAACCCTAGGATAGCAGTCATCTGCTTCTTCCCAAACTAGGGCAGTTCAGCCTTAAGTCCAAGGGAATATGTCAGTTCCTTAAGTCTGCTAGAAGTGAGTTTGAGATAAAGTCCAGGTCCCTTAGGAGGATTTCCACATGGAATCCTTTTGGTGTGGCCTATGAAGGATGTTGTGCACCTTGAAAGTAGATTTTAAAGTCCTAGTAGTCTATTGCGCATGACTGGGTTCACCAATGGCTGGATCAAAAATAGGTCAAAAGTGTCCCATTAGGAACATAGTACTGCACCTATTCTTATTGTCCCCTTGGGTTCTGTATAAATATTATTAAACAAGTTTTTCCAATGTGAGGTTGCACAACCCAATTTATCCACCAACAGAAGTGTAATTGCCTTCTCTGTAATTGCCTCTTATTTCCCTCATCTTAACTTGAATTTCCAGTAAGGTTAGTTTATCACTCCTGTGGGAGTGTCTATTCATTGTTCATTAGCACAATGTTCTATGACAACAAGTGAATAATAATCTCCCTCTCTCTGCATATTGAGAAACTGAACCCAGCTGAGCTCTTCACTGTCAGAGTGATTTTTCAGATGTAAATATAAAGGAGGTGATAGATGCTTCATGGGCAGGCTCTCTACTTCACTGCTTGGGAGACAGGGTTAGAGGATTGGATGCCTTCCTTTGTCTTAGCATTTATCCCTACAGTACTGTACTCATATAATTTTTGCCCTTTTGTGATTGACTGACTTCACTTAGCATAAGGTTTCCAAGTCCATCTGTGTCAAAAGATGTTTCATTGCTGTTTTTTAGGGTTGCATTGTATCCAGTGTGTGTATGTCCCAGATTTTCTTGATCCTTTGTACTTATGGGCCTTTGAGTTGTTTCCAACTTCTTGATATTGTGCACTGTGCTGCAATGAACATGGGCAAGCATATGTCTGTTGGTGTTCTGTCTCGTTTCTTTGGGGTGTATGTTCAGCAAAGGTGATTGCTGGGTTGTATGGTATTTCTATTACCAGTTGTTTTTGGAATCGTCACATCAATATCCACATTGGTTGTACATATTTACAACTTCAGTGTATAAGAGGTCCAATATGTCTGAAGCCTCTGCAGCATTTGTTGTTATGTTTTTTACTGTTTTTGCATTTGGCTATTGTTGGGGTATAAGATGATGGCTCATCTTTGTTTTGATTTGCATCTCCAGGATGCCTAGTGATTTTCAGCCTTTTCATTTATTATCCTTTGCAAATTGTCCGTTCATGTTCTTTGCCTGCTTTTTAATTGAATTGTTATTTTTCTCTTGTTGAGGTTTTGCAGAATTCTATATATTTTAGTAATCAATCCCTTAGCTGTTGGGTCATTGCTAACGATATTTTCCTAATCTGTGGGCTCTCAATTTACTCTTTTGATAAATTCTTTTGATATACACAAGTGTTTTATTTTTAATAGCTCCCACTCATCTATTTTTTTGTATTTTGTGTACACAGAATCTTCCACTTTGTGTACTTCTTTTATTATATTTGGTAGTCTGTATATACCCTGCAATAATGTCCTTAAGCTTGTCCCAATTTTGTCATTGATTATCCTGATAATTCTGGGGTTTACATTTAGGGCTCTAATCTAGCATGGCGTAGTTTTAGTGCATGGGGTGAGGTATATGTCCTGTTTCTTTCTTCTGCAGATGGAGATCCAATTTTCCAGTACTGTTTGTTTAATACAGTGTCCTTTTCCCAGTAGTTTTTGGTTTTGTCAAAATAAGTTACTTATAGGTGGATACTTTTAGATTTTCTATCCTGTTCTATTGGTCTATGTAGCTATTATTGTACCAGTACCAAGCAGCTTTGACAACTGTGGCTGCATAGTAGGTTTTGAGGTCAAGTAGTGCAAGACCTCCTACTTTGTTCTTTTTGTGAGAAGTTCTTTGCTTATCCTGGGCCCCTTCTCTCTCCATATGAAATTGGTAATTAGTTTTCCTATTTCTTTAAAAAATGAAGTTGAGATCTGGATTGAAATTGTTTTGTTTGTTTTTTTCTTTAGGAAGTATTGACATTTTCACAAGACTAAGTTTTCCTTTCTGTGAACATGGGATATTCTTCCATTGGTGTAGGTCTATTTTGGTTTCTTATAAGAATGTTCTTTGTAGTTTTCTTTGTACAGGTCTTTTGTTTCGTTGGTTAGATTTATTCTTAGACATTTCAGCCTTTCAGTGGCTATGATAAATGGTATTGTTAAATGATGCCTTTTTGGAGGTCTCTTCTCTGGAATGCAGGAATCCAATTGATTTCAGCTTGCTAATCTTGTATCCTGTTACTTTATCATAGTCATTAATTGTTCACAATAGTTTTTTTTGGTTGGAGTCCTTGAGGTTCTCTCGTTATAAAGTCATATTTTCTGCAAATGGAGGGAGTTTTGCTTTTTCTTTGCCTATTTGTATTCCCTTGGTTTCATTCTGTTTTGTAACGGTCTGGTTAAGACTTCCAGTATGATGTTGAATAAGGCTGGGTGAGAAGGGAATGAAAAATGATAAATACATGGAAGGTTCAATAGGATATTGTTATTGATTTCATTTTTTTAGAAGAGCTGTGTAAATGTATATGGCATGTTTCTTTAAAAACAAAACAAAACCCCCTCCAGATTCCTTATCCTTCAAATCTAAATAGTGAAAAATAAAAAAGAGGAGGAAAAGTAAAATTAAAATAGACTTGAAGTCTTTGGTGACAAGTTAATCTAAAAAAAAAAGTTGTGAAAGGGGGGCACCCACTCTTGGCTAGATCCCATTTTAAGGGAAAGGTTCTCAGTTTTGTCACATTGAATGTGATGTTGTGCATTGGATTTTTGTATATGGTCTTTATTTTTTATTATTATTATTTTTAATCATTTTATTAGGGGCTCATACAACTGCCATCACACTCCACATATACAGCAATCGTGTAAAGTGCACTTGCACATTCATTGGCCTCATCACTCTCAAAACATCTCCTCTCCCCTCAAGCCCCCATCATTAGGTCCTCA
>NW_022106189.1:9393410-9400332 GCF_000313985.2 Echinops telfairi | reverse complement strand
CATATGTACATGCCTTTATCTAGACCTCTATAAATGCCCTTTGCTTCCCAGCTCTTTCCTATATTTCCCTTGATTTTCCTCCTGTCCCACTTTATTATATTGAGGAATTTTACTTTTATCTTATTGAATTGTTTTTAATCAGAAACGGGTGCAGGATGTTGTCAAATGCTTTTTTCTGTATCTATTGATATAATCATGTGATTCTCATTCTTTGTCTCATTTATGTGGTGGATTACAATGATTTCTTATTGAATGTTGAGTCATCCTTGCCACCCTAGTATGAATCCCAGTTGATGATAATGATGATGATGATTTTTTTGGATATATTGTTGGATTCTGTTGGTCTGAATTTTGTTGAGGATTTTTGCACATATGTTCATGAGGGATATTGATCTGTAATTTTCAATGTTTGGGGATCTTTGCCTGGTTTGGTTATCAGGGCTATGCTCACTTCAGAGAATGAGTTTTGGGCATTTGCTATCACTCTCCATAATCTTGAATAGTCTGTGTTGAGTTAGTGATAGCTCTCTCTTGAATAGTTTGTAGAAATCCCCTATAATGCTATCCTGTCATGAGCTTTTCTTGGTTGGAAATTTCTTTCTTTCATTTCTTTAAACATTTTAATATATCAAAAGGCCTGCTTTAGTAACATGCTACTCCCACCAGAAAATAACCCCAATACTTCTTTGTCATTAACATACCTTAAGTTGACCAGCCAACTAGTATGTCTACACCTGTGTGTACAAGTCCATGTGTGTCCTATAAATGCCATAAACCAAAGTCACAGGACCTCAGGTGACTCCGGTGGTAACCTATTTAGCACATCCCAGCCCCTTCAGAAGGGTGGACAAAGAACCCCATCCAGTGCCTCGTCTGCCTCATTCCTTCTCAAAAGGAGACTGTGACCTCTACCCAGATTCTGTCTCCTCATAATGTTCTTTTTAAAAAAAACACATGCATATCTGCACACTTACAGCTATTTTCTTGTTTTTACATTTAAATGTAAAAACACTACTCTGCTTTGTGTTATAAATGGAAGACCAAGCAATAAGACCATTTTTTCCTCTTAAGGTGGGAGTATAACCACTTTTTTTCTGAGTTTAATCTTTAGGCCAAGGCAGTTTGCCCTAAGCTGGCATTTTGTGAGGAAGGACATTTCCTTTCCTTCCTCCTTCCCTCCCTCTCATTTTAATGAAAAGTTGGTTACATCCTTTTTAAGAAATGAAATTTCCCACCAAAAGAAGGAAATCCTGACCTAACCACCTCATCCTCCACTCCTCCCTTCACAAACAGATCGGCTCTCTGTGGGGATAGCTATGCCTACTAGACAAATACACCTGATTACAGGGAAGCAGTGGTTATGGTTCCCTGGCCCCGTCCCCAGTAATGCACTACTCCCCAGTTTTCCAGAAAGCTAGAGAGAGAGAGAAAGAGGAGATTAAGAATGTGACCCCTCAATTTCTGGATCCCAAGGGGACAAGTATTAATAATTGGGCACGAGACAAGTATTATTAATATTGCCTTTTACTTACAGCTCATAGGAGGGAGTGGGGCTTGATGACTGGAGATCTAGTCCGCTCAGTTAGACTGGAAGGGCCCATCGCTGGCTTCGTGGAGAAGACACATCCCAATGAGGTCTTCTGTCCCCGAGAAGGAGTCACAGTTGGCGGAGTGGTGGTGGTCTTCAAAGTAACCCTTCTTATCCTGGCCTATGGTCCGAAGAATGTAGATGCTGGCGCTTCAGTTGTCTACGCTGACAAAAAAGTGGTTGTTGTTGGGGGTTTTGTGGAATCCAATGGCCCAAGCACCCTTTGGGGTTGTAGGCGTTGATGTGGTATTGGTGCCGCTTGCTTAGTCGCTACTCGAAGTAGTACTGAAATACTTCACAGCACACCAGTTTGTTGGGGTCCGTGTGGACAGAGTCCCAGAACATGGCAGCAGGGAAGAGCTACATGTCACTGTTGAAGCCATCAGACTGGAAATTACAGAAGCTGTCAAAATTCCACTTAGGCAACTCATCTACAAACTTGAGCTCACAGTCCAGGGTGTGGGTTTTGCAGCAAAGTACTCCAGTGCCATTGATATACTATACTATATGCATCCTGGACTTTTTTGCCCTGAGGCAGAACCATGTACATCTGCTTGATACCTTTGGTCAAATGGGAACTTGCTGAGATGGCCATGGTGGAAGATGTTCTGGTCAGTGGAAAAGGATAGTTTGTCAGCAGGCATTTCTGCTAGTTCACTTTAAGAAACTTTGGTATACTTAGCTTTTAAGTTGAGTTTTCTTGCTTCCAGGAAGTGCCAGATATCCTTCCTAATGGTATTTCTCTGATTGTTGCTGAGGAGATCTTCCTGGGCTTGTTATCTGGCAGCTATATTACCCAGTCACTGTATCTGAACATTATCTTAATTTGAACTCAACCCAAAGCAGAGCCTGAGTTAAGAATTTGGATGCAGGATAACCTTCAGTAAGACAGATTGACACAGTGGCTGCAACAATAGGCTTAACCATATCAAAGATGGTGAGGAACATACAGGACCAGATACTGTTCTATTTTGTTATACATTACATCACCTTGAGTTTGAGCTGACTCAGTAGCAACTAACAATAATAAGACATTTATTTTGGAAGTGATACCAGGAAGCAGAGGGTGAAATTTAGGGGAGATTGAGGAATGGAAGGTGGGAAAAACAATATGGAGGTGTTTAATTAGTGTCCTTTTAGTAGGCAACAGGCACTGGATTCTACTAAGTCCTTCTAAATGTACAGTTTTCCCACTGAAAGATGGGAGGGGAAGGTTTTGATCTATGGCCTTCCATCTTTCATTACTTAAAGTTTACTTACAGGGTCCTTAACACCCTGAATGTATAGGCTGCATTTACATTCCAAGAAGGCTCCCAAACGTAGTGAAAAGAGCGCCAGCAAACATTTGATATGAAACACTATCAGGGTACGCCTAAGCTTGTATTTAAGTGACATCTATAGCTGCAGTCAGAGGTGAATGTGTAAAGAAGGCATAAGTCAGGTCACTTTTACAGCATCTGCTACAAATATAAGTTCTTATGGGACCTAGCAAGTAACAAAAACTCAATAATTGATAGCTACTAGTTTGCACCTCCTTGATTCCCTTTTAGATGATGCATAACAAAAGGACAAAAACAGTCTTTTCTTTAAGTTCGTTTTCATGCACTTCAAATGTAGGTCACTTGGCAGGAGGGCACCTCACAACAGTTGGAATCAAATGGACAGGGGAGAGGTTAAAAGAGAACAGGGGAGAGAAGAGAGGTGTCTGCTGAGTGGTCGCCATGTGGATCTGGGGTGTAGTCCCTGGAGAGGGAAGCAACCTTGTCAGAGGGATGAGGTTTACTGATGGGAGGGGCAATGTGGAAGTGGGAAGAGGTAATGTGACATTTGAAGGTGTCAGAGGAAACCAGCCTCTAACAACCAAAGGGTCCTTAGGTGCAATTGTATGATGATATAAATGTTATAGTATATAAGCTTTATATAGATGTTATACTAAAGTCAGAGAAAATAGGAGAGATAGGAAAGAGAATAAAATAAAGGAGTCAGACACATTTCATGGTAGCCATGCTTACCTCAGCCCCTCTTGGTGGTCCACATGAAGGTGGGAAAGAGAGAGAGGGTCTTTACTATCTTGGGATATTTATAGGTAGTCACAAGACATGCATATTCATTAGCTACATATGTCACAAGGTAACTACAGTAAGGTCCCTGAACTCACAGGTGAGGAAACAATACCTGGATTGGGGGAAGATATGAGGGGACTGGGTGACACAGTGAGAGGAAAAACAAAAAGGAGATAAAATCAATCATGTACTCACTTTAAGCCAGAATAGCTGTTTGGGGAGAATATGTGGGAATGATATTTAAAGCAGGATAATATACTTGGATTTTATCTCTAACTCACCAAGGTGGTGGCTTTCCTGCCATGGAGTACTAGCTTTCCATATTCTCTCTATTATAAGTTAGGGAATATAGTCCTGGTCATATTACCCTCAGTGTTAGTTTCCCACATTGAGGGAACAAAGGTGCATGTCTGTTGAGGGAGATGAGGGAGGGATGACCTCCAGATGGTGGGGAGGAGAGAGTGAAGGTGCTTTGGGGAACATTCGGTGGGGGAGGGTCTTTAGTGTCATGTAGCGGGTGGGCAGACCTGACCTAGGCCATCTGGGGGTATTCTGGGAACCCAGGTTGGGTGCCTTAGAACACTGGGACACTGAATCCTGCATCGTCGAGGTGTTCAGCATGCTCCAGAAGCTGCATTGTTGGGGCCCCATATGGGAACACCACTGGGTGAACTCGACTCAATCTCAGACACACTTGTAACCTAAGGTCTTAAGCCAGAATGCACATGATGTCTGAAGAAGCAGAAGACAGCTGTACCACGAGCGGTGTACTGTTGGTTGGTGGATAAAGATCTTGCTACATCAATGCCCTGTATGCTGTATTAATATATGTACTATTCTGGCAATCCTGTGACAGCCATTCTGTTATAGTTTGCTTATGCTTGTGTATATTAGGGTGTATCTCAGAGGTGCACTGCCATTGGGGTCACCCTTTTGAAGCTGTGTTGTTTCTCTGATTTTCAGTAAAGGAAATCTACGGACATTGACCCTATAGGGAAAGAAAACATAACAAGGGTTTGGGGGGAGGGGCGCTCTAGAGGGGTGTGGGAGATAAGAAGTCAAGAAGCCCACGAAGAAAGAGTGTGCTTGGAGACTGATTATGGAAGTAGTTGTACAATTATGTTTGACATAACTCAACTATGGAATGATATGACATGTATTAATTCCCAAGTTACAGCAAATTAAAAAAAAAAAAAAGCTTAGACCCTGGAATGAGTTCTGGGCTCGCACTAAATCCTAGCTCCAATTTAAGAGCAATCGGTTCTTACATTACATCATGGCCCTGCTTGATATTCACCTTCATGAAATGATCACTGAATATAAGGGTGCTAGAGCAAAGTATGGTGAAGAAAGCAGATGGTGCCTGGCTATCACTCAGAATACTGTCTGGGGACTTAGAGGCTTGTATTCAAACAAGCGGCCATCTAAGCGAGGAATCAACTAAGTCCATACAGAAGAAACACACCAGCTTGTATTATCCAAAGGTGACAATTACAGAATTTGAATATGGTGAAGAGAAAAGTATCAGAGCTAAAATTATGAATGCCCAATTTGGAGAAGGCTATAGAGGACAGTGGGAGCCCAAAACCCACCTGCAGAGTATCTGGTAAGTCCTGCTTTAACCAAAGGCAAGAATCCAGAACAGCCTTACTATCAGGCAGAGACCATTATAACCTTGATTACGCTGGATTGGACTTTATCCTTGGCCAGTTGACCTCCCTGTAGACATGACCTGAATTTGTACTGGGTGTAAATATCTCTTAGTTGTTCCACGACAGAAATTTCTTCCCTGGCTTTTTGAATGTTGCTTTTTACTTCTAATTTTGTCTTTATACTAATATGATCTTATTCTTACCACCTTAGTCCAATTAAAAAAAATTGTTTTCTGTTGGGTTTCCCAGCTAAGTACAGGAGGAATGGATGCAAAACGATAATAACTGATACAAGGTGTTATAGGGAATGCAGAGGTGGGGGATGGGCGATAGGGAGGGAAAGGAGATTTGGGGAGTAAATCCCAAGGTAAGATGGGGGAGGGAGCACTAGAACTGATTGTGATTGCATAACTCAGTTTTGGGGAGATTTAACCACGGACGTGGTGGGGGGCAGTGGAGGAGGCTCTAAGATGGTTGTGGTGATGATTATACAACCATATGATTGAACGATTGAACTCTATTCAATTGTATTATATGCGAATTATGTGCCAATAAAAACTGTTAGTAAAAAATTGTAATTTCAGATAGTTAAATTTGTACCCCGAAGTCTAAACTACTATTTTACCTCTCAGTTTATCTTTTATTTCCCTCCCCACTCCTGTGGATCACCATATTCCATTTCACCATCAAATCAGCACCATCAAGTCAGCACCATCAAATGCCTAACCCATTGTTTTGCCCTTCCTCCTTTGCCCACCCCACTTTGGCAAACTTCAAAGTGTGCTCCCTTTGGTATCAGAGTATGTATCTTGTGTTTTTTCCTCCATTATAACAGTGGTTTCATACAGTATTTCACCTTTTGTGATTGTTTAATTGTCTAATTGGTGGTGTAGTGGTTATGTGCTGGGTGGTAGTTAAAAAACTCCAGCCATTGTTCAGGAGAAAGATAGGATGTTTTACTACTGTAAAGAGTTATAAAATCTTGGAAACTCACAGGTAGAGTTCTATCCTGGCAAACAGAGTTGCTATGAGTCAGCATTGACTTCATGGCAGTGAGTTTGAATTTTTAATTTCACTTAACATATTGTTTTCTAGGTTTATTCATGTCATGAGTTACTTCATGGTTCCATCATTATTTCTTAGCAGTATATAACATTCAATTGTGCATATGAACCAAATTTCTTTGCCATAGCTATTCTTCTATTGCTGGACATTTGGTTGTTTCCATGTTCTTGCTGTGGTGAACAGTGATGCAATGAACATGAATGTGCATATTTTGTATTCAAGTTATGACTTTTACTTTTTTAGAATCTATATCCAGCAGAGAGATTGCTGGGTCTTATGGAATTTCTATTCCCAGTTGTTTGAGTTAGCACCACGTTGCTTTCCACAGAGGTTGTACATATTGACAGTCCCATTCGCAGTGTATGAAGGTTCTAACTGCTCCACAGTCTCTCCAGCATTTATTATTTTCTGTTTATTTTTTTTAACCAGGCTTTCCTTGCCAATGTAAGGTAGCATCTCATTGGTGCTTTTAAAAAAAATCATTTTATTAGGGGCTCATACAACTCTTATCACAATCCATACACACATCAATTGTGTAAAGCGCATTTGTACAT
>NW_022106189.1:9236837-9392691 GCF_000313985.2 Echinops telfairi | reverse complement strand
CGGGCACCATCAGCTTTCTTCGCCACATTTGCTTATGCACCCATTTGTCTTCAGTGATCCCTTCAACACCTCATGATCACGCAGGCTGACATGTTCTTCCATGTGGGCTTTGTTGCTTCTGAGCTAGATGGCCACTTGTTTACCTTCAAGCTTTTAAGACTCCAGACACTATCTCTTTTGATAATCGGGCACCATCAGCTTTCTTCACCACATTTGCTTATTCACCCGCTTTGTGTTCAGCGGTTGTGTCAGGAAGGTGAGCATCATAGAATGCCAGTTTAATAGAAGAAAGTATTCTTGTGTTGAAGGAGTACTTGAGTGGAGGCCCCTCATTGGTGCTTTGATTTGAATCTCCTGTATGGTTCATGATAGAGTGATATACATTTGTTGGCAATTTGAATGTCATCTTTGGTGAACTGTCTATTATGTATTTTGTCTACTTTTTAATTGGATTATTTGCCTTTTCCTTATTAAGGTATTGCAGTTTTGGGTAGATTTTAGACATTAGTTTTTTGTTTATTTGGGTGTTGTCAAAGGTCCCCCACCCCACCCCCAACTCCATGGGTTCTCTTTTTACTCTTGATCCAAACAAGTGTCTTATTTTTAGCAGATCCCATAATCTATTTTGTCACCGTCATTATATCTGAGTGTTTCTGTGCCCTGAAATAGGATCCTTAAATTTGTCCCTATTTCTCATTGAAGATCTCGATAGCTCTCGTCTGTCAGTTTATTGCACTGTGGTGTCTTGTGTTGCTGGAAGCTATGTCACTGGCATTTCACAAGCCAGCAGAGTCCCCCAGAGTGAATAGGTTTCAGTAGAGCTTCCAGACTGAGAACAGACAACAAAGAAGGACTTGGCTCTCTACTTTGGAGGAGAAGCCATTGAAAACCTGATGCATAACTTTGAAGCATTCTCAAACACTAAAAGCCTAAACAAAGGAAGCAGGACATTGTTGGAGATACTGCTGGAAGATGGGCTTCTCAGTTCTGAGGGACTGAAAAGGAGTGGGTTTCTTGGAGGGAAGTTGACCAGGGTTACATGAGTTGGGTAAAGCCTGTGGGAGTAGAGCCTTCAGGATCTTCATTTGTAGATGTGGCATAACTGAAAGTAAAGAGAAAGAGCTGAATAATCTTCTAATGATTAGGACCTGGAATGTGCAAAGTATGAATTTAGGAAAATTAGAAGTGGCTAAAATGAAATGGAATGCATGAACATGAATAACCTAGGCATCAGTGAGCTGAAATGAACTGATAGGGATTGCTATGTCGGGAATAACACAATCACGAATAATAGGATGGCATTCATTGTCAGAAAGGATCTTGATAAATCCATCATGAAGTACAATGCTATCTTTGATAGAATTATATCTATCTGGCTTCAAGGAAACTCAATCAATACAACTATTATTCAACTTTATGCACCAACCACAAAGGTAGTGATGAAGAAATGGAAGAATTCTACCAATAACTTCTGCTTGAAATTGATCAAACATGTAATCAATGTGCATTAATAGTCATTGGTGATTGGAATGGAAATGTTGGAAACAAAGAGGAAAGAACAGTACCTTGAAAATATGGAGTTGGTGAAAATAAAGGGAATCCAGGACGGATGAGGCCTATAGGACCAGTGGTGTGAGTGGCGAAACAGGGAGGCTAAAGGGAGAATGGGTAGGAAAGAGGGAACCGATTGCATGGAACTGTGTGTGACCTCCTCCCTGGGGGACAGACAACCAAAAAGTGGATGAAGGGAGACGTCGGACAGAGCAAGATATGACAAAATACCCATTTATAAACTATCAAGGGCTCATGCGGGAGGGGGGAGCGGGGAGCGGGGAGGGAGGGGAAAAATGAGGACCTAATGTCGGGGGTTTAAATGGAGAGAAAATGTTTTGAGAAACGATGTACAAATGTGCTTTAGACAATTGATGCGTGTATGGATTGGGATAACAGTTGTATGAGTCCCTAATAAAATGTTAAAAAAGAAAAAAAAAGTTATAAAACAATAAACAAAAATATATTAAATTTAAATATATATAAAAAAAGAAAATATGGAGTTGGTGATAGAAATGAAACTGGAGATTGCATGATAAAGTTTTGCAAAACCTTGTTCATAGCAAATACCATTTTTCAACAACACATAAAGTGACTGTCTACATGGACTTCCTCAGATGGAATACACAGAAATCAAATTGATGACATCTGTGGGAAGACACAGTGGAAAAGTTCAAACCAGCACTAAAACCAGACCAGAGGCTGACCGTGGAACAGACCATCAATTGCTCATATGTAATTTCAGGATAAAGCCGAAGGAAATTAAAACAAGTCCACAGGAGCCAAAATCCGACCTTGAGTCTAACCCTCCTGAATTTTGAGAACAACTCAAAATTGAACACTAATGGCAGAAGATTGAATGAGTTGTGGGAGGACATCAAGATCATCATTTACAAAGAAGGCAAAAGGTCATTTAAAAGACAGGGAAGAAAGAAAAGATCAGCATGAGTATCAGAAGAGACTCTGAAATTTGCTCTTAATTGTAGAGCAGCTAAAGCAAATGGATGAAAGGATGACGTCAAGGAGCTGAATAGAAAATTTCAAAGGGAAGCTAGAGTAGAGCCAAATATTATAACGAAGTGTGCAAGGACCTAGAATTAGAAAACCAAAAGGGGATCATGCACTCAGTATATCTGAAATGGAAAGAGCTCAAGAAAAAATTCATTCCTTGAATTTCAATTTTGAAAGATTATATTGTATAGGCAAAATATTGAATGATCCAAGAAACACCAAGAGAAGATGGAAAGAATACACAGAGTCACTGTATCAAAAGAACTAGTGATAGTCCACCTTTTCAGGAGGTAGCGTATGAGCAAGAACCAATGGTGCTGAAGGAAGAAGTTCAAAACTTCACTGAATGCATTAACCAAAAACAAGGCTCTAGGAATTGATGGAGTATGCACTGAAATGTTTCAGAAAGCTGAAGAAGCATTGGAAGCACTTACTCATCTATGCCAAGTAACTTGGAAGACAGATACCTGGCCAACTGACTGGAAGAGATTCAGATCTGTGCCCACTTCAAAGAAAGGTGGCCCACCAGGATGTTCAAACTAAAGAATGATATGATTGATATTGCCAAACCAAAAACAAACACAACTCACTGCCATCGACTCAATGCTAACTCATATTGATCAGCTGTGCGTTCTCTAAGACTATAACCATTTACAGAAGTAGAAAGCCCTGTCTTTTCCCAAGGAGCTCCTGGGGCAGGATTAAGAAGAAGACATGGAAGAAAGGGTATCATTGCTGATGTCAGATGGCTCTTGACTCAAAACAGAGAATACCAGAAAGATGTTACTTGTATTTCATTGACTATGCAAGGTATTTGACTGTGGGGACCATAATAAACCATAATAAACTGTGGATAACCTTGAGAAGAATGACATTCCAAAATATTTTATTGTGACCATGTACACGGATTAAGAGGCAGTTGTGCAAACAGACCAGGGAACACTGCATGGTTTAGGAGAGATGTGTATCAGGGTTTATCCTCTCACCATACTCATTCAATCTATATGGTGAGCAAACCATCAGAGAAGCTGGATGAAGAAGAATGCGGCATCAGGATGGGAAGAAGGCTTATTAACAATTTGTGGTATGCAGATGATATAACCTTGCTTGCTGAAAGTGAGAAGTAATTGAAGCACTTGCTGGTGAAGATCATGTATTGTAGCCTTCAATATGGATTACAACTCAATGTAAGGAAGACCAAAATCCTCGTAACTGGACCAAGAGACAACATCATTATAGATGAAGAAAAGATTGAAATTGTCAAGGATTTTGTCTTGCTTGTATCCACCATCCATGCTTATGACTGTCTTCTCAGAGCACTGGGTTGATGTAAGTGAGCAGTAGATAAATTGGATACCCAAAATTGGGGGGATAAAGGCATGAAGTGGTTGGCTTACAAACTTTCATAAGTGGGGGAATATATCCACAGGATTATAGGATTAAGGTGTGGGTGTTACTTAATTGCAATTGTGAGGCTAAAGAATTATGTCAGGTGCCAAGTTGGCAAGGATGGATTGAGGTAGTTTATTGTGCCAAACTGGCCGATAAACACATGTGGGGTTAATTGAAGGGTGGAGGGACAAATGGCTCAGTGAGCCTTGTCTTTTGAATTCTCGGGTCTCTTGCTCTGTCATGGTTGGACCAGGTGCAGCTGCCTTAGCCAGTTCTCTGCTTCAGCTGGCAAGGTTCACTTCCTGCAAGACATCCCCAAGGAGAAGCCACATGGAATCCACTGGTCTTATCACGTTCCTCATCATTCTGAAGCTGCTGGCTTGATAGAACGATGGAATGGGCTCCTAAAGACATAAGTATGATGCCAACTAGGTGGCAACAACTTGCGGGACTGGGGAAATGTTCTCTAGGAAGCTGTATATGGTGCTGTGTCTCCAATAGCCAGAATTCATGGGTCCAGGAACCAAGGGGTGGAAGCTGGAGTGGCACCACTCACCATTACTCCTAGTGATCCACTTGCAGCATTTGTGCTTCCTGTCCCAGCAACCCTATGTGCTTCAGTCCTGGAGGTCCTGGTCCCGAAGGAAGGAACTCTCCCACTTGGAAACACAGCACAGATTCCACTGAACTGGCAGCCGAGAATGCCCCCTGGCCACTTTGGGCTTCTCATGCCTTTGGATCAACAAGTCAGGAAAAGTGTCACTGTACTGAGTAGTGTGATTGATCCTGATTACTAAGGAGAAATTGGACTCGTGTTATAAAATGGAGGTAAAGAAGAATATGTCTGGAATTCAGGAGATTCCACAGGTCGACTCAGTGCTACCATGCCCTGTGATTAAAGTAAATGGTAAGTTACCCAATCCTAACAGGACGTATAATGACCCAGACCCCTCAGGAATGAATGTCTGGATCACCCCACCAGGCAAAAAACCACAGCCAGCTGAGGTGCTTGCTGAGGGCAAAGGTAATACAGAATGGATAATAGAAGAAGGTAGTTTTACCTATCAGTTATGGCCATGTGATTAATTGCAAAAGCAAGGTTTATAATTGTCAGTGTATTTTCTTTATATGTGCTAATTGAATATCTTTCCTTTGTTCATGTGATATATCAGACTAACACAAGCATTGACACAATGAATGTATGTATGGATTATAATAAGAGCTGTATGAGCCCCCAATGAAATGATACAAAAATGTATCAAGTATATTTGTACATATGTTGTCATTATCATTTCTAAAACATTTTTCTACTTGTGCCCTTGGTATAAGCGCGTCTTTTTTCCCCTTCCTCCCTCACCCTCCCACCCTCATGAATTCTTGATCAATTATATATTGTTATTATTTTTTTAATTTAAATCATTTTATTGGGGGCTCGTACACTTCATTGGAATCCGTATATACATCCATTGCGCTAATCACATTTGTATATTTGTTGCCCCCATCATTCTCAAGACATTTGCTTTCCACTTGGGCCCTTGGAATCAGCTCCTCATTTTCCCCCTCCCTTCCCGCTCCCCTCTCCCTCATGAACTCTTGATAATTTATAGATTATTATTATTTTATCATATCTTACACTGCCCAACATCTCCCTTCACCCACTTTACTGTTGTCCATCCCCCAGGGAGGAGGTTATATGTAGATCCTTGTAATCGGTTCTCCCTTTCTACTCCATCTTCCTTCCATCCTCCTGGTATCGCCACTCTCACCACTCACCACTGAGGGGTTCATCTGTCCGGGATTCCCTGTGTTTCCAGTTCCTGTCTGCACCGGTGTACATCCTCTGGTCTAGCCAGGTTTGTAAGGTAGAATTGGGATGGGGGTGGGGGGTGGGTGGGTGTGGGTGGGGAGGAAGCATTTAAGAACTAAAGGAAAGTTGTGTTTCATCGATGCTACACTGCACCCTGATTATTTCATATCTTACACTGTTCGTTGTCTCCATTTCACCCACATGTTTGTTATTTGCTCCCTTCGCGGGGGCTGGGGAGAGGCTATATATCCCACCTTGTGGTGGGTTCCTCCTTCCCCCTCCCTACTCTCACACTCATGATATCACTACTTCCACTCCTGTTCCTGAGAGGTTTAGCTGTACTATTGTGTGTTCTCTGGTCTAGCCAGATTTGTAAGGTAAAATTGGGTCATGGTAGTATGGTGAGGAAGCATTCAGGAACTAGAGGGATGATGTGTATTTCATCAGTGCTATATTGCACTTTGGCTGAACCATCCCTTCTTTATTACCCTTCTGTGTGGGTGGTGGTAGTTATCCAATTGTCTACAGATGAGCTTTGGGTCTCCACTCCAAACCCCCCTTGTTCGCATCAATATAGTTGTTTGTTTTGGGTCTTTTGATACCTGATCCCATCGACACCTCATGATCATACAGGCTGGTGTGCTTGTTCCATATGGGCTTATTTGCTTCCCTGCTGGATGGATGCTTGTTTAACTTCAAGCCTTTAAGATCCCAGATGCTACATCTTTTGACAGCCGGCACTGTCTGTCACCACATTTGCTTATGCACCCATTTTGTCTTCAGCAATCATGTCGGGAAGGTGAATATCAAAGAGTGCCAGGTTATTAGAACAAAGTGTTCTTAGCTTAAGGGAGGCCTTGAGTAGAGGTCCAAAGTCTGCCTGCTATCTTACTACTTATCATCTGTACATTGGTCTCTATCCCTTTCAATATCAATTAGTATATTTATATATTTTAGATGCCTATAGCTATTCCTCTATAAATATCTTTTGCCTCATATTTCTTTCCTTTATTTCCTTTTATCATCCTCTTATCTCACTATCATGTTCATGCTCCATTTGGCTCTCAGTAATTCCTTTTGAATATATAGCACTTGATTAAACCCTACCAGCCATTATGTGCCCTCCATGCCATCAATTTTTGCAACTTCTTATCTTGTTGATTTTTTAAATTGTGTTTCTGCTTTCCAATTCTTTTATTCTAACCTTTATGATTTAT
Source organism: Echinops telfairi (assembly GCF_000313985.2). NCBI lineage: Eukaryota > Metazoa > Chordata > Mammalia > Afrosoricida > Tenrecidae > Echinops > Echinops telfairi. The sequence continues at coordinate 9,385,713 of NW_022106189.1, read as the reverse complement.
TTTCTCCAGTGGTTGAAAGCTATTTTGTTGCTCTTTTTGTATTTATTTAAGATGTTAAGTTATTAATTTTGGTGATTTCTGATTTTTTTCCATGTGTTTTTATAGGAATAAATTGCTATTTGAATATTTTTGCTGAGAATTATTGCATCTCTGTTCATGAGGGTAATTTGTCTGTAATTTTCCAGAGATTTTGGTATGTGTTTTTGTTCTCATTTGTTCCAAAGAGTTTTAAATTTTCATCAATTACCCAGTTTTTAAGAAATTCAGTTTTCATGTGTTTTATTTTTTGCCCTTGATTGTCCTATTATTAATTTATAATTTCATAGCATTGTGTTCTGAGAAAATGGATTTTAAAATCTCAATATTTTAAAATTTAAGGCTTATTTTGTACCCTAACACATAGTCTTATTTTAGAGAATGCTTTATGTGCACTGGAAAAGAATGTGTACTGATTTAGGAGATCAAGTTGGTTAATTGTGTTGGTTAGTTCTGTATCTTTATTGAGTTTCTCAGCTGTTTATCTTTCTTCAGTATGGTATATTGAAGTTTCCTACTATTATGGTTTTATTGTCTATTTCTTTCTTAAATTCTTTAAGAGGTTTATTAACATAGTTTGAGGTTCTTTTGTTGGGTTGGCCGAACTCTGGTGGCATAATGGATTATGTGTTGGACTGCTAATTGCAAGATCAGCAGTTCAAAATCACTAGAGACTCCATAGGAGAAAGATGAGGCTTTCTACACCTGTAAAGATTCACAGTCTCAGAAACTCAGAGAAGTAGTTCTTGGTCCTACAGAGTTCCTTTGAGTCAAAATAGACTGTCAGTAATTTTTTTAGTTTATTGGGTGTGTATATGTTTATTGTGGTTATGTTTTCTTTTTCTATTGTTCTTTTAATCATTATGTAGTGCTTTTCTTTTTCTTTCATGATAGATTTATCTTGAAATCTATTGGAGATTAATATTGCCCTCTTTCATTTTTTGGTTGCTATTAGCTTGCACTATTAATATTGAGCTATATATAGTATATATGTATATTTTTTGAAAATCTTTTTGATTTTTAGTCTATTTTTGTCTTTTTGTCTAAGACGTGTTTCTTGTAAGCAGCATACTGATGAGTCTTGCTTTTTATGCAGCCTTCTAGCTTCTATCTCATGTAGTGTGAATTTGTTGTCCTCATTTTGATGTGTGTCTATTTTTTTGTGGTGTTATTGGTTTCTTTGTTTTTTCCCCTGTTTTAAATGTGTTGATTTCTGGGTGTTGTTGTTTTGTATGTTGATTTCAGGTTTGTCCGCTGTTGGTGTTGATTATATGTCCAGAATACTCCCCTTAGAATCTTTTTGATGCTGATCTTGTTTTTACAAATTCCTTGAATATCTCCTGGTCTGGAAACACCCTTATTTCTCTCTCTTGCATTTAAGAGAGAGTTTTTCTGGAAAAGAGATTTTTGTTTGGCAGTTTTCATCTTCAATGGTTTTATATATGTGAACCCATTGTCTTCTTGCCTGCATGGTTTCTGCTGAAAAACTCTGAGCTCACTCTTACTGGAATTTCTTTGTGGGTAACTATTCTTTTATTCCTTAGCTTCTCTCAGTATTCTCTACATTTCCTTGAGGCTGGATCCAATATGTTGTGATGGTTTTTTTGGGGGGTCTACTTTTTTTGAGGTTTCTCTGAGCTTCCTGGATAAGTATTCTCTCTTTATTCTGCTAGGTAGGTTTTCTTCTGTGAGCTTTTGAACGATGTTCTCTGTGGATTTTTGTTTCTCCTGTTCCAGAATCCCAATGGTATGTAAGTTTTTCCTCTTGATAGTATCCCACACAGTTCTTAGACTGTCTTTGGATTCCTTTTGTTGTTCTAGTTGTTCTACTTGTATATTGGAGTTGAGGAATTTGTTTTCAAGCTCATTAATTTAGCCTTTTAATTTCTTCAATTTCATTACTCTGATCTTTCAAAGTGTTTCATTTTTAAAAATTCTGTTATCTTATTATTGACCTCCTGGATTTCTATTTGGTGTAAATTTTCTATGTTTTATAGCATTCTCTTAAACTCTTTTTCCATCTATTGAAAATACCTGAACATCCCTCATCTGAATTATTTTTTTTCTGGTAAAAAAGACAGGGTATTTTCTTCATAAAAATATTCCTTTGGATCTAGTTGTTGTACCTTTGTGTTTTTTTTTTATGTGAATGCTATTTTTATTTATGTAGATTCAGATTGATCTCTCTCTGCGGTATCTTGATGCAACTGCTAAGGTTGGGAGGGCTGTTGGGTCATGTAGAGGTAATTGATTTTGTCAATTGGTGCTGGAAAGGAATGATAGAAACCACAAAACACAAGGAGGGAGAAGGGAGCACATAAAGAAAGGAAAAAGTGAGAAAATGCAAGAAGACAAAAAAGCACTATCGGATAGCTAATATTTATATAGAAATCTATAAGTTTTTATATGTTTCCTTGGTATCTATTTTATGGTTTAAACACTTCCAAATTTGTTGCTTTCACCTTATCAACATGACATCATGAAAGAAAACAACACCAATGATGTTTATGTGTGTGTGTGTGTGTGTGTGTGTGTATGTGAGAGAGAGAGAGAGAGATTGTGATACACACAAATGAGGAGCTTCAAAAAGCTCATGGAAATTATTGTTATCTCTTAATTTCACTTTTACATAAATGTTTAGAAGCGCCTCTGTGTGTGTACACAAGAAGTTTTCAAAACCTTTGTAAAAAGTATAATTAAAAGATAAGAGGATTTTCCCATAAACTTCTTGAAGCCCCTTCATGTGCTTGTGTTTATATGCATGTATGTGAGTAATTTATTTTCCGCAATTGGCTTATGCAGTTGTGGTGGTGGTAGGTGCTAATAAGTACCCAAATTTACAGGTCAGCAACAGGCTGGAGAGTCCTGAACATTTGACCCAAAATCTATAGGCCTACCCATTATCTTTCAATGCTCACAAGTGACAAGAAGAGTGCAAGAGGAGAAAGAGTTCTGCCAAAATACCTACTTATAATCTGATGGTAGGAACTGATGAATTGATGATATTATGTTGGATTACATATGGAAAGTGATTACACTGTTGTACATTACATTATATTCTGAGCAAATAATCATTCCTGTATCTGACCAAAGCACTGAGAGCTATAGAACAGCCCTATGGGCATACAAAATTAACTGTTAAACATGTATTAGTCTATTTATTCTTCATAATAAACTATGAGATTGTTTCTTGTCCTTCCAACTTTCCTTAGCCCCATTGTGAAGTTCATTGCAATACTCTAGTATACAAGCTAGACCATTACCTTGGAGCACTGATCATCTTCTTTGTCTACAGGTTGGCCCCCAACCCAGTGGATGATGCAGGGTTGCTCTCTTTTGCTACTTTTTCTTGGCTCACACCAGTGATGATTCAAGGATACAAGCACACGTTGACTGTGGACACTCTACCCCCATTGTCACTGTATGACTCATCTGACACTAATACCAAAAGGTACCAGGGACTTCTTGGGTCACTTTGTGAAAGGAGCCCTCCAATGAAGGGTTCTATGAGTCTTTTCGCATGCTACCATTTCCCAGGTATGGTGGGCTTTTTAGAGGTGAGCAATGAGGAGAGTTTAGGGGGAAGAAAAGATGATAAACTGCTGCCTGAGGCTTATTTATAGGAGTGTCATGGTAGGATAAAAGGTGGTAGAGTGAAAATGATTATCTTTGGCATTCTTGACTTAGAAAAATGATAAAGTCATATGATGCAACCTCACTAATATTCATTATAAAACTATTATTAAAATAACATTAAATAATTAAACAGTGCATGTATGCCAACCACACTCCAGGTCCCCTCCCTTGAGGTAAACACTGCTAAATGTTGACATGAATTGATTCAGTTTTTTTTTCTAATCTGATTAAACACATCAATGTTACCAATCAATATGTTTTCTTCTTCAGAACTCTTAAGATTTTTCTTTAAACAAAAAATGAAAGATGCTTTATAATTGCTGATGACTTTGCTATTTTACAGCTAAGAAATTATAATTTTTTTCCCAAATCAGCACAAAGACATGAACTTTATTCTTTTCTAACAGCTGCATGGAACTCTGTGGTCCTAATGGACCATAACATCATTATGGGAATTCTCCAATCTGTCTGAATATGTTTATGCTGAAATTCTCATTATCTTTGGCCATAATGACTAATGTGCAACTTGCAGAGTGGAGTATATATTTAAAGGGCTGGAAGTTTTAGTCATGGCTTTGCATTTGGTTTTAGAATTGTGTTTCCTCTCATATCTACCCTAATGAAATCTCAGTCAGATGTATAGTCTGGAGAAGGTTACTAGCCAGCATCGAGAGTGAGGGACTAGACCGGTGTCTGATGAGACCCCACTGTTTGTGGAGTCCCAGATTTACATCTCTGGACAGTATGTCTCTGTGTAATCTTAAACCGGCATGTCTTCATTAGTTTGTGCCACACAAAGACTCCTTCAGTAGATGGAATAAAATATCTTAAATGTACTGAAGTTCCTCAAAAGAATGGTCTCAGCTCAATTTTTGAAAAAGCAGCCAATAAAAAGTTATACTCTGACACCTATTATAACACTCTGAAGTCAGAATCAACTTGAGGCAACTGAATTTTTTTTTCATTTATGCAATATCAACTTATGTCATCTCCTCTTCTTTGCTAAGCCCCATCCCTAGGTAATTTTACTCACTCCAAAGATTTTAAACACATGCTAAAATATTTTAATTATATGTGTATCCATGGATGATATACAGCTATGTTATTGATCCTCTGCTACAAGCTAACAATATTCTTTCTCTTCCTATTTTTCTCCATCTTGGTAAACTCAATCTACTTAATTACTCAAAGCAGAAAATGGGGAGTCACCTTTGATCCAACTTCTCTTTTCCCCTCACATTTGCCATTAAGTCCAGTTTTCTCCTGTTCACCTTTTCTTTTATCCATTCCTTCCCCATGCCAAGCTACTGCCACGTCTTGCCTGGACTAAGATTTTTCCCTTCGTTTTTCTCTGTTGCTCTGTCTTCTTATCAGAATTTACTAGAAGGGGCATTGGTGGTTTATTGGTGGAATTCTCACCTTCCATATGGAAGACTCAGGTTCAGTTCCAAACCAATGTACCAGGCCATGGCTCATATTTAATTGAAAACTTATATGTTGTTATGATGCTGAAGAGTTTTCAGCAGAACTTCTAGAATAAGATGGACTAGGAAGAAAGGCCTGGTGATTTACTTCTAAAAGTCATCCAATGAAAATCTATGGCTCATATGATCTACAACTGATCATGGGTATAGTGCAGGACCAGACAGTGCTTTCTTCCATTGTGCATGGGATCACCATTGAGTCTGGGCTGACTTGATACAGCTAACAATAGAGGGAATGAAGAACTCTGTCTTGCTTCTCTGTTTTATCTCCCTTGGGGAAAAAGAGTGCTGCCCATCACCACCACTCCAGGCATGAAGACTGTCCTAATCACCCTTGCAGACACAAAAGAATATTTTATAACAGCAAATGGAAATCAACTTTTTCTTTGTTCCTGCTCATTCGTTACAGATTTCGAGTCCTTTGGGATGAAGAGGTAGAAAGGGTGGGCGCTGAAAAAGCTTCCCTGGGTCAAGTGGTCTGGAAATTCCAGCGAACCAGAGTGTTGATGGACATTGTGGCCAACATCCTGTGCATCATCATGGCTGCCATAGGGCCGGTGAGTGGGGCTGGCCTTTCTTCTCCCTCATCTCTTAAGTCCCTAGACCTGCAAAGAGTGCCATTAGTTGCTTTCTATACAAGCTGGTGGATTTGGTAAATTGTCATTATCTTTGTGCTCTTTGGGGGAGAATTTCATAAAGATAATCCTTGTCAAGCACAGCAATTGACATTCAATTAATTAGAAAGTGTGCCTCCTATAATAACTTGGTCCCTAGTGTCTCTCTTCTTTCTCTATCACACTGTTTTACAGACAGTTCTCATCCACCAAATCCTCCAGCAGACTGAGAACACCTCCAGGAATGTCTGGGTTGGCATCAACCTGTGTATTGCCCTTTTTGCCACTGAGTTTACCAAAGTTGTGTTTTGGGCACTTGCCTGGGCCATAAATTACCGCACGGCGATCCGGTTGAAGGTGGCCATCTCTACCATGGTTTTTGAAAACCTGGTGTCCTTCAAGACATTGACACACATTTCTGTTGGCGAGGTAAGCTGATATAGAAGGAGTCTCATTTTAGAAACATAAATTCTGAGTTTTGTGAATGTATGTGCACAATGCTTCCTGAATGATGTACCTGCCTCCCCTTTACTTATTCTGACCCCTTTTCATGCTAAGTTAAGTGGTGGAGACTCAAAAACACTGAAGGAATTCTGGGGAGGGAAAGCTCCATTCAAGCTGGAGAATTTGGGAAGGTTTTCTAGTATTCCAGCTTGGACAAGACTTAGAGGTGACTTCAACTCATCCCCTTGGTTGTCAATGAGGAGGCTGAAGCACTACCAAGGGTACTGCAGGTATTGGATATAATTGATTGGTTGACTAGATATTTCATGTGTGCCCCAATTCGGATGCTAGGGTCAAAATGATGACCTTGTCTATTGGACCTTAGAGTAGACAGATTTGTAAGCCTTTGATCATTAATAATAAAGTCCTCATCACTTATATATGTAGAAGAAAGTTTATCTGGCCACAGGGATCCCACATGATGTGAGGCAAGGGAGGAATCCCTGGGTGATACAAATGGTTAACATGCTGAGCTGCTAACTGAAAGGTTGGAGCATTGAGTCCACAGAAGTGCCTTGGAAGAAAGGCCTGATAAACTGAAAAATTAGCCACTGAAAATCCTTTGGAACACAGTTCACACTCGGGCACACTGAGTCAGAATCAACTTGATGGCAAGTAGTTATTTTAGGAGGTAAGAAAAAGGACTTGGCTCTTTCGTGCAGTTCCTCTTTTAGTATAGTCAAAGCATCCTGTATCGACTGTGATTAGAATTAGATGCATATAACAGAAGACCCAGAATATTAGTGAATAAAACAAAATAGATTTATTTCCCTCGATATAAATCTGGAAGAAGGTTATCTAGGGCAGATACAGGGCCTTCCATATCCTTCTATCTTTCTGAATTGCTATCCTAGCACATGGGTGCCATCTTCAGTGTTACCCAGTGGTTCAAGATGGATGCTAGGGATCCGTTCATCTCAGCCATGAGTCAGATAGCTAGTAGGATAAAGGAGAGAAGAACAAAAGGTGTGTGCCTTCCAAGTTGAGTTGGCTCCCTTTAAGAGTTCATTACCAAAGTTTCACTGGAAATTTTTGCTTCAGTCTGATGGACCCATAGCTGGACATGTTGTTCTAGATGAAGCAGTGGTGTACTAACAAGGGAAAGGGCAGAGACTAGGGCATTGACAATATATCCTATATACTTTTAGATATTGGAATTCTCAGTCTAAAAGGCTGGTCCTCCAAAGCTATGGCAGAAAGAGATCCAAGAAACTCGTCGTGTTGGCCCCTTGTAGCCCTTCCACCAATAAAGGCAGTTTTTTTCTTTTCTCTCCTTTGAGTCCTGGGTCATTTTAAAAGTCATTGGTTGCAAAAATATTTGGGTGACTTTCCAAAGCCTGAATGCATGTGCTTTTATTTTTGTTTTGTTTTCTTTCCCCCCCCCAGGTGCTCAATATACTATCAAATGACAGTCATTCCTTGTTTGAAGCTGCCTTGTTTTGTCCTTTGCCAGCCACCATTCCTATCCTAATGGTTGTTTGTGCAGTATATGCCTTTTTTATTCTGGGCCCCACAGCTCTCATCGGGATAGCTGTATATGTCATATTCATTCCCATCCAGGTAAGGGAAATTCATTGCAATTGTCACTCTTTACATTTTGCATTTCTCACACATCCCTTTGCTGAGTTGGATAAAAGGCACCATTTCCAGGTACGGGCCTTTGCCCTCACTTTGTGCACCTACTCAATGCTCACAGGTGTGTGCTTTCTTTGGCTGATATAGTGGCTGTTTTGAAAATGGAATTTGAATGCCTTGAGGGAGAGAGGCATGCTCCTTCTATTTATAAGCCCCAGCTCCCAGCCCTCCACTTCCATACTGCTGTTTATACATTTATATTACCTGTCCTATATCCAGGGGTGAACACAAGGGAAGGATTCACTTGAGATTTTCAGTCAACTTCCCTCAGAACTTTTATTGGCATTTACATTCTGATCCCTAGTTCATTAGGCCAGTGCAACTCAGCAATTCTCACCGAACACAGCATTTGTCCCTTGATTTCAGATGTTTATGGCTAAGCTCAATTCAGCTTTTCGAAGATCAGCAATTTCAGTGACAGACAAACGAGTTCAGACAATGAATGAGTTTCTGACCTGCATCAAGCTGATTAAAATGTACGCCTGGGAGAAATCCTTTACCAACACCATTCGAGGTAGGTTAGCAGCTGCTTTGAGAACCACTTACTCTGTAGAATGTGCTCTTGAAGGGGATTGCTAAGGTTTCTGAGATGAGACCTTTCAAAAAGGGCCCAAGGGGAGGGGGTCTTGAACTGCTCATCAAACTTTTCAAAGATAAGGAAGATTTTGTAATAGACCTGGGTATCTGTTCTAGTAAATTCAAGGGTTTGGAAGCTTTACCGGGGCATGGGGATGCTGGTACTGACCTTTCATAAAAAAAAAATCCATTTAAATAATGTAAACAGGAAGAGCTGGCTCAAGTGATTTCCTTTTCTTTCAATATCTGTGAACACACACCCATCCCTTCCTACCTGACTCGCAGTTTCAGCATGTAAGTCTCATCATCACCTATTAAGGCGACCTTCTTTGAACTGATATAGGGAAGTATATATGTGTGTGTGTGTGTGTGTGTGTATGTATATATATATATATATTTGTGTGTGTTTTATTTTTAAGATAACACTAAACCTATTTCAATCAAATATAAATGCAGATCTAATTGTTGGTATATTTACATAATTGCTGACATAGACTCAGGTGGTTGGCTGATTAATGATCTGAACCACTGTTATAATTGACTCTCTGGATGTACAATTATATTTTTGCACCAGCACATAATTGGGCCTAAAGCTGTGCATTTGTATTTTAGGGAATGGTTATAGAAAAGCTACTTCTGGGTTTTCCAAAGATATGCCCCATGTTGGGGTATATATAACTCCATGTGACCTTCTTGAGGACCCAGAAGTACTTTCTTATATATTTAGTGCACTTCAATACAATTGTTTATTTTTAATTTAAAATTTATTTCTTTTAAAGTTTTTTTTATTGTGAATTGGTTAAAGAGCAGGACATTGGTTATGCATTCAATAACTCATAAATATATTTTTTATCTCATTCATTGTAATACTGGCAATGTAACATCATAGTTCAACACAATTTAATTTTATTTGTTTCCATTTGACTTAATTCAATTTAACTTACTTAATTCAATTCAGGTCAGTTTAATTCAACAAATATTTACCAAGCTCCTACTATATGCCAAGCCATAGAAGCCACACAAACAACCAGGAAAAGGGTACCTACTTTTAAGATTAATGAAGGCTGAGCCAACAAAACTCGACAGTAGGTCCAGTTTTGTTGCTTCTACCTCCAGAATCTGTCTGCTTCTATTTCACAGTCAGTGTCATTCACATTAACTTTCTCTCGCTCTAGGACTTCCAATGCTCCCCTACTTTCCCCTTATCCTTATAACCCATTATGGACCCATCAGTCAGAATGACTTTTAAAGTGTTAATCAGATCATTCCCTTCTCCTGCTAACATGTCTTCAGTTGCTTATGTGACACTAAGAATTATTTAAACTTAATACTTTTTATTTAAATTGAGATTCCTTTACAAGATCTACTAGATCTGACCTGATCTGGCCTCTGATTGACCCCTCTGATCTCATTGCATCTTTCACTAATCCTTGATCACTCTACTCTAGGCTTGCTACCTTTCTATCTTTTGCTGGAACACATGTCAAACATATTCCTGCCTGGATTTCTCTGATAGGTGCTCATGTGAGATCCAGCCTCACATCTGGATGGGTCCTAAATGACCTTTTTGTGGCTTCAGGTCTCTTCAAACATCACTGATTCTAAGAGACTTTCTTAAAAAATTAAAAAAAAAAGTTTTATTGACATATAATTCAAAAATCATACAGTTCAATAGTTGAAACATATTAAAAAGACTCATGCTATCTTCACTATAATCAAATTTAGAACATTTTCTTCTTCCTTGTACTTACCATTATTAGCTCCCCATTACCTGCCCCTCCTATCCCACCACCTCCTCTGCTGTATCCCCAGGAAACTATTAATTCAGTTACTGTCTCTATAGATCTACCTATCTTGGATTTCATATAGAGAAAAACATACAAAAGCAAGAAACAATAAAAACTCCAATCACAGTAACACATAAAATATAGAAAAATTTCAGTTGAAAAGATAACAGAAAATAATGAAAACCAGAATAAATTTAAAATGGGCCAAAAGGGAGAAAAATAAGATATTAAATGTTAACTACAGCTATACTAGTCTACTTTTCAATGTATTGTGTCTGACAGCAAGGCTAGTTGCATCCCTGGTCCAGGTTCAGAGGGAATTATTGAGGCTTACTCTAACTAGAAACTGTAAATTTTGGGCTTTCAATATTATCCATAGCCTTCTGCAAATGGGGTACTCAGAATATAAACTCTAATATAGTTCTCTCCTCTGGTCTTGGATTTTATTATTTATAATCCTTCAATTACAGAGCTTGGTATGCTTCTTACATTAGGGACTTAGTTGCCATCTCATTTGATGACTGCTTATTTTAAGACAAGATTTTAAGACCCCAGACACTATTTTTTTAATGATATTTGAACATTATCTGATTTTTTTCACCACACTTTGTTATAGTACCCCCAGGTTCAGTTCTCTCTTCATGAGGGCAGGTATTGAGTAGGGCCATACCATAAGAACTTACAGTGTCTGGTCTGACACTCCCACAGTGGGGCGAACCAAGAAAGGAACATAACAGATCAGCAATGGGAGCAAACCAAAGCCACAAAATCCCTAAGGAGCCCCCAAAATAGACTTCAGCCTAGGAGGGGCAGTTCCCAGAACCCCCCAGGACTGGTGGGGGAGATTGTTATAAAGGTCAGCAGAAAGACCTGAATTATGTATCCCTTTTCCTTTTATTTATTTATTTATTTATTTAAAATCAATTTATTGGGGCTCATACAATTCATCACAATACATAGATCAATTGTGTAAAGCACATCTATACATTTGTTGCCCTCATTATTCCCAAAATTCGCTTTCCTCTTGGGTTCCCGGAATCAGTTTTTCCTCCCCGACTTTTTTTTTTTAATTATATTTTTAAAAATTATTTTGTTGGGGGCTCGTACAACTCTTATCACAATCCATACATACATCCACTGTGTCAAACACATTTGTACATTTGTTGCCACCATCATTTTCAAAACAATTTTTTTCTACTTTAGCCCTTGGTATCAGCTCCTCATTTTTTCCCTCCCTCCCCTCCTTCCTTCCCTCCCTCCCTCCTGAACCCTTGATAATTTATAAATTATTATTATTTTTCCATGTCTTGCACTGTCCAATGTCTCCTTTTACCCCCTTATCTGTTGTCCATTCCCCTGGGAGGGGGTTATAGCTAGGTCATTGTGATTGGTTCTCCCTTTCTCCCCTCACCTTCCCCTTCCCCTCCTGGTATCACTACTCTCAATATTGGTTCCAAGGAGTCTATCTGTCCTGTATTCCCTGTGTTTCAAGCTCTTATCTGTACCATGTACATGCTGTGGTCTAGCCAGATTTGTAAGGTAGAATTAGGGTCATGATAGTGGGGGTAAGGAAGCATTAAAGAACCAGAGGAAAGGTGTATGTTTCACCGGAGAAGACAGGCCAGTCAGGTTTTTTTTCTCTTTTTATTCAATCTTTTGTTTTGTCTTTTTTGTTGTTGTTTTGCGTACCAATATAATATAGGCATGGGAAGCAAGTCTGAGGAGAAAACAAGGGGACCGAAGGTTCCGGAGTGACCTGGGGGAGAAGGAGCGGGGAAAGGGGCAGTAAGCAAACACTGCCATAAACAGGGGAACAACTACGAGATTAATAGCAACAATGAGGAGGACATAGAGATCCCAGTGGTGTTCAAGCAACAGCAATCCAGCTGAGAGAGATTACTAAGAGGCAGAAGAGGGGCGAGCGTGATGTGGGGCAGGAGGAAGGTAAAAGGAGATGGGAAAGATCTAGGAAGCAAAGCTATGGGTAGAGCTATAAACATAGGTGTGTCCTTATGTAAATATATTAATTCATTAAAATAGAGGTATTGGCCTATGTACATATATTTATATGGCAGTACATTAAGGAAGTGGATGGACTTTGGGTCTCTGCTCAAGCCCTCCCTCGATGCAAGAACACTTTGTTTTAACAACCTGGCTCACTCTCAAGATATGATTGCTGAAGACAAAATAGATGCATAAACAAATGTGTTGAAGAAAGCTGATGGTGCCTGGCTATCAAAAGACTTAGTGTCTGGGGTCTTAAAGGCTTGAAGTTAAACAAACGGATCTCTAGCAGAGAAGCAACAAGCCCACATATAAGAAGCACACCACCCTGTGTGATCAATCATCAGGTATCGATGGAATCAGGCACTAGAAGACCCGAAGCAAAAAAAACAAAACATATTGTTGAGAATGAGGCAGGTTGGAGCAGAGACCCCAAACCCATCTGTAGACAATAGGACATCCCCTCACAAAAGGGTCACAAGGAAGGGATGAGTCAACCAGGGTGCAGTATAGCATCTATGAAATGCACAATATTCTTCTGGTTCTTTGAGGCTTCCTCACCACCACCACCACCACCCCACTATCATGACCCCAGTCCTATCTTTCAGTTCTTGCTAGATCTAAGCATGTACTCTGGTACAGATAAGAGTTCATGACACATAGAATCCAGGTCAGATAAACCTCTCAGCAACAGAATTGTGAGTAACGATACCAGCAGGGTAGGGAGAAGGTTGGAGAAGGAGAGGAGGAAGGGGGAACCAATCATAGTGATCAAAGCATAACCTTCCCCCCTCCCATGGGGATGAACAATAGCATCATGGGTTAAGGGAGACAGTGGTAAAATAATAATTTACAATTTATCAAGGGGGGTCACGAGGGTGTGAGGGAGGGAAAAAAGAAGAGCTGATACCAAGGGCTCAAAAAGAAAGTAAATATTTAGAAAATGATGATGGCAACATATATACAAATATGCTTAATACAATTGATCTATGAAATGTTATCAGAGCTGAAGAGCCCCCAATAAAGTGATTTTAAAAATCGGTATCTCTGACTTCTTCCAAACAATTGAAGGTTGTTATTGGGCTTGGTTGTCTACATGGCAACTGCTTGCTGGCACTGAGATGTTCCCTTCTCCACAAGGCACTGGCTCCTTATTTTGCCACGTTCTACATTCTCCCTCTGGTCTTACATCTTTCCCACTCCTCGTTATATCACTTGCTTGACTCCTGGAGGCATCTGAGTTTGTGACACCTTGCACACAGAGTCATCAGGACAGGAACAGACCTTGGAAATAATGGCATCTGACCTGTATTGGGTCTCGGTTGGTACTCTGTGCTTTTTATGTACTCCCTTATTAAACTTCACCACCGGAATGTCATAATCAATTGAAGAAAGATAAGGGATGGTTGCTTCATTTCTTAATGATGGTGCTTGACATGTAATATGAAGTCACTTTGGATTGTTTGTTATTTCACAGACATAAGAAAGAGAGAAAGGAAGTTATTGGAAAAAGCTGGATTTGTCCAAAGTGGAAATTCGGCTCTTGCACCCATTGTGTCTACCATAGCCATTGTATTGACATTCAGCTGCCACATTCTTCTGAGACGGAAGCTCACCGCCCCTGTGGTAAGAACCATCTCCAGATCTGGTCTCTTTCATACCCTAGCCACAGCCACTGCCAGGAAAGCTCCTTCCCATCCTTACATGGCACTGGCATCAGAACACCCAGCCAGAGTGGGCCAGACTTGCTCAGAATTTACCCCCAGTTTTAAAAGAACGCGTTTGGCTGGAGCTGGAGCCCAGGATTGTCTGGCAGGTACTCTTTGCTGGTGAATAGCAGGACAAGTTACGCAGTTCACACTGGGACACAATTTTACAAAATTGAAGACAAAACCGAAACAAAGCAAGCATTTTGTTGTTTGTTTATATAAAAACTAAGAAGCAAACAAATAAACTTACTGCCATCGAGCCTATTCTGACTCACAGCAACCCTGTATGATAGGGTGGTAGAAAGGCTCGTGTTTCTCCTGTGGAGCGGTTGGTGGTTTCAAACTGCCAACCTTGTGGTTAGTGGCCTAACATGTAACCACAACACCACCAGCAATCCTATTTATATACTAGGGAGCTTCAAAAAAATTGTGGGACTATTCCATTGGCTTTCATTCTCATTTTCCCACAAACTTTTTGAAGGCTTCTCATATACTGTAGCAAGAAGCAGCCCTGGTGGCACATGGTTAAGCAGTTGCCTGCTAACTGAAAGTTGATTATTTAAATCTACCTAGCAGCACCATGGGAGAAGGACCCAATGACTGCTCCTATAAAGATTACACAAAATCTTATGGGGCAGCTGACTCTGCCACATAGAGTTGCTATGAGTTGAAATAGACTTGGCGGTCTAACGCAACAAAATAGGAAGGAGAGTTTAAGAGAATTCTTTTAGTGGATTGTGTTGTGGGTATTGGGAGAGGATAGGTGGTGGTATGGGTTTGGGAGCCAGGACTGCTTTGCTTAAATCCCATCTGTTTTTTGATTTGCTATGATTTATGGGTTTTAATCTGCAAAATTGGGATTATGATAATACTTACAGTGGTTTGGAGATATTTTATATAAAGCACACAGAACAGTTTCTGGTACTATTTAAGCCTGATTCTCATGCAGGATAGGTAAATGCCGGTTGGCAGCTTTGGCAAGAGAAGTGGCATGAGTGTGAGATATTATGATTTTTGCCAAAAACAGCTTGTGCATTCAAAGGTAAAGAAATACCACACTAAAAGGTAATTGGCCCCTGACTTAAATAAAGAAGCAAATATCTGAAGATATAAAACCAAGTGTTTGGAGGGCAAGTAAAAGTCAATGAATGCAAGAAAAGAAGAGAAACCATCCATGCTGGTAGCATTGCCCAAAGACTAGGAATCTCAAGGGAAGAGGGA
This sequence comes from Echinops telfairi, assembly GCF_000313985.2. Taxonomy (NCBI): domain Eukaryota; kingdom Metazoa; phylum Chordata; class Mammalia; order Afrosoricida; family Tenrecidae; genus Echinops; species Echinops telfairi. The sequence continues at coordinate 9,370,507 of NW_022106189.1, read as the reverse complement.
GGATGAATATTGAGAAACCAGGGCACTTTAGCTGGGATATCCTTTGTCGGGACTGTTAATTTCATTCCTACATACTGAGTCTTTGGAAGGTGTTTACGTATTTTCAGCTTCTTCGTAGATAAAAGCTCATGCACACTTTACTCTCATGCACTCTCAGGGTTTGATTGAACACAAATCCAGAATGAATGGCAGGAATGTACTGAAGTCTAAAGGAAACATTACTCATTATTGTAACTGCTCTCTGTAATCCCCAGTGAGCAAGCAAACAGAAATATCCCTAATAGCATGGCAAACAAATCCATTTTAAAGCAAATAACACATATAATTAGTATTTTTAGAACACTGAATTCAGAAAAGCTTAGATCAAAAGTAAATTTTCTGAATGCAAAGTTTATGTTTTGTGCGGTTCAGAATTCATGGCAGGCTTAAGTCAGGAACTCAGTCCCAAAGTTTTTTAAAAAATTATTAATTGGGATTTTATATATATATATATATATATATATATATATAATCCCAATTATATATATATATAAAATCCCAATTAATAAAAAATATATAATTCCATAGTTCAATCACATCAAGCAGAATTGTACAATTGCTACCACAATCAGTCCCCAGATGTTATTTTCAGTCCCAAAGTTTTGATCACACCAGATATCTATCTCATGCAGCCCAGGTACTCTGTCAACCTAGGCTGGCTTCCAAGGCCAAGGTGGGACTTTGGGACTGGGGAAATTGAGTTCTCCTGGGGACTGTAGTTAAGACCAGGTGTGTTGGGAAGAACATCTTTCTGAGCTCTTAACAAAGTAACTGGGATTAGTGGAAACCTGAAGCCCTGTCCATGGGGCTCATTCAACAGTAGGTAGAATTACTAAAAATTTGTTGAAGGCAGTTGTGTTATTAATTTCTTAAATTGGTAGCTGGGGGGGAGACTGCTAATTATACATTGGACAGAAGAGATGAAATATGAGACATGAGCTCAAATGAATATGAGGAAACATAACTTCAGTGAGTCTTTGAGATACTAACTACCCACTGGGCAGGCTCATCAAGGAAAGCCACAGTCAAGAGGGGAGGTAATTATTTGGAATTGCAGGTGAACAGAGGCTCTCACATGTGACCTTGGTGTGGGGAGGCAAGACACAGAGGCGAGACCTTAAAAGGGAAAACCAGAGTCACTCTCCAACAGGCAGTGCAGACAAAGGAGGCTCTGTGGTGGGGAAAAGGATGCTCTAGCTTCAAAAGGTTAGGTGCCATTGAAGCAACCCAGAGAGTGGGATGGTTTAGGAAGTATGCATAGATTTCTCTCTTCAATAGAATTTATTTTTTTCATTATTGAAAATATACAAGCAGATCCTATACCTGTTCAAAAAACTTCTACATGTGAAATTCACAGATGTTGATTACATTTTTCAATTCGTATAATCATTCTCACCTTCATTCTGAATTGTTCCTTCCGCATTAATATGAACTTACTGCTCCTTCAGCTTTCTAACCTTTTAAGATGCTAATCTTAATTTGATCTCATATATATTGTATAATAGAGCACAACTGTCAAGGCAGATATTCTTTATCAATCCAGCCAGACTGTTTTTCTGTGTTGTGGAGGCCTGATGGAGTAGTGGTTACATGTGGGGCTGCGATCCTCAAGGACAGCAGTTTGAAACCACAAACAAAGTCTGTGGGAGAGAGATGGGATTTTCTTTTCCTGTAAACAGTACAGTCTTGGAAACTCACAGGTCCATTTCTACCCTGATGGCAGTGAAGTTTTTTTGGTTATTGCTTGTGCTAAAGAAGACATTAGGGGATATATTTTGTTTAAAGATAAATGGTTATCTCATGGCAAGAGTTTGGGGGAGTCACTAACGCTCAATTGCTCCAGAAAATCTGGATTCCATTAGAATTGAAATCATGTTCTACATTCTCAACTTTTGGGTCAAAATTCTTCTATCAATCAAGATGTTTGCTATTGGTAGCTAGGCACCATCAAGTTTGTCTAGTCTCATGGCACAGGGTTGGTTATATTCATGAAGATTTGAATAAATGGTTTAAACTTAGTAAGGATGTAGAAAGGATGACGATCTCCATGTGCCAGTTAGATGGCTGCCTCAGATCCTCTCTTAACCAATACAAGCAAAGGGATATCATTTCCAAAATTTTGGTGAAAATTCAAAAGTAAAGGAGATTCAGATGCTGCTGACCCAATTTTTCTCTGAGACATGGAATGAAAAAAAAAAGTCGCTCTAAGAATTTCACCTGTTCTCTGAGACATGGAATGAAAAAAAAAAGTCGCTCTAAGAATCTCACCTGAGCCACCGTTTCTCAGTTCAATAAATTTAAACCCTATGGATATAATAGCTCATATTATAAAATGTCAGAGCCAAGACAACACCTAATCCTAACCCCCTATACCTTTCTTTTGTTCTTCAGGTGTTTAGTGTGATTGCCATGTTTAATGTAATGAAGTTTTCGATTGCAATCTTACCCTTCTCCGTCAAAGCAGTGGCTGAAGCCAATGTATCTTTAAAGAGAATGAAGGTATAGCAAACACTGGGTGAGTAGGGAAGAGAAATTGCATATCTGGGTGGGAGTATGCTCAGACCTGGGGAAATTGTGTCATTGCATTGGAGGGCTTATTTCCTGGGGCAAGTCTTCTATTCACAGTTGGACCACTGCTAGAGGTGAAGGAGGGTACAGGTGGAATCTTATAGTCGCCTGCCGTTTTAGTAAAGATGAGCCTCTGTACGTGGCGATGATGTCCCCAATCTTTTACTCGCTATCCAAGCATAAATCTTAGAATTAAAAGAGTGGGGTTGGGTTTACACTAGGCTATCCCCTGTAACTTATTTTCTTCTGTAATGGATGCGGTGATGGAAGTAGAGAAGAGGTTAGTGGTGGCATCACATTTGTGCACTCATTTAAGCACTCATTTTTTCATGAGTCAAAATGTACTGTATGTCTTCTATGTGCAAAATGCCATGGAATGCAAGTATAAAGAAGAAACAGTGTTTACCCTGAAGGGCATCCAATCTAATATAGGACTATATACACCAGTAATTGCTATACAAAGTAAGGGTTTAAATGACATGCAAAAAGACCCATAAGGTGGTTTTAAAGTTCTTATCTGAATGGAAAAAGAAAATTAAAGTCTTGTTGAGGAGACAATATGTTTAGACAACTGTGAATTGATTTATTTTATTTACTCAACTCAGACATTTAGAGGTCAGCTTTAGCATTTTAGATTCATGTTTCTCCTTTCTTACTTGCCGTCTGCATCTAATGGACCAAGAACTCTGTTGAGCTATATTTCTTCAATTTTAAGGGGCACATGCCATTATTAAGATTGGATTGAAAGGTATACTGTTACTACTTTTTGAGAAAAACACAAAATGTAAAATTCAATGTCATAATTATTTGACCATGTTAATTACTTGACCTCAGAAAAAAAAATTACAAGGGTTTCTTAGATCAAAAGTACAATGGTGTCTTGAATCCTCAAATCCTACTCGGTCCCTATTGTCATCACCTTCATTCAGTGCCTCATCATCTTTCACCTGAAAAATCACAGAGACTTCTGAAGCTATCTTTTCCTTTAAGTGTGGTTATCCTCAAAATCACATTAGAGTTGTTAAAATATTTGTCTCACCACTAATATTAACCCAGTGAAATCTTTGAATGTTTCCTTGTCCCGCCAGGTTTGAGCCTGAGCTCTCAGGTGGTCCTGGGATGTTCCCATCTCATTTCCCTTGTCCTTCCTACCTGGAGCTTGGTGTCCCAGTCCTCCAAAATTGCTTGTTTCATGCATCTGACCCAGGAAATCATGTTGGTTCGTTCTTCCTTTCCTTTGCTCATATTGTGTCTGCTATTATCATATGTTTATCCTCTTTCCCTCCTCACATTTTTGGCTATATAATACTTACCTCTTAAGACTCAGCTTAGTTTTGGGCCTCAGGCAGGGGATCCACGTGTCCTTTTCTGTCAGTGACAGGGCTGCTTTTCCTGGCCCGATTTCATGGAAATGCTCCGTGCACATTCTTGTCTCACCCTCGATTGAAATCTCTTGAAAGGCAAGACCCCTTCCTTATATTCACAGTTCGGTCATTTCCCCTAGTGTCTGGCATATAGGAGGAATTTGGCAAAGTTTTATTGAGCTGACCTGAGTAGGAACCTAGGAGAACATAGCAGAAACTGAGCAAGTGATCTTTGATTCATAAATATTATTGCCAAGCAATGAAATTCATCACCCAAACCCAGAAACTATCTTGTGTAGGAAGGTGAAATGTAATTTTGAATCAGCGTTCTTCAATGTGGATCACCTACATAAACCTTGGGGCTAAAGAGGCATACATCCTAGATACTATGGCTTAGTGGATTATGCGCTGCTGCCTCTCCTGGGGGAACGCTTTTAGAATCGTTTCCCTGGATGTCATATGTGGAATTGAAGAAGTTGTGATTATAAGTCATTAATATATTGGGATGATATATTGAGATGATTCTTAGAAATAAATGATGTCTGCACAGTTAATTTTGTCTCTTTAATCTTAGAAAATCCTCATACATAAAAGCCCCCCATCTTACATCACCCTGCCAGAAGACCCAGCTACTGTCTTGCTTTTAGCAAATGCCACTTTGACATGGGAGCAAGAAACCAGCAGTAAAAGTGACCTAAAGAAAGTACAGGACCAGAAACGCTCTACGCTTAAGGAGCACAAGCCGGAGGCATATAGTGATATAAGTTCCCCAGCCCAGGGAATCACTGGCCCAGAAGAGCAAAGTGGACGACACAAATGGGTTTTGCACAATATAAACTTTGCAGTGAGAAAGGTGGGTGTGTGTTCTAAATGCATTGATCTGTCCTTCCTCCTTGTCTTGCACTGCTATGGCCTTCTGAATGCCTATTATAATTGAGTTTGAGTATGAGATGGGGTTTGAATGTCTCTAATTAGGCTATGTTTTTCTCCTCAAATTTTAAAATGGTGGACATGAACGCTGGAGGTACCTCTTCAAGCTGAAGGAAGATGGAGATGCTTATATGAATGCTGATCTTTGGAACAAGTTGTTATATGGAGTGGGTAATCCATGGCAAATGGTTAGACCCAAACCAACGAGCTTCCACATCTCTCCAGATTTGTTCTTAATTCCATATGGGAGTATTATAATATAATATCGACTTGCCTTTGAATTGCTTCCAACTCATGAGAATTCCATGTGTAGCAGAGTAAAACTGTTTGGTAGAGTTTATTTTATTATGGTGAAAATATACACAATAAAACCTAACCCATATCAACAATCTCTAGATGTACAGTTGAGTAATATTGATTGCATTCTTCAAGTTGCACAACCGAACGTTGCCTTTCATCGTTCCTTTCTCCCTGGTTTCGATCGTTGTTGTTGTTTGGTGCTGTTAAGTTGGTTCTGACTCACCGTGACTCTGCGTACCACAGAACCAAACACTACGGGCCTGTACTATCCTCACAGCTGCTGTTGTGTTTGAGCCCGTTGTGGCAGCCATTGTGACAGCTATCTTTTTGAGGTCTTCCTCCTTCTTGCTGACCATCTACCAAGTGTGGTGTCCTCTTCTCGGGACTTGTTTCCCTGATAACATGCCCAGGTTTGTGAGGTGAACTCTTGCCTTTTTGGCTTCGAAGGAGCATTTTGACTGCACCCGTTCCAAGACAGATGTGTTGATTTTTCTGGAAATCCATGCTACTTTCAGTAGTTTTTGCCAACACTGTGATTCAGATGCATCAGTTCTCCTCTGGTTCCTTATTCCTCGTTCAGCTTTCACAAGTGTAAGAAGCCACTGACAAACCTCACAGCTTCGGTCAGGTGCACTTTAGACCGCAAAGCGACATCGTTGCTCTGTAACACTTTAAAGAGGGCTTTTGTAACACCTTTTCCCAATGGTGTTTGATTTCTTGACAGATTCTTTTATGAATGTTGGTTGCAGACACAAATAAAATGAAATTGTAGACCACCTCATTTTTTTTCTCTGTTTATCATGATGCTGTTTATTGATCCAGTTGAGAGGACTTTCGTTTTATTTATGTCAGGTTTTAATCTGTACTAAAGGCTGTCGTCTTAAATCTTCCTCAGTAAATCTACAAATTTCCTTGGCTTTCAGCAAGCAAAGTTGTGTGATTTGTGAATCAAGGGTTGCTAATGAAATTTCCTTCAGCCCTAATGCTAGGTTCTTCATCGTATAGTCCAGCTTCTTGGGTAATTGATTTGGCATACAGATGGACAAAATATGGTGAGAGGATACAACACTGACACACACCTGTCCTGATTTGAAATCATGCAGTATCCCTTTGTTATATCCAAACTACTACCTCTTGGTCAGTGTACAGGCTCCATATGGGAACAAGTGTTCTGGAAGTATTTCTCTTTCTTTGAAATAATATTTGTTATGATCCACACAATTGAGTGCCTTTGCATAGTTAATAAAACACAAGGAAACAACTCTCTGGTACTCTCTGCTTTCAGCCAAGAGCTATCTGACTTTGGTTCCTATATATTTGCTTGTATCATATAAAGGAGATCATATAATATTTGTGTTTTTCAACTAACTTATTTACTTGGTATAATATTTTCAACGTTCAATCATGTGATATGTATCTGGTCTAAATTTCTTGGTATGGCTGAGCAATATTCCATTATATATGTTGTTCCACCTTTTGCCCGGGCAGTCATCTCTGGTGTAAATGTTGGCTGTTTCCACTTTTTGATTACTATTGTGAGAGTACTGTAAGGAGCACTGGTGTCTAATGATTTGCTTGCATGTTTGCCTTTACTACTTCTGGTCAGATGCCTAGGGCTGAAATTGCTGGGTCTTGTGGCTCAACTTCTGAGGAAGCTGTCAAACTATTTTCCGCAGTTGCTTGTATCATTTGATATTCTTATCAGCAATGGATGAATGTCTCAGTTTCCCTGTAACCTCATTAGCAGCTGTGATTTTGTAGTTTTGTTGGTGTGCATTGCCATTCTAATAGAGGAGGTGGCATTTCATTGTAGTTTGATTTTCCTTGGTGGCACAATAGTTAAGGACTCAGCTGTTGACAGGAAGGTCTATGGTTTGCACTCACCAGGGTCTCTGCAGGAGAACAGACAGGGGCTCTGATCCTGTAAAGATTACAGCCTAGGAACCTGATGGGGGCAGCTCTACTCGGTCATCAACTGGAATTGACTAGATGGCACACAACCACAAATGGCTAATATTGAGCATAGTTTTATGCACGTGTTGGCCATTTGAATATCCTCTTTGGTGAAATATCTATTATAATCATCTGCCTATTTTTTGATTGGGTTATTTGTCTTCTTTTGTCGCTAAGTTGTAGAATTGCACTGAGTATTATTAGAACCCTATCATATATATATACATATATATATATATCAGGTACATAATACGTACATTTAATGACCTCAGCAACCATACCCCACTTTATAATTGAAGGTAAATCGTTTGCCTACGGTCACATAGCTGGCAGGAAGCCAAGGAGGGATTTATACCCAGGGTGCTTTGTTCAACAGCCTGTGCCTATAACCATCAGGCAATACTACTCTTGTAAAAAGCAAAATGGTATCAATAAGCGGTCCAGCAGGGAAGCCAGTCAGAGTCTGTTGGCTGCTTTCTTCCTTCGATATTGGTGAATGAAGTCTTTAGACAAAACTACGAACTTAGAAAATGCTTGGCCTTCCCTTTGTGTGTGGCTTTCTTGGCCTGTGAACTCAGAAGCAGTTCTCCCGTGGTACCAGTGTTAATTTTGTTGCAGAGGGGTCGGGTGTAATCTTGCATCTAGTATTTTAATAGGCTATCTTGTTGACTCACTTTTCCCATGAAAATATTATTAAAAGAGAGGTTCTTATTTATTATGTGATGGTAAGCTCAATAGCTGATGTGAGCTTGCTTCCTCTTGGAGCTAGCTTCCACATATTCACTGGAAATGATCTTCAATCTGATATATGCAATTGTGCTTGGTTCTCAGTTAAGTCTTACAAGTGTAGCCTTCTTTGCCATGTCATCATGCTCCCTGTTCATCGGAGAGGTAGCACCCGGATAGCTCCAATTCCTGATAGCTTTGGGTTTATTCAGAAAGACTTGTGAATTGCTCTAATGTTCTAAAGAAACTGCGTTTTAGGCCTTCAATTGCTTTACTCAATACATTTTCATTAAGATGGTAATTTCTTTCTCATCAAAGTCACTAACAATGGTTGTTAAATACATTGAAGACAAGAGAATGGGTTAAAACTAGGCCAGTCTGTGTTCTACTCCCAGCTTACTAATTGTGTAACCCATTGAAAACCGTGTGGAGACCTTGGTTTTTTTCTTATATGCTCCATGGATTTACTAATAATAGTACCTACTTTGCACTGTGGTTGCAAGAACTAAAAATTAAGCCCATAGTAAGTTCCAACAGATGTTAACTATTAATGATGCCCCTTTCCTTCAAAGATGCCACACTTTAGTGCTGTCCTTAAACGTTCTTAGATTCAGGCATTCAAATTTGGATTCCATTAAATTTCAAGGTATATATTTGTCTTATTCACAGCTGTGCTTTCAGCCCAGAGCACGGCACAGAGGCAGTTTCTAATAATGTTTGTTGAATTAAAAATGATAAATTCACAGGATAAAAGTATCTTGGATATTTCTTTACCTGCACGCAATCGTGAATTTAGAGGATTCAGGCTTGCCTTCAGTTAGTGGGAGGGCTTAAAGGAGAACCAAATATCTAGGAAGGCAGGATTCATTCCTGTTGTCTCTTTGTCCAAATGCCATTCAAAGTTCCTGGAAGTCCTTTGAATGGAACTAAAATAGCTCAGCCTCACAGACATGCAGTTTCAATAGTCATGTGGGCTCCAAAAACCATGGGCTATATCTGTACCAATCACTATTTTATCTTCAGGGTCTAACATGTTTTTTTTTTTAAAGGCTTTTCAAAGGAACCCATGATGACTGGCAGCAACAATCATGTGTTGGAGGTGCAGCAGGGGATGGACCCTTTTGGTCTAGCTTGAGTTAGGAGAAAATGCTGTATGTGGCCCCATGTTTGGGAGCAAGTCTTAAATGAAATCATTCCTAGAAGTTCCGATTGTAGATTGCAGTGTCTTCTCTATTGTCATGCATCTGCCACACTACATAAATAATTTACTTAGTTTTCTTACTGTCCATATCCCCCAAGTTAAAGGTAAGCTCTGTGAAGGCAGACTGAGATTTCAATCTGCTGTGTTCATTGGTGCCAGAAGGATGCCTGCTGTGTGACACATGTTGACTCTAATAATAATTTGTTCATTGAAACAATAAATGTACAACTGTGGAGTAATTAATGAGTCCAACATGTTGGAATAGCTTAGATGCTCAGTGAGTTCGGATTAAGCTATTAGTGTGGAAAAACACATAAAGAATGGCTTTTGGAAAATATTCATATTTTAAGGGTTGCCCTTGTCCCCTGGGTTGTTCAGCCCTTTGTCTTAAATTAGATTTATTTTAGAGTCTATGCACAGAACAACCTCCACGTTCAAGAACTATATCTCCCAGCCCAGCAAAAGCGGCGTTTCACGTTAGTGCGTGTGTATGATTTCTAGAAGCTCTCCAGGGCCTCGGTTATGCTGGGAAAAGGGAAAGTAGTTGAGACTAACATTCCTATATCAGATCTAGGTTCTCTGTATTAGGGGTGGGGCTGTGAAACAGACTGCCACTTTATAGAGCCTCTGGACCCTTACCTGGCCTACCCTGCAAAGTTTGGGGGCTAGAGCTCTGGCTCTTAGCCCTCTAAGAACGGGGAAAGTGACTCTGTGTCTTGTTCATATTTCTCTGGTAGGGGAAGATTTTGGGAATATGCGGGAATGTTGGAAGTGGAAAGAGCTCTCTCATTGCAGCTCTCTTAGGACAGGTAAGCTATGCGGTAAGTGCTATCATCAAAACAAAACCAAGTCAACCAAAGCCGTTTCCACCGTTTTGATTTCTCCAACACTTTCATTAGCAGCCAGATGCTTAACTGTTTTCATCAGCTAGAGGCCAAAATGCTCTTCAAATGGAACATTGATGTGGAAATGAAGTGGTTCCCGTTATGTTCTGTTTAGGGGCCCCATTAGCACACACAGCAGATGGACTCAACGGCACTGGACATTGTGCGCATCATTTCTGATGATTTTCAGGAAGCTCATGTACTTGGCAGCTGTACTCACTTCAGTCAGATAGGAACTTAGCTTTTCACACTCTTGAGTTTGCCTCCCTAGGGTGTGTGCTAAATCGTGACAACTTCCTTGCCTAGAGCTCCATCGTGGTTAAAGGAAGAGTTGGGTTATTAAATCCATGGTTTCCCCATGGCGTGGGCTATCTTGATTTAAGAAATCCAGCAAGGCAGCTTGGTGGAGAGAGACCCAGGAAATTGGGACTCACAATGCTTTTTCATGCCTCTGCCTAGCCTTTCTCCCTACCTCTAGGGCTTTTCCCAAGGTCTGTCCAGAGCAGAAGCTCAGCCTAAATGAATGCTTACATGAATGAATAACTGAATGAATGCATCAATGAAAGCAACAATGTGCCTCCAATTTCTCTGCCAACCATGTGTTATGAAGAGGGAGTAACTCTGACTTTTGGTTCCTTGTGTGATGCTGGGAAATGACCAAATAATATATTACAGCCACAGGCCTCTAAGTTGTATTTCAAAGGAATAAGAAATTTTCTAGGAAGAATACTGTGTTAGTCTGGGTAGACTAGAGAAACAAATCCAGGGAAACTCATATGTGTATAGGAAAGAGTTTTACATACAAGAGCAATTGACTATTGAGAAAACATTCCAGACTAGTCCAGATCAAGTCCATAAGTCTGATATTAGCCCATATGTCCGATACCAATCTATAAAGTCTTCTTCAGACTCACGAAACACATGCAATGATGCTAAATGCAGGAAGATCACAGGCCAGTGGGTGGGAAGTCTTGTGGATTCAGTGAAATTGTAAGCATCTCAGTGCTGGCAGGTGTCTCCACCTGGTTTCTCCAGCTCAGGGCAATAGCGTAATTCCATGTGTCTTGTCAGCTGCAAAGTCTCCCAGGGAGTGAGCAGAGACAGAGTGTCTTCTGCCTCCAGGCAGGAATACAGGAGTTCCCAGAATCCTCAGGAGAAGGCCATGCCCACGAAAAGGCCTCATTGGCTATTATCTGATTTGCAGGCGAGACTCCACCCCAAATATTAAGCTCTCTTTATTTCCACTCTGCTACTCCTAAAGAGATGACAGGGAAGGCCAGATTGCCTTTGTCTGTGGGAGGGAGAGGTTAGGGTGCCTCTGAAGACATGAGGGACACTAGGTTCAGAACACTTCCATCAGATCACTTAGTTGATGTGACTTCTTTTAATTTCTGTGGATTCTTCTGCTTTCTCATTGGAAAGTGGATGTGGGAACTGAATCAGGTGCGTCTCTGAGGAGTTGCATGTGTGTGGCTCTATGATCATCTTAAAGTAGCCAAGCACGTTAGAGCGGTATTACCCAAATCTTCACCTACTAACGTGACATTCTCCACAGCATCATGCACAAGACATTGTTCAATCTCTGCTCAGGTATCTCCAGTGATGGAAACCCATTTTATGACCAGGTCCTTTGCTGGAGCACTTTGATTTATGTTAGAGTAATACCTACTTCCTTTGTACTACATCTCTGTTGGTTTGCTGGCTGGCAAATTTCTTAGAGAAAATAGAACTCATCTGCTATGGGACAATGGTGTGGTTAACCCCCCTCACTTATTTCTGGGAGACATGGTGGTTAAGCAAGTGGGCTCTGGACCACTTCGACTCACCATCCGTCTCACTGACTTACTGGTAACCTATTTTTGGTTAAGTTCCCTCATCTGTAAAATGAGGTGAAGGAGGGTGCCATGAGGATTAAATGAGAAAATAGTTAGAAATAGAATAATTCCCCATGCCAGTTATAGTAATAAGCATTCTGTATGGATTTAACAGAGTGCCTGTCATGTCCTTGTTACATGTTAGCTATTACTGATTTTGTTACCATTATTGTTACTATCATGATTTCTTCCCCAAGTATAATAGTCTCTGTCCCTTGGATGATTCGTGGGGGTGAAATGTCACCATATCATTTGCCTGTCTTTGCTGCCCTTCTTCTCTACTTGACTTTGACACACTACTGCTGCCTGGGGAGCAGCAGGTCTGAGAGCCAAGTTCAGCCTCTCATGACCCTCTCTCATGAGAACTTGGGATCATCTTACGTGAATTTGTGTACTCAGAGTAAAGACTGGAGCCCATTAATGCTTTTCAAAAATAGTGATAAACGTATAGGTAATAAAATAATTGCAATTTTAATTCCCTCCCCCACCCCCCAAAGCTAAACCTGTTTCCATTGAGTTGCATCCAAAGGTTACTGACAGTATAAATATTTATGGGAACAGATAGCCTTATTTTTCTCCCAAAGAGTGGCTGGTAAGTTTGAACCTCTGACTTTCTGGTTAGCACTTAACTCATGGTGCCAGCAGTCTTCTTCACTAATACAGTTCAGTGATACAAATATGTTCATCATGTTGTTCAACTACTACTAGTCTTGAATTGTTTTCATTACTTTTAATGACGCCCAGTGCCCTCTAAGCCCTGAGCTCTCCTTTTCCCTCCTGTCTACCTGCCCTTGGTAACAACAAATACACTTATCTATTCTTATTAGATAAGACCTACTTATTCTAGGTATCTTGTATAAGTGGGGATCAGACAGTATTTTTTTTTCCTTTTGCGACTCATTTATTTCACTCTATGTGATAAGTTCAAAGTTCATTCATGTTATAACATGTATCAAGACTCAACTTATTTTTTCCTTTTGGCTCTAATAATATTAAGTTTGTTTAATTTTTTCCTGCCTTCCCATTTAGTATCTATCCTCTAGTTAGTGATTTACACACTCTGTCCCTCAAAACTGGGTAACATAAAAGAATGTTTTTGGTAGTGTGAAAACCTTTTCTTGAATTTTTATAATAGTGGTCTCATATAATATGTGTCTTCTTGTGATAGGCTTACTTTAGTCAGCATAATGACCTTCAGGTTCATCCATGTGGAAGTGTTTTATAGATTCATTCCTAGTCTTTAAAGTGACATAGTGTTTCATTTGTGTGTATGCACCATAGTTTGCATCTACTCTTCCACCGATGGGCATTTAGAGGTTGTTTTCATCTTTTCACTACTGTGACTAGGGCTGTGATGAACATGGGTTCATTGTCATGAATCAAGTAGAAGGATTACTAGGGCATATGGTATTTCTATTTCCACACAAGTTGCATCATTTTACAATATGACCAGCAGTGTATAAGAGTTTCAATTTCCCCACATCTTCACTAGCATTTGTTGTTACCTTTTTAAAAAAACTTTGCTAATTAATGCTGGGGTGAAATAACTCAGTTGCTGTTTTATTTTGCTTGCTAATGATTGCAAGCATTTCTTTGTGCTTGTTGGCCATCTGAATGTCTTATGTGGTGAAGTGTCCGATCATATCTTCTGCTCATTTTAAAACTGCATTATGTGTCTTTTTCTTGTTGAGCTGTTGAAATTTTCTGTACACATTAGAAACTAGCCCTTTGTTTGATAAGTCATTGTTAAATTTTCTCCTCTAGTCTATGGGTTCTCTTGCACTCTGGTAGCGAAATATTTTAATGTACATAAAATGAGACATTTGTGTACATTTAAAAATGAGACGTTTTAGGAGGTCTGACCCATCTAGCCTGTCTTCTTATGTTTGCATGGTCTCCATTATATTTGCTAGCATATTTTTGCCATATACAGGGTCTCAAAATTTGTTCCTAGTTTTTTACTGATAGACTTCATAGTTTTAGGTTTTAAATTTAGGTCTGTGATCCATCCTGACTTCTTTTTTGATATGGCATGACATATAGATTCTGTTTCATTTTCCTGCAAACAGACACTCGGGTTTTTTTAGCACTATTTGTCAGAGTCTATCTCTTCCCAATTCAGGGATTTTCAGCACGTTGTAAAATCCCAGATGTCCACAGGTGGATGGATTTACTTCTAAGTTTTTAATTCTGTTCCATTGGTCGATGTGTCTGTTGATGGGCCAGTACCAGTGTGCTTTGACTTTGTGGAAGGTTTGAAGATTAGGGACTGTGAATCTTCCAACTTTCTTCTTCTTTGGCAGTTATTTGCTTATCCCAGGTCTCTCTCTCTCTCTTTTTTTTTCCATCACCAAAGTTGGTGATTAGTGTTTACATCTCATTAAAAGATAATGTTGGAGCCTGAAATAAACTTAATTATATATGTAGAGCCCTTTGGTAGTAGTGACATTTTCTTAATGTTAAATCTTCTTATCCATGAGCAAAGTACTTTCCTCCATTTATGTAGGTCTCGCCTATTCCCCCCCCCCTATTCCTTTTTAAAAAAAAATCATTTTATTAGGGGCTCATACAACTCTTATCACAATCCATACACATATCAATTGTGTAAAGTGCATTTGTACATTCATTGCCCTCATCATTCTCAAAACATTTCCTCTCCACTTAAGCCCCTGGCATTAGGTCCTCATTCTTCCCCTCCCGACGTGTCCCTTCACCCACTTTCCTGTTGTCCGTCCCCCAGGGAGGAGGTCACATGTAGTTCCTTGTAATCGGTTCCCTCTTTCCAACCCACTCTCCCTCTACCCTCCCTGTTTTGCCACTCACACCGCTGTAGGGATCATCGCCCTGGATTCCCTGTGTTTCCACTTCCTATCAGTACCAGTGTATCTCCTCTGGCGTAGCCAGACTTGCAAGGTCAAATTCGTGATTTGTACTTTTCTTTGTGTCGTTCTCTTATTTCTCTGTTTAAGTTTATTGCTTAGTATTTCATCTTTTGGGTAGCTATTGAAAATGGTATTGTTTTGCTACCTTTTTTTCAGGGTTCTCTTGGATTATGTAAAAAATCCAACTGATATTTTTGTGTGCTGATCATATATCAACTTTTGCTGAGTCATCCACAAAATCCCAGTACTTTCCTTTCTGAGTCTTTGGGATCTTCTATGTATAGTGTCAAACTACGTTCAAATAAAGATAATTTTACTTCTTCTTTGCCAAATTGGATGCCTTCTCTTGTCCTCTAGCTCTGGTTAACACTTCCAGAATAGCACTGAATAAGAGTGATGAAAAAAGTCATCCCTGTCTGATTCCCATTTGCAAATGAAATGTGTTCACTGTCTCCATAGCGACTAATGTTGACTGCTCATTTTGAATTCCTTTGTCTTTATGTAGTTCTAGATGATATTTTGCTTATTCGTCCATCTATTGATGGACATTTATATTATTTACATCTCTTGACTATTGTGAACAGTGCTACAATGTACTTGGGTATATAAGTATCTGTTTACATTTCTGCTTTTAATTCTTTGGGATTGAGATAGTTAAGGTTTACTGTTACAACCTGGCCGATAAACACATGTGGGATTAATTGAAGGGCAGAGAGATAAAGGTGAGCCTTGCCTTTCCTGTTCTCATATCTCTTGCTTTCTGATGGTCAAACCAGGGTGTGGCTGCCTTAGCCAGTTCCCTGCTTCAGCTGGAAGCCACATAGACCTGCCCCGATGCAGCCTTGGGTGCTGGAGCAGCCTTGTGGAGACCCCTGCCAGCACTGAGATGCTTACAAGCTCACTGATTCGGCTTTCCTCCTGCAGCCGGCATCATTGCGTGTGTTTTGTGAGACTGAGGAGGACTTTGCAGATCGGTGTCAGACATATGGGTTAATGTTGGACTTATGGACTTGGACAGCACTGGGTTGGGATGCTTTCATAATGTACACTTATTCTTTATATAAAACACACACATATATATGTATATGAGTTTCTGTGGATTTGTTTCCCTAGTTTATCCAGACTAATAGAGGGATATCCACTAAGGAGGGAAATTGCTGGATCATACAATTCACAAAGCCATATATATATAAATTGCTGGATCATACAATTAACAAAGCCATATATATATGAGTTTCTGTGGATTTGTTTCCCTAGTTTACCCAAACTAATACAGGGATATACACTAAGGAAGGAAATTGCTGGATCATACAATTCACAAAGCCAAAACCTGTTGTTGTAGAGTTGATTCTGACTTAAGGCAAACCCATGTGTTATAGAGTAGAACAATCCCAGAAGGTTTTTCTTGGCTTCAGTCTTTATTGAAGAAAACAAACAGGACTTTATTCCATGATGCTGCTGGGTAGGTTTAAGCCACCCATCTTTAGGCTAGTAGTTGAGCACAAACCATCTGTGTTACCCAGGGACCTTCATATTTGTCATGCATGTTTTTAAAAGTTGAAGCTTCTAATGTCTTAAATGTGAAAAAGAAATCCTCATGAAGCTGGCTTTTCAGCTTCTCTTGGAAAATCAGAAGCTCTGGGTCTGCTTTTTTGCATGGCACTAATTCCACAACTGAATTGAAGCTGTCACATATGACAGGGAACGCCGAGCCTTCATTACAGTTGCACAGCTGATCAACCCCCAGCAATTAGCTGAGAAAGCTTAAGTGGGTCCCAGGTCCAGTCAAGACACTGGGAGAAGTGCCTTGTGACTGGTAGCTACCCCTCGAGGTAGATTTTGGTCTAGTTGGCACACAGGTGCTAGGTGTGCTAATACCCCTGTAGCTTGTGTTCTCCACTTTGCAAAGAACGCACCATGCCTTTTCTAAATTATTCTGTTTCCTGTCCTCATTACATCCCCTGCATGGTCCCTTGCAGATTTTTGTCTTTGAGACAAAAATCACTTGGGCATAGTGTGACTTCTCGTCAACCCTCTTCATGATTAGTGATGTAAGGGTCCAGTGAAAATTTGAGGAGAACTCGGCGAGGGTTAGCTTCTGAATGTTCTCTGATATTGTTGCTTCAGATGCAGTTACAGGAAGGAATTGTGGCAGTCAACGGAACTTTAGCATATGTTTCCCAGCAAGCATGGATCTTCCACGGAAATGTGAGAGAAAACATATTATTTGGAGAAAAGTATGATCATCAAAGGTAATATTGACTTGGAAACCCTGAACACTTTAGTATAGCAATAGTAGTAATGTGCTTCTATTGGCAAAGTATGTTTCTCTAATGAGTTCTGATGAAACATTCATCAAACCCAAATAGGTGTTGTGTTTTCTCTTGCTAACCCAGGAGCTCAGGAGAGACATCTTCTACAGACCTGTGATTACACACTGAGAAGTCAGAAGAATTAGTACTTTATTCCCAGGGCAGCATATGTTCTGAGGTTCTCTGTAACAGCACATATGTTGTCTGATGGAGAAAAATGAACTCAACATGTTTGCTTTAGGCTGAGTAAGCAAAACATTGCATGAAATTGTGAGCACTGGGTATGGGATTAATTGACCCTTAAATTATTAACTGACATCCGGTTTACAGAGTATATTACCTTTAGTGTCCTCAAAATTATTTAATGAAAAAACAAAGGTCAAGTCATAATTGATACACTTTGGACCATTATTTTTAATTTCTGGAAAATAATGCTCAGTATATATTTCTATGCCAAATTTGGTATGCTCTGATATGCATTCTCTTATTTGAGTCCCATGGCTACCTATTTAAGCGGATTCGGTTATCATATACATTTTGTACCGATGAAGAGACTACGGCCCAGAGAGATGAGTTGACCCACTCAAGGTTAAAGTTATTAAATGGTAGAGTCAAGTCTTGGCTATATATCTTAACCGCCAGATTAGCATCATTGTTCATGTTTGTGCTGAGCCACCCTGAAACCTTTCCAAGCACCATGATGCTGAACATTAAAGAAAAATCATTTGGTTTTAAGACTCTGGCAGTCAACACTCCAGTGGGTGGTTTGGACTTTCCTAACTTAGTAGTTAAACTAAAAGAAAAACAGATCTTCCCTTGCTAACAGATGTTGGCCACCAGGTGGATTCTCAGCATGTCCATTCCTTTTCTTCTCTGGCCCTGACATCCTGTCCTCAGGATGGCTCTGATGGCAGGAAGGGCTGATGCATGCCGGAGCTCTTGGCATCAGCTGGAATTCTCTACTCAACAGTTCCTTTGCTGCTTCTACCTGTTCGACCAGAAGAATGAGCATATCTGTCCTCGGGAGGTTTGGCCAGAATGCTCCATAGAATCAAGGGCTGTGATATCATTAGGAAAGGCAAATCACTCGAGGAGAGGATCATATGTGGTAGCGGATCAGGTCTGCAGAAGAGTGAGCGACCCTCAGTGAGACAGATTGATCCAGTACCCGCAGCCATCGTCTCAAACACAGCAGCAGTTGTGAAGATGGCACAGAATTAGGCATTTTAAACACAGTTTTATGAGCACTTCGTCCACACGTCATACAATACACCAATACCATCATATCAAGAAAAGTGTACAATTGCCACCAACATTGCTTTGTTCCGTTATACATAGATCATTAGGCGTTGGGAGTGCAACAACCACCCACCCCTCCCTAGAAAGCCTTTTCTTTCCAGGGCACGGGACCAGAATGGCAGTGCAGCTCTTTCATCAATTCAGATGCAGGAAAGCAACCATTTACCAAATGCCTGCAACAAGTAGGACACCCTAGGAACACAGGGATGGTTCAGATAATGCTCTGCCCTCACGGTGCTCCATTCTGGAAAGGGGTAGAAGGGGTGCACAAAATTGATGGTTCACTGAGTCCAAATGAGTCAAGGGAGTCTGTGGTGCGGTTGTCAGAGGCAGCCGGGATCATCAGAGTGTGGGATGAGAGAGGGAAGAATGGAAGGCATTTTAATTCAGCCTGAAGGATGAGTACTCCAAATCAAAGTCACTGCCATGGAGCTGAGGCTGACTCATAGTGACCTTGTAGGGCAAAGTGGAATTGATTCTTGTGGATGCCTGTAACTCTTAACTCTGTAAAGGGGTAGGATACCTAATCTTTCCCCCGTGGAGCAACGGGTGGTTTTGGACTTCTGATCTTATAGTTCGCAGCCCATTGTATAGGCCCCTCTGCCACTGAGGCGGCAGCTAAGGATGGGTACAGCATCCTTCTTCTGTGGCATCAGCAGCAGAAGGTCTGCTCCTCGGGGGATATTGTTACTTGAGGTCAGAGGAAGGAGGAGGGAGGGGGCAGCTTCATATTGGAGAAGAAGTGCTGAATGCCTTTGTAATGAGAACATTGAAATAGGTAAGAATAGTAATAACTGCTATTGATGGAGAATTTGCAGTGAATCTGACATTGTTAGAGGTTTTATATATATGTCCACAATTCATTCTCATTACAACCCAATGAGATTTTATATACTAGTGGAGAGTGAGGGCCAGGGATATATAGTACTTGTCGCCCAGATCTGGTTTTCCACTCAGATTATTGTCACTCCAAAGCTCCTGTTCTTACCCACTATGTTCTCTAGCCCTAAAATTAGTACAAGTGGTGGCTGGGGAGTCTTTTTCACTTGTGACCTATGTGTCCCCAGGTATCAGCACACAGTCCACGTCTGCGGCCTGGAGAAAGATCTGAGCAGCCTCCCTTACGGAGACCTGACAGAGGTGAGCAGAGCCAAGCGCTCACGACCACTGTAGCTGGTGGGTAGCCCATTTATCAAAGTCCATCGGGCGGGAGACTCAGCTCACCCCTGCTTCATATTCCGCTTCCCCAGAAAACAGAAAGGGCCCAGGAACTGCGAGGAAAGCGAGGGTACTTCCCACCCTGAATTCTCCAACTGGGTTTTTGCTTAGTGGAAATCACAACGGACATGACAGAGACCGCTCACTTGTGATTGGTTCAGTGAGGTCATTTTCTGAGACTACAGATCATTTTAGGAAAAGTTCTGGTGGAAGCAATTTCTTCACCTTGAGAGCCTGCTTTGTTCTCTAAAGACCAGGACCCAGGGTTGCGTCATATTGTTAAGGTTTCGTGTCCCTTTTTGCCTCGTTGATTCTGCTCAGTCTAGGAATATAAAGATCATCTCCAAATGGTGCCCTGTGGGATGCTTGTCCAAACACCTGCCTCAGAGACCTGTGCTGGGCCAGCCGTTCAAGTGATTCAGGGATATCTTTCTGTCTCCCATTCTCCATTCTGTCCTCTGTATGGTCTCCATTCTTTCCCTAGATCTCCAAAGAAGATCAGAAAGGTAGAACTTTCTGAAGAAAGACAAACCAGGGAGCAGCATCTTTCTACACTAGTGTCTTCATCTACCTGTGTCAAAAAAAGGTCGCACTGCCTTCCTGGTCTAACATTCAAGGCCTCCCTTACTCTTTCAAGTTTTTCTTTTGACTACCATCTATCCCCTACATGCCGGTCAAAACGTCCAATGACCTTCCAGCCTTTCTGTGGCTGGTCCTGATAGGGTTACTATGGAGACTAACTTCCAAGTTCCAATTCCAAATTTACCTTCTTGAGGAAGACTTTCTGGAGTCCTAACTTCTGAAGTGTGAGCCATTATTATGTGTGTGAGTACCTGCCCACAAAATGTTCACTTCCAGTAGACAGAGGGATGCATTCTTGTTCAGCTTCCAGGGCCTTGCCCCATAGGCACGGCTCAATGAGTGTTTCTTTTGAGTTTAATTGGAGAGGGTAGAATAAGGAACATGACAGACATTGTTTCGGTCTTGGGAGAACTCACGGTTGCCTGGTGGGGATAGTTAAACCACAAGTAGGCAAGCATAAAGCCACCTTTTGATCTACTCTCAGCCTCTTATTCCTCCTGTTCATATGTCTGTTTTCCAAGAGATTTCTGCTCAAGTGATTCCCTTTGGCATTAATGATCATAACTCCTCCCCGTGATGTACATTGTGAAAGGAGTGTGATGGGACAGGTACTTCTGACTCAACATAACTAAGAAAGCCCCTCTAGTTGGTATCCACAAGGCTTCCTGAGAAGTATAGCTCTTCCACTTACCAGAGTTTTTGATGGGCTCAAGGAGTCCCTGTACGATGGGAAAGAACCTGGCCATGGTGATTCCAGGTCTTCCTGTCTTTTTCTGAGTTCTGGGAAGTTTCTGTTCTCTAAGAACTTCAGGGCATCGGGTGGAGTCTAATTGTGTGCAACACCATTATCCTTTCTGCAGATCGGGGAGCGAGGCCTCAACCTCTCTGGAGGGCAGAGGCAGAGGATCAGCCTAGCCCGCGCTGTCTACTCGAACCATGAGATCTTCCTCTTGGATGACCCCCTGTCAGCTGTGGATGCCCATGTGGGGAAGCATGTCTTTGAAGAATGCATTAAGAAGACACTCCGGGGGAAGACCATTGTCCTGGTGACCCACCAGCTGCAGGTGACGGGGACTGGCATGCTCCATGAGGTCATGGGTGGGTGTGACACTTGATGCTTGGATGGTCACAGAGTCTCTTCTGCTTAACCTTGCCTTTCTCATCTGAGTCTGGACAGCATAGGGGAAGAGCAGGGATGTGTGACTCCCCCAACCATCCTGGTTTCTATTTCGTTCTGCCTACATCTCAAAGCTCTGCACCCTGTGTTTCCAGGGAGATAAGCTGCAGTTGAGAGGCCTGTCCTCTCTGGGGATCTGGAGGGGGATGTCGGATACCAGACAAAATAGGTCTGAATTGTCTTTCTAGGAGTCCTCGTGAACCCCCAAATCAGACCAGTGGTGGAGGAACTGATCTGGAAAGCCCGGGCTGCAGATTAGTTGGAACTATACTTACTGCACAGGGTTGTCAACGCGGTGACTGACCACCGTGCTTTTCTCTTAAGGTGCTTCTGGGTCCTCTTGGAGAAGGGATTCATAATTCATCAGTTGGGGATCAAGGGATCTCAATTCTGGGTCAATCTAACAAACTCACCAAACGGCAGCATGACCTCAGGCAAGAACCAGGTTCTTGTCACGTGTGTAATGAATGTGTTGCTGATCAGGCCTCTTTTCCTTAGAAAAAATTAGGGATTCTACCTTCCCCCAAGGTCATTTTAGCATACTCTTTTGCATGTTAGAAAATGCAGGCGACCACCAGGTGGCACTATCGTTCCGTTCTGGTTATCCAATGTGGGGGAGGAGGGGTCTACAGACCCAGAAGGAGCCCAGGGAGATCTTCCAGAACAATTCTTTGCTGCTTTGACTCTGGGCTCAGGGCAACCCAATGGCTGTGAGTGCTTGGGTTAGGTGACTGCTTTTCTGGTACTTGAGGAAACAAATGAAACGAAGCCAGCACGCTGGCCACTGGAATCCTTCCTTGTGAGGGTTGCAGAAGAAAGCTGGCCTCCCTGTGGTGACTTTGCAGGTGGGGCTCCACTGCCAGAGGCACTTTGTCAGGAGCTGGACAGATGGTGTGCCCAGGTGCATGAGGGCAGGGGGCTACGTGAGGCTTTATCCTGTCACGGTTTTCCCATCTGGAAAATAGGCTAATCAAGCTGACTCCTTGATTGGGCTGTGTGTGGGAGGTGGAGACCTAAGAGATGGGATCAGGCTTTGAATGAACAATTAGGAAATACTGTGAGAGGTTATTTTCAGGGAAAAGACACCCGGCATTAAAAGCCAACCTACACCTGCTTGGGTTGTTAGAGAACTGGACAGGGAGCTGGGCAGTTTGTTTAAAGGAAACATAGAGGCTGGAGCTATCCCAATCCCCTAAACTGCTATTGTTTGGCCATTTGGTTATCACCCCCACCCCCAACACACACACACACACACACACACACACACACACACACACACACACACAGAATGTGTCAGGTATACAGTGGTCAAACAAAGATATTTCTCCTAGGCTTCTAAAATCGAGAGCAACCAAAGCTGATTTGACATTGGTTGGCCCCAAAATACAAGATACCTCGGAACCACCTTCAATCATACAGAATCTTGGCTAATTCTAGGAGCGGGCTCCCTGTTCTTCACAAGGGTAGATCCTATGGGGAAAGGTTCATCTTATTCTAAAGCGAAAGGGAACTCCTCCTGGCAGAGCTGTTTGATTTCAGGCGTGATATGGAAATGAAGGAAAATCAAATTAGAGATACAGAATTGCTTTGGGCCAAATGTAGGATGCCGTCATTAAATGCTGCTGTATTTTTATCCCCTAGATAGAGCGACAGTGAGCGCCTCAGTTCAGGAGTGTGGCCTGCCATTGGGACTACAGCACTGTCAGCTTCTCCTAGGCTAGATGAAGATGATGAGTCCAGCTTGTAGATTGTTTTAACAGAAGAAGGCTCTGTTGAACTTGGCATTTCACCTCGCTACCAAATGATAATTCTTGGCTGCAGTGATTTTTGCTCATTCCTTTTCCAAATCTCCATAATGAGATTTCTTAAGAGGGCAGCACATTCGGGAAATAGTAGCAAAGGAAAATGCACCGTGCTCCAACTTGACAGCTGAAGGATGCTTTTGTGCTCATGAGAACTGTGGGTACCCGATCAGTGGCAGATCTCAACCAGGGACAATTTTGCACTCCTCCGCCCCACCGTTCAGGACATCTGACAGTGTCTGAAAGCACTGAGTGAGAAAAGGCCAGGGGTGTTACTAAAATTTTATAATACACAGGACAGTCCCTTACAACATAGAATTTTTGGTCTGAGCTGCTCTGCTGGAGAAAGATGAAGCTTTCTGGTTGCGTAAAGATTTACCGCCTTAGAAACCCCATGAGCAATTATGCTCAGTCCTATAGGGTTGCTGTAAGTCAGAACTGACTCACTGACAGCACGCGCATGTCAATAAAGAATTCCTGGTGGCACAGTGGGTTAAGCACTGGACTGTTAACTGAAAGGTCGGTGGTTCAGATTCACAAGCCAGGCTGTTCCTCGGGAGAAAGATGAGGTGCTTCTATGGAACAGTTCTACTTAGCCCGATAACCCAGCAGCTACTCCATGAGAGAAAGATGTGAAACCCTATTTCCATACAGAAAAGTCATGAGAAGCCTAGGGAGCAATTTGACCCTGCCTTGCTCCTGTCTGAGTCAGCATCCACTTATAGCAATGAGTCTTTCTGTGTGGGTGGCACAAGGGCTCGGCTACCACTTGAAAGGTAGTATGAATCTGTTTTGAATGGTTGGTCACAGCCATTGAACATTCGATGGAGTACAGTTCCACTCTGACACACATGTGGTCACCATGACTCAGAATTGACTTGAGAGCAATGGACTTAGTGTTTCGGCTTAATGTTAAGAGTGAGCTCCTGGGTGGGACAAATGGTTACAGTGTTTGGCTGCTAAATAAAAGGGTAGAGGTGAAGCCTACCAGAGGGACCTTGGAAGAAAGGTCTGATGATCTTCTAGACAATCATTCATGATTGTGTTAAGAAACACAAGCCTCCTCTGACACATGTGGGGTAGCCATGGATGTAATCTGTAGTGCTGCAGTTAAGAAACCCTTTCCTAGATGAGTCCAGGACCCTGTGGATGGGGGTTTTGCATCATGCGTTCCCCACTCTCACCAAGGCAGAGCTCATTGTTGACTGTCTCTCTCTGCAGTTCCTGGAGTCCTGCGATGAAGTCATTTTGTTAGAAGAAGGAGAGATCTGTGAAAGGGGAACCCACATGAAACTGATGCGGGAGAGAGGGCACTATGCAAAACTGATCCATAACCTCAGAGGGTTGCAATTCAAGGTAACTCCAGGTATTTGAGAGGGAGCGATTGGAAGTCTTCCTAGGTAATTTTTGACTTGGGAGAAGTTCTATCATTTAGCTTTTAAAAAGAATTCCCTTATGTCCCCAGGATCCTGAGCACATTTACAATGCAGCGATGGTCGAAGCTCTTAAGGAGAGCCCTGCTGAGAGAGATGAAGATGCCGGTACAATCAGAGTTAGAATCAAACCTCTCTTATTTCCCACGGCTCATGAATGGGCACAGATCTGTCTTTATTTCTTACCCTAGTTTTGGCTCCAAGAGATGAGAAAGACGAAGGGAAAGAATCTGAAGCAGACTTTGACTTTGTGGATATAAAAGGTATTTGCCATTCATTTCCTTCAGTTCTATAGTCGTAAGTAGTTGTTGAGTAGCTGCTCTTTGGGATAGCAAAGTGCAGCATAGTAGATGCCATTTGGGAGACTAGCCTGGGATGGTCTGTTGGAATGTGAGCTTTGGGCTCTGACTGCCTGAATTCAAATCCTGGCTTCACTACTTAAAAATGTGTGACCTTTGGCAAATTGTGTGACCACTCCGAGCCTTACCATCATTGTCCCATCATAATTTATCACAAAGATTAAATAAAGAACTGTACTTAAAGTGGTTAGCATAAGGCCTGGCACGTCAAAACTGCCAGTAGTTTGCTGTTGTTATGAGAGACCAAAACAAAGCACAGGGACTCAATTAAAGTAAAGCAAGCACAACTGATACTTCGGATGCCTTATCGGAAAGACCAAGAAAGGATTGTACAGCAATAGAGGGAGCAAAGCCAGATCCGGTTAGTTACTCTTTCAACAAGTACTGGCCACTGAGGTGGGCTGGCAAGAGTAAGATGAAGCAGCGCTTGCCCCATCCTTATTCCATGGGGCTGACTATAAGAGGCCTGCTCAGGATCAAAGGCAAATGGAGACTCATGAGAAACTATGATAAGAGAAATAGGAGTGAAGGAAGGAGTGTCTCGTCAGAAAGGGCTTAACAGAGGAGGGGACCTTTGGACCGGCCCTTCAAGGATACGTAGGCATTTAGCAGAGATGCTGTGGTGAGAAGGTGGGCAGTTGGAATGGCATGGGGTAGGAAAAGGGTTGTGGGAGATGAACCTAGTGAGGGCCAGGGGTGGCCAAGGGGTGTTGCTAAACACTGCAATTCCCAGACACCTTAGACACTGTTATTGTCCTGCCTCGTGTCCTCACCACATTGCTGAGACCCGCTCCAAGCCTCACCCTGTGCTGGGCCTGGAGGGACCAGAGAGCAAAACCCATAGGCTCACAGGACCCCCAGCCAGATGGCTTCCCAAGCGAGAGTCCTGTTCCCAAGTGATGTGTAGCTGAGAAAATAAGCAAACCAGTTGGTGTATTTCATCAAACTTAGATGCCATCCATTTTAAGATCACTATCATTTTATGTACCACTTTGAAAGCAAAAATCTCGGTCAATTAAATGATATGACATGCTATCAAAGGGAGGCTTATCCTGATTTCAGAGCTGTGAAAATGTGAATCTTTGAACTGATGAAACTTGGCAATATTAATGGTGTTTCTGACAAAGGAACATGTTTGAAAAGGCAAAATAATTATCTTGCTTTGTAAGCCTCCCTGACAGAAAGGAGATGCCCAGCAATCTCTTCTGTACTGCCCCACGAAACTACAGGGTAGGGAGTCCTCACGAACCCCGTTCTCTGTAAAGCTTTATAGAGAAATCCTGACCATTTCACCCTAACCCTAGGATAAACAACTGGACTGCTAAGTGCTCTGAAAGCTACTGAAAGGGAAGTGGTTTACGAACAACTCAAGGCAGCGCTGCCATCCCCCTGCTTGGTTCCAAAGTATTTTCTGAAGATGGAAAGAGCCTAGGCAGCACACCGGCAAGGCTGAGGGGCCAGAGGGGGATCTTACCACCCCCTTGAACTCCAGGACCTCCTCCATTAGGTTCTGCCCCTGTGCCGAGGCAGTTTCCTCGTTTTCAGCCCCAGAAGGAGCCACAATGAGTGAAAGTCAGATGGAATATTTTCAAAACATGCAAAGGTTTCCTGGAAGAGAGTCTAATGTTGGCCTTCTTCAGCAAGGCAGGTGCCTTGGAGGTGTGAAAGCAGTCCCTGTCAGGGAGAATGCACAGTCCTAGTGTGGGACTCTATGCGTCTTTCTAGCTCTATGTATCTCTGTTTATAGAAGCCAAGTATGGTTTATGATTATTCTTTGGGGTTGACATTTCTGTGCCTCTCTATGGAAGAGAGGGAAGGCAAGTGCATTAGCTCTGGCTTCTGGAAGCTGCTTTAGCCAGTATCGGTGTGTCTCTCCGTGATCTCTGTGAGAAGCTGACAGCCATGTTCCCTTTACCCTGGGAAATAGAGAAGACCTGGGAAAACCATGGTGTCCCTAGGTGGTGAAAATGGTTAAAAGCTAACTCCAAGTTTTGTGCCTTGAGTCCACCAAGAGGAAGCTCAAGGGAAAGGCCTAGCTATCGACCGCTAAAAGAATCAACATTTCTATGGAGCACAGTTCTACTTGGTCATACCTGGGGTCATTATGAGTTGTAATCAACTCAAAGGAAATTGGTTGGTTGGTTGGTTTTGAAAAAGCCATAAGGGCTAAAGATTTCATACAGCAGATGCACCCTGATTACTTCTACAAGGTGTAATTACTGAGAAGACAGGAACCAGCTCTTTCCTGTTGATCTCTGTAGTAGATGCTAGAGATTCCTGGGGGTGGTGTGTGTGTGTCAAACAGTTAGTGCACTTGGTTGCTAACAGAAATTCAAGTCCACTCAGAGCCCCTTCAGAGAAAAGGCTTACTGGTATGCATCTGAAAACAGTCTTGGGAAACCAGATAAACCATACTTATGCTTTGACATCCAATGGGTCTTCATGAGGCTGGTTTAACTCCATGCAACTGCTTTTGGTAGCAAATGATGTTGGGCTCTGCCACCCAGGTTTCCTCGTTGTCTTTTGAGTGCCTGCAGCCCCTTTCCAACTGTTGCTATCCATTTCTTTGCCTGAAGGCAGAGAACACCAGGCACGATTCAAGCTGGTGGACTGTGCCCTGAGGTGCTAGGATCAGATCAGCACAAGATCAGCAGTTCTAACTTATCAGAAAGTTTGTGGGAAAGAGGTGGGGCTGTCTTGTTCTGTAAAAATGAAACATCTCAAAAACCCCAAGGGGCAGTTCTACTCTGCCCCATTTGGTTGCGATGAGTCAGAAATCAACTTGATGGCAATGGGTTCGATTTTTTGTGGTTTATTTGTTTTGGTGGTTTGCTTGGGCTGCTCACCAAAAGGTTGATGGTGCAAATCTAACAGCGGCCCCACAGCCCCCCACTGGAGAAAGATGGGGCAGAATGCTTCCATAAAAATTACAGGCTCACAACGTGGTTCACAAAGACAATGTTTTGTTTGCATCCTAGTTTGTCCAATTGAGGTCTTAGAAGTTTGATCTTCCCCTATCTGGATAAAAGAAGAGTGAAGAAAATCGAAAATACCTGGAAACAATCCAGTTGTCTTAATGAGCCACGAGAACTACAGCCTCCATGACCTTGAGACCAGAACTAGATCGTACTCAGCCATCAGCTGCCCTGAAAGAGCTCGCATTAGAAGGGCCTGGATAGAGTGGGGAAAAATGTGCAACAAAATCTTTAAAAATATGAGGCTTACTGGTTGAATAGGGACTGGTAGAATCCCTGAGAATATGGCTCTTCGTCACCCTTTGGGTCTAGAACTGAACCGCCTGCCATGCATCAATTTTAAGGGAAAAAACAGCCAGGTCTACCTTGGGGAGGTATGCACTCTTTAGAATAATCAACCATTTGAAATAAAAAGAGCAGCATTTACCCAATGGCAGCTCAGAAGGATTCGGAGCGGCCGAGGAATGGAAACAGGCAACACTGGGAGGATGAGGGATAAGGGGACATTGAGGGGCTGCGATCAATGACAGGAAACAAAGTGCGTATAAATTATAGAATGGAAAACTAGTTGGCTCTTTTAACCTTCACCAACTTCACAATAAAACGTAATGATTTACAGCCTTAGAAACTCTATGGAGCAGTTCTCCTCCGTTCTATGGGGTTCTGTGTCAGAACCAACTCTGCGGCAGTGGGTTTTGGTTTGGGGCACAGTCCTCAACCAATAGCCAATGTGAATTGGTGTAGAAATATCTCAGCCTCCTCTCGTCATGTGAAGAATCCCCGTCATGTGAAGAATCCCCGAGGCACTGCCCCGACTCTTGAGTTTTCTCTGTGTGGTATTGAGCTCTGGTCACTCACGGAGATACCTGACTGAATGATGTACATTTTATTGACTGTCCTCTCTTCCCAATAAACACTTTCCCACCCACCCCTTTCTAATTGCTGTTGAGTCAGCTCTGACTCATGGTAACCCCATGTATAACAGCAAAGCTTTGCTCCAACGGGTTTTGAATGGCTGTTTTCAGTACTGCTCGGTAGACTTGAACCACTACTGTTTCGGTTTGGAGCTGAGCACCCAGGGACTCCCTCAAACGACTACTTTGATATCCTTTTCTTAGACAGATTTGCTGCTGGAAGAACCAAAAATGGTCGCAGCATCCCAGCGGTTAGCACATACCCATAACCACCTGCCACTGAGTTGATTCTGGACAAAGGAGAACGGCCCTACAGGGTTCCAAGGTTATAAATCCATATGGAAGTCGATTGCCACCTGTTTCTTCCATGGAGTGACGGGTGGGGTCAAACTGCAAGCTTTCAGTCAGAAGCCAAGTGCCTAACCGCTGGCTTCTTTGGTACATGTTATTTCTTGTTCTTCCAATTGCTGTCGAGTTGATTCTGATGCAGAGCAACCTTATAGGAGAGTAGAACTGTTCCCTAAGGGGTCTGAAATGATCAATCTTCACAGGAACAGACAGCCTCATCTTTATCCTGTGAATCTGCTAGTGGGTATGAACTACTGATCTGGCTAATATTTCTCAAAACTCCATTTACAGAGCTGGAATGAAAACCAAATAAAGTAAAAGAGCAAAACGGTGGGCATTTGAAAGCATAGTACAAATGGAAGGCATCGTCATAATTGTGTGTGTGTGTGTGTGTGTGTGTGTGTGTGTAGCATGCAGATAATGTGTTTAGCTCTCAGGGCGGCTCACCCCCCAGCAGTAAATGCTAGTGCATGTGTCTTTGTCTCCGTAGCTCCTGTACACCAGCTCGTCCAGAGCGAGTCCCCCCGGGAAGGGTCAGTGACCTGGAAAACGTATCACACGTACATTAAGGCTTCTGGAGGTTCGGTATAAAACAACGGGTTTCTTGATTTCATTTGCATTTTAAAAATCCTGTCTTAAACTGCTGGGTTCACATTTTATGATGCCTTTAATAATTACTCTCTTTATGCCAGGCTGTTTGTCAATTTTTTTCACCCTTTCTTCCCTCCTCACCCCTTTAAAAATCTAAAGTCTGATAATACAGTCTTTTAAATGGAATCATTCTTTATCTTCATTAAAGCTGCCAGACTACTTTATTGAAACTGAGGGAGCAGCAGCGTGACCCAATGATGTTTCTTCTGCAGCAGAGTCCTCTAATCACTGAGAACAGCAGAAGTCAGCTCCCTGCCTCCCATCTCGGGGCGAAAAACGCACTTTGTCATTTTATTCCCCTTCTCTTCCCAATGAGATTGGCCTTTTATTTGTTTATTTTTAGAGAATAGCAAGTTGCTTTTAGTAAAGTGCACATTGATGGGTTTCTCAACATCCCAGGCTCCAAAGCCCGACTGTTTTAATGGCTAAGAAGGTGGCGCCTAGACTGGGGGGTGGGGGTCATTTTCCTGTTGGAGGCTGAGGAAGGTCAGCCCCCATCCTAACTCTGGGGGCTTCTTCCTCATCTTACAGGGTACCTGCTCTCTGTCTTCGCACTGTCCCTCTTCCTCCTGATGATTGGCAGCTCCGCCTTCAGCAACTGGTGGTTGGGTCTATGGCTAGACAAGGGCTCTCAGGTGAGTTTCCCTTTGGCCCCAGAACCAGGCATCCTCAAACTACAGCCCACGGGCCACATGTGGCCCGCCAAGGACATTTATCTGGCCCGCCGGGTGTCTTTGTCCCATTTTGTTTTTTACTTCAAAAGAAGATATGTGCAGTGTGCATAGGGATTTGTTCATAGTTTTTTTTTAAACTATAGCCTGGCCCTCCAACGGGTCTGAGGGACAGTGAACTGGCTCCCTATTTAAAAAGTTTGAGGACCCCTGGAGCCTTAGACTGTGTCTTGGAGCAAAGTGCTTGCTGGCGGATATGACCAGCAGTAAGACCCTACCAGGTGCTTTTGGGTGGGTTGGGGTCCATTGCCAACATTATACAGTGGAGCACCCTGAAATCCTTCCTGCTATTCAAGTCCAATAGGACATGCAAGTTTCACAGTGCCATCTTTGAAAGTGTTGGTTAAAAGGATTGTTTGGTGAAAAATGACATGTTTGTGGAGGTGGCGGCAGTCCAGGGCCCGTGGGATAGATTCCTTTATAGCCACTGTTGCGAGGGGCCTTTGAGGAATTGGGTTGGGGTCAAGAAAGCCTAATACAGCATCGTGTCTTCCTGCCTCTGAGGAGAAGCTGGCGTTTTGTCTTGAATACTGCTCAGTGCTCAGCTCTCCAGGATTCACTCCACAGGAACAGAACAATACTAGGGCCACACTGTCCTGTGATGTGCTGTAGTGTCATTGCTCCTCAAATCTCTAGTCCGTCCCAGGGCCTTTCTTGGGAAGGACTGTAATAGTCTGCTCTCACCTGGGTTTTCGGGAAAATGGCCAGCTTTGGGCCAATAGTTTTAAAGCTTTTCTGGAGCTCTAGGGGGTGTTCTGGGGTCATCTACCTATCCTCCAGGGTTAAGTTTCAGTGTAGCATTGTTGCTATAACAACCAAAGTGAGGAAGTAATGGAGAGACTTGTATATGAGAGGGGTTGCTACAGCTTCTCTGAGTTGGGCACAGCTTCCTGAAAGCACTGCCCATGGGAGAAGCCAGTGGGTTACCTGTTCTGTGCAGAAATAGAACAATCTCTAGAACACGTGTTTTCCCATCCTCTTTGGCTCCTGGAGAGCCATTCCTTTCCTTGGAGAACTTAAGGTTAGGATCAAAGTGGAACCTCCATCTCAAGCTTGGTGCTAGCCTGTTGTCAGTATGCAGCGGTGATGGCAGACCCACATGCTTGCCCTACCCCTGACACTAGTGGGCACAACCTACAGTGCAGCAATAGCTCTTCTGCAAACTGATCCTATGATCTCCTCAGGGTTGCTTTTGCTTTTGTGGGTGATCATCCATCAGCCACCTCTGGTTTACATTTCTACCATTACTGTAATCGGCAAAATTGCGTTTAGAAGAAAGGTGCTTGTTTGCTCCCCAAAGGCAGTCTTGACTTTTAGCACAGGGCCTGGAGAAAAAAAATGCAACTGCTAATTTCTTGGGAGCAAATATGTTATGCTAATATTTTTCTAGCAAAAAATGTATGTTCTCACCTGCATGGGATGGAATTCTTCAAGGTCCCCCTGTGCTCTTTGGCACTTTTTTTTTTTCCTATCAGGGACTCCAGGGGATTGGCCCCGAGCCCTGTGGATAAAGAACAGGGAGAAGCCTTAGAGAAGGCCTGTTGTACAGAGAGCCCCCCTAAATCTCGTTGAAGGCCTGATGGCTTCTGCCAAGCATTTGGCGATTGACAGCGAGTCCCTGACTTCCTGTCCTGTCTGGGCTGCTTCAGCCTTATACAGCCAGCTTCATAGACTCCAGGTTTCCCATGACTCAGCATCTCCTCTGATCTCCTGAGACGCAGCCAGCAACAGAACGAAGGCCTCCAATTGCCTAGTTTGTCTGCTTTGCTTTCCTGTAAACCCAGAGCCTCTGTGGAGTCATGGCTGCCTAGGAAGAGGACCCTGTAAGGCTCAAGGCCCCCAAAGAGAAAAGATTTGGATTTCACATATGTGACTCGCCTTTAACAAGTAGACACTTTGAAAGATCCTGTTCTCTTAAACGTTTCCCAATGCTGTGGACTTTTCTTGTTTTTCTCCAAAGATGACCTGTGGGTCCCAGGGCAACAAGACCACGTGCGAGATTGGTGCGGTGCTGGCAGACACGGGGCATCATCTGTACCAGTGGGTGTATGCAGGGAGCATGGTATCCATGGTGGTGTTTGGTATTGCCAAAGGCTGTACCTTCACCAAAACCACACTGATGGCATCCTCCTGGCTACATGACCAAGTGTTTGACAAGGTACCACTTCCAGAGGCAGCGTGTGCATCTGATTACTCGCATAAAAGGGTTTACTGTTCCGGGGGTAGAATTTTCATCTTCCATGTGGGAGACATGGGCTTGGCTTCTGGCTTCTGCAACTAATTTTGAAGCCATCACTTATTTGTCAATAAAGGCTTTTTATTGCTCTGATGTTAAACAAGTTTAAGCAGTTTCCAGCCTAAGATAAATTAGGAAGAAAGGCCTGATAATCATGGGACTGACAGTAGCAGTAGCAGGCAGCATTTCATTCCATTGTGTATAGGGTCTCTATGAATTGGGGGCCAACTATACGCCCGGCACTAGGTGGGACCCTGGGAACACATACAGCCCTCAAAGAGCTTACAGACTAATCTGGTAAGAATCTTCCAAGTACACATAGTTACCAATTTCAAAGGCAAAATGTGGAACTTTGATTCTCATCATAGATTGATAGTTCTCCCTCCTCCAAAGGTACCTGCCTCCTCTACTCCAAGCTGCACCCTGGTTTGGAGCAGAAGCCTGGCATGAAGGACTCTCTCTGGAGTTCCCTGTAGAGACTGGACTTCTCTCACATTCCCCCTCATCCAGGCATTTGCAGAATTGCAGAGCGCACTCACCTTCCCGAGTGAGTCTGGCCCATTGTGTGGTGCCTGGGAGAAAGCTGGGCCTTTTGCTCTGTGATTTTCAATCCCAGTGGCCGGGGTTTACTAAACACACATCTTGACGGTTTGATTCTCTGTTTTTATCCACAGATCTTAAAGAGTCCAATGAGCTTCTTTGACACGATTCCCACTGGCAGGCTAATGAACCGTTTTTCCAAGGATATGGATGAGCTGGATGTGAGGCTGCCATTTCATGCTGAGAATTTTTTGCAGCAGTGTTTTATGGTGGTGTTTATCCTGGTGATACTGGCTGCTGTGTTTCCTGCGGTCCTTTTAGTCCTGGCTGGCCTTGCTGTGGGCTTCATTATTCTCTTGCTGTAAGTTGTTGCAATGGTTCACAAGGGGAAAACACCCATACACATGTCTATTTCAGGCTGACTAAGTGCATCTTCGGTTAGCTATACACAATGTTCGATCACCACGTGATCTTGAGTGATGGCTGCCTACTCTGATGTTGGAGCTCACTGATTTTAATGCCAGGTGCTCTGCTAAGCACTTTGTATTCATCCTGAACTGTTAGCCTCTGAACAAGTCTGCAAGGTAAATATTAATAGAGGTTAAATCACTTGTCGCAGGTCAGGAAAGTAGTAAGGGTGTCTGCTGATAATGTTCTTAGTCACCATTCCTGTTACTGCAGATCCAGACCAATCTTTAGTTGCTCTGAGCTTTGGGGAAAAAATCACCCCACTCCCAGCTATTGGTGTGGTTAGGGAAAACCTCAATCTGAGTTGCACTGGAGACTCCTGCTGGGACTGGGTCCACAGTCAAGTCCATCCCACCTCCAAAACAAGAAAGCAGCTATGATCCCAACCTCCCAATGTGGAGACCTGGCTCTTCCACGGCCCTAGATCCAGCAGGTCCTAGGGTTCTCAGCAGGTAGCATTGGTGGATATTGCAAGAGGGCCAACGGTTGGGAACCAAAAACCTCAAGTCCAAGTCCTAACTCAATTGCAAAATTAGCCAGATGGTGTTGAATTGGTACAAGAAACTCTGCAAGCTTTGGTGTCTTCATCTATAAAATGTCAATCATTAAAATATATGCCTCAAAAACCTATGTGTACACATATACACACATAGTACAAGTACTATATGACTCACCGGTTTCAGAGACGTTATTGTGAGGATCACTTGTGATGATATGACTAAGTATATACTGTAAAATAGAAAAGAAACACAATGTTATACAAGTTCAGAGAGTCCACAGAAATCAACAAAATATTATTGCTATCTCAGATGTGCCCAGCTCTGGGTTACATGGAAGATCGTAAAAAGCTTGTTAAATTGTAAAAGATTCAGCCCACACATCATGAACTTACTCCTACCTGTCCACAGGGCTTGTTTTAATCCAGGGAGCCTCAGATATGAGCTTTAGAGAAACAGCTCTGGCTACAGCATGGAGGATGGATGGAGCTGCAGAAAAATCTGGCACAGCTATTGGATGAGCATCTCTTGAGACATAGAATCTGAGAGAAATGATGACGTAGGCCAGATGTAGGCAGCAGACATAGGAAGAGGAGAGAGGAGCGAGCAAATCAACCGAGAATAATTGGGATTTAAAAAAATACTTCTTTGCTTGTAAATAATACTTTCTAATCAACACAAAATAATTGAGGTTTCATTACTGGTGTGGTTTTGTGAGGTGAGTAGCTGAATAAGTGGGGAGGGTCGTACAGAGAAGTAATACAGAAGGATAAGGTGTTTGGGTAATGATGATGATAAGTTTGGGTTTAGAAATTTCAGGTTTGTAGTCAAGCCTGTGGATGGTGCCAGTGGGCAGTGGACAATGAGGATGTGGGAATACACTGAGGGTATAGAGCTGAGCTCCAGCAACCTTGGCATCTGGCTGGGGATTGGAGTGGCTGCAGGAGCCACTTAACCTCTGCCTCCCACTGCCTCCTTGGTAATCTTGAAGAAGGACCCATGCCTTCATATCCAGCCCAAAGAGTTTACTGTGATGACCAAAGGCAGTCATTACGGAGATAAAGCCTGACCTGGATGTCATCCCTTCATGTGGCTTCCTTGGGCTTGTGCTCGTTCCTCCTCCCTGCAGGTATCTGGCCAGTGTTATCATCTGTTCTCTCCTTTTCTGCTGTTGGTTTACTGAGCAAACATTTGTTTTTCCTCTGTTCTGCAGCTCCCTTTCTTGTTGTAAGGGCAATTCAGGTCAAGGCTGTCTCTGATGGGATTATGCAAATCTTTCCAACTCACTTAAGCTCTAAACTAATGAGGTTTTCCCCTCCCCTCCCTGGGTTCATTTTAACTGTTAAATCTGGAGGCCAGGTCCATTTCTGAGGTCATTGATCACATAGGCTAGGGGTGCTGGAACTCCAAATGACAGGACAGTTGCAACTGCCTTAATAGGGTTTGTCTCTAAAGGCAGCTCTTGAGGCTAGAAGGATGCTTGTTCAAAGTTACCTTTGAAAGTTCTTTTAAGAAACCACATGCTGGCAATTGACACACCATGTTTTCCTCCAGAATTGGGATGGATCCCATTGGTTAGGTACCAAACATTGGTTGGTTTTTATTTAGACTTCATTTTATGATAAGACAAGCATCATATTTTGCAAAGCAAGATGCTCATGTGACAAGAAGCACTCAGAAACGAGAACAAATGAAGAGCTGGTAGACTTATAGTTCTCTGACCTCCACCTCTTACACAACCCATCTAGAGGAAATAGTGGCCAACTTATTTTGCCCAATTCGTGGGTACACGCATGTCTCTGACTTAAACTTTGTGCTGGTTGAATACTTTACTGTGTATGTGTTAAACGTGGCCCCACCAAAACACCACTTTGTGTCCCTCTTAGCCCCTCTTGATTTTCCTGCAGTGTGTTCCACAGAGGAATCCAGGAGCTCAAGAAGGTGGAGAACATCAGCCGGTCACCCTGGTTCTCCCATATCACCTCCTCCATGCAAGGGCTGGGCATCATTCATGCCTATAACAAAAAGGAAAACTGCATCAACAAGTGAGTCCTAGCAGCGCCTGGGTGCAAGGTTCCCCATTTGATGCCTAACCACGGACAGGATGCCATCGCAACAAGTACCATTTCTGGCTCTGAGAAGGGAAGTCTGACTCCCTGGTGACTGGTCCTAGATGAAGAGCTGAAGTAACTGAGGAGAGGCACCTTCTAGGATGCTGAGTCTTGCTTCCTAGCATTTAGGAGGGGCCCTCTGAAGAAGTGAATAAGGGGAGCCATTCAGTGACAGTTTCAGTATGAGGTTTCACATATTTTATCTTTCACTATAAATGTAAAGTATATTCACTTCAGGAAAATATGGAAAAGTAGAAAAAAGAAGTAAAAAAAACCCACTCATAGGCCTGAAGCCCAAATCCTATTACTATTTTTAATATTAATGAAAATTAATACATTCCCTCTTGTCTTTTTTCCTCTATTCATAAGGCTTTCTTTTCCTTAAGTATTTTTTTTTGTTTTACTTAACAATTTAAAATCGGAGCACACACAATCAGCAACCCCAAATTCTAAGAACACAAATCACACACATAAAGTTTTTATTGTTGCTCAATTCATAATGCAGTGGGAGCCCATAGAGGGTCCTGTTCTACACTCAGATGCAACTTCTCTTTCCATCTGCAGTTTTGCTGTAAAGTCCCCTCTAGGACCCCTTGCATCTAACTAAGAAAGGGGGAAAGAGGAAGGTGCTCTGAACCGTTTTTATGGAACAAACATTGGAGACACACATCACTTTTGTATGTTGGGCCAGAAGTCCGTTACATGGCTTCATCAACAGCAAGCGGGGCTGGGAAATAAAGTCCAGCTTAATCCATAAGAGGGGGAAATGGAGTTTGCTGAATTTATATCAGATTATCTCACAGAGATGTTTCTACTTTTCTATCTTTTCTTTCCTAAAAACTAACACACGTTTCAATCTAATTTCATCCAGTTTTCTCTCACGCTGTCCTTACATTTTCACTACCCATGATCTTAATATAGGCTTGGCATCACAGCTTTATCTTTACTTCAATCATGAGCTAATTTTGTTGCTAGTTTGATGTGAACCTCATCAGGAATCCTGCACACACACATAGATCTTTCCCATGCCCTAGTTGTGAGGAAAAGGCTCCTATCCCATGACGCTACTCATCTGCTTGCCCATGTCTCGAGCTTTGCCTGCCTGCAGCTTCTCTAAGATTGCTAAGTGAATTCCAGAAAGAGCCAGGCCCTCTGCAACTATAACGGGATTTACCCTCTTTTAATACTTTCTTCTGTGACATAAATAAATGTCCCAGAGGAGTTGGGTTTCTGACATGTATTACTTTTGCTACTGGACAAGAAATGCTATAGCATAAAAAATAGAAGTAAAAAAAAAGATTGAGATCAAATTCCAGTTTGATCCCGGCTAGTGATTGTGTTTCCTCTCAGTCTAAGTAACCACACAGATAACACCATGGCTGACTTCTAAGTCACTTCAGCTTTCAGTTGAGTTTTCAGACTTTATAGCTATGTAATAGAGGTATCATGGTGTTTGGATGAATATTCTGACTAAGCTCTGGAGAAAATAGGTTAGAATGGAAACAGAAGTGAGAAGGGTAGTACAGAGACCAGAGGCACATGGCAGGCCGAATTCTTCCAGGATGCAGCTGCAATGTCTGATGATGTTGACAAATGGGCCAGTGAAGGAATCTTCAATCATTAGGGAATTAGATATTGGGATATTTTAGGGTCCCTTTCTTCACCCCAATAATTGCTACCAGTTGTTCTGATGAAGTTCTTTTCTCACTAGGTCAACAGAACCCTCAGTATCTACCTAATCTGATGTCTCTTGGACAAACTGTTCAGTCCCATTACAATTTCAATCTAATAGCCACGTCACAAGGAATCCCTGGGTGTGAAAATTGCTATGTGCTTGGCTAATACCTGAAAAGTTGGTAGTTCAAATCCCCCAGAGATGCTATGGAGAAAAAGGCTGATGGTGTGCTTTTGAAAAGTCACAACCAGGAAAATTCTATGGAGCATATCCTTGGACAGCACATGGGGCCATCATGAATCAGAACCAACTCAACTGGTTAGGATTCCCTGGATGGTATCAATGGTTAGGTGCTTCACTGGTAGCTGAAAAGTTGGTGGTTCCAGCCCACTCAGAGGAGTCTCAGCACGAAGACTAAGCAAGATGCTTTCAAAAGGTCATGACCTTGAAAACAGTAGAGTGCAGTGTCACTCTACAACACAAGGTGCTGCCATGAGTCAGAATCAATGGCTAATGGTGGTTGGTTGATATTCAAGTCAGGGCTCTCCCTATTTCCCCAGCGGCTCGAGGCAGTAATGCTGTGTTGGTGGGTATGGATTTGGATGAGGGGAAACACCTGGTTGGTTCTTTCAAACATGCCCCCCCCCCCCCCACGAGCCTGGTCCTCTAATTCTGGTGCAGGATGGAAAAGGCAGCAGGAAAGACACATCGTTAGGAGATGGCCCCTGCCTGGCCATTCTCTCCCTTTTGCAGCTCCTTCTGCTGTTCCAGCTCACTGTGAAGAAGGGGTGTGGCAGGGTGAAGGCCCATTACTAGCAAAACCCCACAGCTCTGCCAACAGATGGCCCCATAGATAAGATCTGAAGGGTCTTCCATCCAGCCAAGGTCTGCCTGGTAGTATTCATCACTGTGCATTCTTCCCATGTGGGGGATTCCTCCTGCTCAGGAGGTTCACATCAACACTGCAGCTCCACATATCATCTTCCCTCTGCACTCCCAACTTGGGAACTGCAGGAGATGGCAGGGTGTGCCTTCCATAACCTCCCAAGCAATTGATGTTGATTTCATTCTGACTCCTGGTAATCCCATGTGGGCCAGAGGAGTTTTCTTCATCAGATTTTCAGTGACTGCTTCTTTTGAACACCAGACCTTTCTTCTGATGTGCCCCTGGTGGACTTAAATGACTACCCTTTCAGGGATCAGCCAGGTGTGTTACCCATTTATACCACGTAGGGACTCTCATCCATCTGGGGAGCAAGGAACTCCAGTGGGTGAAACTTGCCCCTGGCCCTGGCTGCATTCTCTGCCACCATCTCCATGCTTTCTCTTCTCAGCGAACTTTCTGGCCCAGTGGACATACAGAAGGGATAAGATGTCAGCTTACACTCCTCCTGACTAATTGCCTTGACTTTCTTCTCTCTGATTCAGGGATGGGAGGTGGTAGGGGGTGAGGGGTGACAAGTTAGTCACTTTTTCACCCCTCTTCTGCCATTAACCTTGACTCTCTTTAAAAATGACTTCGTCCACAACCCCTCCCCTGTCCTTTTGTAGAATCTTGGGGGCAGTTTTAATTCTGCCAAGTCTTTGGGAGTGATTGATAGGGATTCCTTTAAGTTAAAGAGTGAAGTATTCTGCATATTTTGTTCTTAGCTGTAGGTTTCAATGAAAAGTTCTAGGAAAAGACAGAATCCATACTTTACTGGCACAGGGAATTTCTCAACATGTTTGAAATTCAAATATGAGTGTAACAGATTCTAAACAGCATGAATATATGTTCACTTTTGTAAGCGTTGATTATTTACTATTTTTTGGTTCTTTGGTTAAAATTTTTCCTTGCCTTATCCCTCCAGGGGCCCTAAGACTAAATACGTGGAAGCATACCTAATCTCCTGTTTCGTTTGATTTCTTAATTTCAGGTTTAAGATGCTTAATGATGAAAACTCTAGCCACCTTCTCTACTTTAATTGTGCTCTCCGATGGTTTGCTCTGAGAATGGATGTCCTCATGAACATTGTTACCTTTATTGTGGCCTTGTTGGTGACCCTAAGCTTCTCCTCAATCAGTGCTTCATCCAAAGGCTTGTCACTATCTTACATCATCCAGGTAACACTTGGTGTAAGGTTGGGCTTGACTTGGCTTGGAGGCTTTGACAAACAGAGTATATCAGAGAGGATGCTCTTGGCTAGCTATAACAGAAACCACATCTCAAATGGGTTTAAACAATAAGTAGAGCTTGGTAGTGGATAATATTTAAATTCTGGCAATGTGTGGGTTTCAAGTACAGTTTGATCATGGTTCCAAATTAATTTATTGATGACACTCTTGGCTTTTTCCTACTCTAGTGATGACCTCATTTTTAGGGAGCTCCACTCATGTCTGGATGTGCCATCCATAACCCAAAACCCATGACTATTTATTTTATTCCAACTCATGTTATCCCATGCATGTCAGAGTAGAGTTTTCTTCATCATCATACAATGTTGACCCTAAGTCTCCAGAGTCTAGATCAGGAAGAAAGATTCACTCTTATTGGATTAACTTAGGCATTTCAAGGCTAAATAGGGATTTGATTGTATTATAATGATTTTTTTTTTTTTTGGCCAAAGAATGGAGCTTGAAGTAGTTTATTTCACCAACCTGACTGATAAACACATGTGGAGTTAATTGTAGGGCGGAGGGATAAATGGCTTGGTGAGCCTCGACTTTTGAGTTCTCGGGTCTCTTGCTTTGTGATGGTCAGACCAGGGTGCAGCTGCCTTACCCAGTTTCCTGCTTCAACTGACAAGGCTCACTTTCTGCAAGACATCCCCAAGTAGAAGCCGCATGGCTCTACCCCGATGAAGCCCTGGGTGCTGGAGCAGCTGTGTGGAGACCCCTGCCAGCACTGAGATGCTTACATGTTCACTGATTTGGCTTTCCTCCTGCAGTTGGCATCATTGTGTCTGTTTTGTGAGATGGAGGAGGACTGTGTGGATTGGTGTTGGACATATGGATTAATGTTGGACTTGTGGGCTTGGATAGCACTTGGTTGGGGTGCTTCCTTGATGTGCACTTAACCTTTATATAAGACTCTCTCTTATACATGAATTTCTGTGGATTTGTTTCTCTAATGTACTCAGACTAACACAGAGCTATATTCTCATCCCTACCCCTAAATCATACAGCCACCCCACAAAGAAAAAAATGAATGAATTACAAAGAGGCAAATAATGACTGACTCTCTTTGAATTTTTATAACAATGAGAAAATATATGGTATTTACTATGATCCAGGAGCTGTTCTAAATCCTTTACATAAATTAATTCATTTAATCCTCACAACAAACTCTTAGGAAATTAGTACTGCTATAATCCCCCATTTTGTAGATGAAGAGAAATTTGTTCAAAATCTTACACCTGTTGTGTTTGCAAGTCATGCTTTAAACCCAGGCCATCTGGGTCTGATGACTGTCTGAATCTCATTCCATCTATATGCCTCATACTTTCT
This sequence comes from Echinops telfairi, assembly GCF_000313985.2. Classification (NCBI taxonomy): domain Eukaryota; kingdom Metazoa; phylum Chordata; class Mammalia; order Afrosoricida; family Tenrecidae; genus Echinops; species Echinops telfairi. The sequence goes on along the minus strand of NW_022106189.1, from coordinate 9,328,972 downwards.
TCGTTGGAAGCTTTGTCCTTGTTATCCCTATCCTTGGTGCTCTGAAATTTCAGGTTAGTATGTAAGGGTTGCGTTTTTTTCTTTTAACAGATTTATTCCATTCAATAGTCTTCTTTCAGATAAAAGTAAAAATCCTCATCCTCTTGAAAACCTTTCCCCTTCGTTTTCACGATTTCGTTCTCTTTCCCTGCTTTCTTTGTTTGTGACGGATATTGGTTGAATATCCAATCCCTCACATCCATCCTGATGTTTGTTTTATTATAAAGTTTTTATTTTCTTGTCTTTGAAATTATTCTAGGATTTTCCCTTCATTTTGTCATTCAACCATTCTTTTGCACTTTAAGTTTAGCAATCATATATTTGTTTTGATAAACTTTCCTATTCTCTGAATTTTTTATTCTTTAAATCCACAATCAATTTATCCTCATTTAAGTGGATGTAATGTTTTTGAATCTCACTGAGCATATTAGTTTCTTTTTCTGTGATTTGTATCTGATACACCCCCACACACACCACACACCCCAGCGCAGGGTTTACCTGTTTTATTCTCTTTCAAGTCTTTAGTTTCTTGATGGGCACTATGTTGAATTCTTGGGATTTCCTCCAAGAATTTCACATATACCTTGCCAGGTCACTCCCAATGAAAAGCTTTATATCTGTGGGTGGGAGGCCAGGCAGGACTTTTTCATGGTCCAGCTTCATTTCAGGTAAGAAGCACTCTGACCATACTTCTTAAATAAGAAAAGTGAATTTTCTTTGGAAAGCTAGTCTTCCCCAAAAATGGGTGTTTTCTTTTATTCTCGTCCAGTGAATTATAAAATGTTTTCCCCTAATTGGTTCAAATATAACAGCATTTCCCAACAAAGGTTATGGTTTGAGGGGCATATTATCAACTTGCCTTGAGATTATTTACAAGTATTCCTATAAGGTCAGAGAAGAATTTGCACACATTGAGATCGATGGGAATGCTTTCTTTCCAGCTGACTTTATTGAGCATTAATTCTTTGGTAGAACTCCAAATCAGACTCAGAGCTTCGCTGGAGAGTAGAGAAGACTCCCTAGATGAGAAATTGGTATGGAATCCCACAGAGCAGAAAGTGGGTGCAACACATCATAGAGGATAGAACAATAAGCACTCATTGGGGCCAGCACTGTGCCATCATGGGATTTCTAAGCCCAAGGAAGACAGCCCAGACTTATAAGGAGCTAATATCCTTGCGTTGTTGTTGATCATTGCTGTTGAATTGATTCCAGCAACATGGGTGCAGAGTAGGACTGCTCCTTAGCATGTTCAAGGCTGTGATCTTTTGGAAGCAGATTGCCACCCCTCGCTTCTGAAACATCTCTGGGTGTGTTCAAACTGCTAAGCTCTTGCCAAGTAGATGTGTGTTTAACTGTGATATTCAAACACACACACACACACACACACACACACACACACACATCTGAACGACAGACAGAAATGATTCTTATGGTTAGAGTTTACTCATTCATTCACCAGATAGCCACTGAACTCCTACCATGAGCCAAGCATTACACTGGCTGCTGTGGATTCAAAGAGAACAAGCTGGACAAGTCCTCTGCCCCCAGGGAGTTTACATTACATCAAGGAGAAGGAGTAAGCAACAGCAGAAACAAATGAGATGGTCTCAGAAAGTGGACAAGTACCATGGAGACAATATAGCTGGGCACTGTGGCAGGCAGTGGGTGAGGTAAGGGCAACTTTAAATTCAATAATCAGAGGAGGCCTCTTACAGAGGTAACTTCTAAGTAAAATCTTAATGATAAATGATGACCCAAGGAAGACCTGAAGGGGGAGTGTTTCAAGCAGAAAGACCAGGGAAAGCTCAGGGACAGGCATGAACTTGGTGTATTTGAGGAATGCAGAAGTCCATATGGCTTGAGCAGAGTTGCAGAAATAAAATCTGAGGGGTTGGGAGGAATAGAATGCATGGGGCTTTGTAGGCTGTGGGCTGGAGGATCTTCGATATTCTAAGATAATTTCTTAAATTTTGCCTTATTGACATTTGGGCTTGGTAATCCTTTTTGTAAAATACTGTGGATTTTACTGTCCTATGGATTGTTGGATGTTTAGTAACATTCCTACGTTCACCCACTAGATCCCAGTAGCCCTCTACACACACACCCCTTTGTAATAATAAAAATGTTTCTGTAGACATTTTAGATCTGCTATAACAAAATACCCCAAATTGGGATTCTTGAAAGAAGAGAACACTTTTGTCTCACAGTTCTGGAATTTGTAGGTGTCAAGTTGGTTCCGGCCTATGCACAACAGAATGAACCCCCCCAGCCCCATCCTCACAACTGTTCTTAGGGTTGAGTCCATTGTTTCAGTGACTGTGTCCACCCAGCTTGCTGAGGGCCACCCTCTTTTTCACGGACTCTCTAGCAAGCATGATGTCCTTCTCCAGGGACTGGTCTCTCCTGATAACATGTTCAAAGTATGTGAGACTTAGAAGTTCCTTTCTCCTAAGGAGCTTTCTGGCTGTACTTCTTCTAAGACACCCCCCCCCCCCCCCCCGCCCTTTTGGCAGTCCATGGTACTTTCAATATTCTTTGTCAACATCATAGTTCAAAAGTATTGATTTTTCTTCAGTCTTCCTTCTTCAGTGTCCACTGGTCCAATTGATGTGTTTTAGTTCTTTATCAAAAATTAGATGGCTATGGTTGTAGTTCTGAGTTTTTGATTCTAATCCATTGGTCTTCTTATCCATCATTATACCAGCACCAGCCTCATTTGATTACCAGGGCTATAAGTAGATTTTAAGTTCTGAGAGTAAAAAGTCTTCTACTTTGTTTTCATTTTTTAATAGTGTTTTTATTTATCTTATGTTTCTTTCCTTTCCATATAAAGTTGGTAATTAGATTTTCCATTTCTTTGAAAACTTGTGGTGAGAGTTAGATAAGAACTGCATTGAATCTGTAAATTAATTTTGGTAATATTGATATTTTTCACAATATTTAGTCTGCCTATCCAGGAACATGGGAGCTTATTTCATTTGTGTAAATTTCCTTTGGTTTCTTGAAGGAGTATTCTGCAGTTTTCTTTGTATAAGTCTTTTGTTTCTCTTTTGTAAGATTTATTCCTTAATATTTTATCTTTTGTGTAGGTATTGTAAATGGTATTGTTCTTTTAATACTTTTTTTAGTATCATCATCCTTAATATACAACTGATTTTTGTATGTTGATTTTATAGCCTGCTCATTTCCAAATTTTTCAATTAGTTTGAATCTTTGGGGTCTTCTGTGATCTACAAATAAAGAAATTTTTTCCTTCCTTGCCTTTAATTTTTTTTTATAACTTTTGGCTCTAGCTAAACTTTCAGAGCAATATTAAGTAAAAGTGGTAATAAAGGGCAAGCTTGCCTACTTCCTGTTCGAAGAGGAAATGATTTCAATTTCTCTCTGTTCAGTGAGATGCAGGCTCTAGGTTTCAAATACATGGCCATTATTATATTGAGAATTTTCCCTTTGATACCTATTTTTTGAGTGTTTTTATCAGGAATGAATGTTGAATTTTATCAAATGCCTTTTCTACATTGATTGATATAATCATATGATTCTTCTCCTTTATTTTGTTTATATGATAAATTATATTGATTTTTTCTATATTAAATCATCCTTGCATGTTTGGTATGAATAATAACACTTGATAGTGATGTATTATTTTTTTGATGCTTTGCTGAATTCTGTTGGGGATTTTAGCATTTATAGTCATTAGAGTTAGTGGTCTGTAATTTTTCAATTCTGGTGATGTCTTTGCCTGGTTTAAATAGCAGTTATAGTTGCTTCAAAAAATGAGTTTGGTAGTATATTGTCTATTTGTATATTGTGGGACAGTTTATATAATGTCGGTATTAAGCCTTCACTAAATGTTTGATAGAATTCCCCATTGAGACCATCCGGACCGGACTCTTTGATGTTGGGTTTTGTTTGCTTTTTAATTTTATGTTTAGATCTACTTCTCATATTACAGGTTTGTTGAGATTTTCTACATCATTCTGTAATTTAGATAATGTATTTGTAGAAATTTATCCATTTCCCACATCTTGTGACGATGTATATACAACTCTTTTAAAAAGTGATTGAACCAGGGAATTATATGGTATGTGAATTTTGTATGAAGAAAAGTACAAAAACAAAAAAAAGAAATAAACAAACTTGAGCAATGGTTACCATGGATGAAGAACGAGTGGTGGTGGAATAATTTGGAAAAGGATACCAATAATGGTTGTACAACTCAAAGAGTATAATCAATGGCACTGAATTACACATGTAGAAGCTGTGAGGGGAAGAAGTGTTAATTAGATTGTTTAAAAGATATATTTGCTTTGCATAGTTTGTTTCTTTATTTTTCTGCACTTTTGTCCAATAATATTTTATGTAATTTTTTCTCAGCTTTAAAAAACAAAACAAAAGAGCAAGTTGCAGATTCTCTTCTGACAACCACTTTTCTTTCTTTCCTGTCTTTTTAATGGCCTTTTCTTTCTTCATGGATTATGTTCTTGATGTCATCCCGCAGTTGTGGCAAATTTGTTCTTTAGATGTTCTCACAATTTGGTGGGATATGCTCAAGGTTATATTTTGGCTCTCCCGGATTTGTTATAATTTTCTTCAACTTCAACCTGAATTTACATATGAGCAACTAGTGGCCTGTTCCATTGTTAGCCCCTGGCCTGGTTTTAGTTGCTGATATTGAGCTTCTCCACCATTTCTTCCCACAGATGTACTCAATTTGATTTCTTGTGTTTCATAGAAAAGTACTTGCAATGAAAATGTCATCGGCCTTACAAAATTCTATCATGATCTCCCACTTTGCTTTTATTACAAAGCCCATATTTTTCAACTACTGTTCCTTCCTCTTTGTTTCCAACTTTTACGTTCCAATTACCAATCATGATCAATGCAGCTTGATTGCATGTTTGATCAAGTTCAGACTGAAGACGCTGATAGAAGTTTTCAGTGTCTGCATCACTAGCTTTAGTGGTTGATGCATACATAACTTGGAATACTTGTATTGATCGGATTTCCTTGTATATGGGTAGATTTTATCCTAACATAAATAGCATTGTACTTCAAGAAAGATATTGAAACATCACTTTGGAAGATGAATGCAATATCATTCCATCTCGTTGTGTCATTCCCGGCATAGTACATCATCTGGAGGTAGCAGTCCAAATGTAAGGTTTTGGCTAGGCCATCTTCTCTCTGATGGCTCTAGGGAGAGATCTTTCTTGTCTCTCCCAGTTTCTGACAATCCTAGGCATTCTTTGCTTTGCATCTGCGACATAATGCTGTCATTACATGGCCCTTTTACTTTTGTATCTCTTTGTTTCTTTCCTCTTATAGGAAACCACTCAGATGGGATTAGGTTTCACCCTATTCCAGTATAACCTCATAATAATTTAATTGATAACATCTTCAAAGGTGATCTTTTTAGATAAAATCATATTCACAGGGGTTAGGATTTCAACATAAATTTTGTGGGGACATAAGTTCATTACAATGGCCAAATATTCTCTTGGTGGAACAAAATACCCACAAAACCATGACTCTTAAGAAAAATAGAAACTGAGATATGTTAAGCAGCAATGCAGCAAGTGAAGCCTGCTGAGGGAAGGCCTCCACACCACCCACCTGCACAGGGGTCTCTCTCCTCATCCCCACACACAAACACACACACTCTGCTCAGGCCTCACGGTCTCCATTCTGTTAAGCTTACTCTCAGCCAACTAGAGTTTTTTTTTTTTCCACCTAGAGATTTTTAAAATGCTAAGCTATTCTTGGTAAGCTTTTTACCATATATTTGTTGTGGGTGTCGTTTGTTGTTGAATTGCCTCCAACCCATGACACCACCATGCACATCCAAACAAAAAATTGCCTGGTCCTATATCATCCGTGATGGTTAACATATTTGAGTACATTGTTGTGGCTGCTGGTTACTAGCTCTCAATTTAGGAGGCTAATCCCTCAGAACCATAGCAGACAATATTCTGTTGTGGTCCATGAGGTTCTCATTGACTAATTTTGAAAAGCAGATTTCCCACTCTTTCTTAATGGTCTGGGTTAGTCTGGACACTCTGCTGAAACCTGTCCACCTGGGTGACCCTGCTGGTGTTGGAAATGCTGGAGGTTCAAATGCCATCTTCTCATACAATAGTTTCACTAATCACCACAGTGCCCCACCCCCACCCCTCCGCTCATATCCTGTTTCATTGGCTTTTTATTATTCCTATCATTCCCTGAAATTGCCTTGTTTATAGTTTATTGACTATTTAGTCTATCAGCCCTGTAGGTTGTAAGCTGTATGAGTGCAGAGTATCTGTCATGCTCACCTCTGGGGAACCAGCCTTTCCAATAGTGCCCGGTGCCTGAGACAACGAGAGTCTGTTACTATTGGGAGAAGAGAAGGCTTGATCCTGCCTGTAGCTCACTTCGTGAAGAAGTCAGAAGCTGTTGATGCCCCACCCGTATGCCCTCAGCACTCATCATTCCAGGGCAGGCCAGCTGGCTCCTTATTGCCATGGAGGGTGCTTAATCCAAGCTCAGGGTAGATTGGGGCTAGGTGGAGTACTCACTACCAGCAATGTATATATAGATCAAGGTGACCAGCGTCCCGCTTTTGGCAGGACAGTCCCAAATTTTAACAATTTTTCCCCCATCCAGCGGCATTTTTAAAAAGTCTCGATTTTTGGAAAGAATGCATGACAAGCTAGGGTATATGGTTTTCGACTGCCATGTGGCTATTTCGCCAGGATGTGAGTTTTATCAATGGTGTACTAATATTAAAATCTGGTCACCTTAATATATATGGATATCTATATCTATATCTATATATCTATATATCTATAGATAATCTATATACTAACTGTCATCAATTCAACTCTAACTCTTGGTGACCCTATAGGATATGGTGAGATTTCCCCTGTGGGCTTCCTAGACTGTAGTGTGTGTGTGTGTGTGTGTGTGTGTACATACATACATATGCCAGCCCCTTCACCAGTACATGGGGACAACTCCAAGGTGTGCTTCATATACTCTCACAGAGGTCTTGATGGGGTGAACTCTGCTTTCCCACAGCAATAACCTGCTCTTGAACACACTCTAGATTGGCTGCTTTGTCTTCTCTGCCTTTCTCCTCGCACCCTCTGCTGATCCTTTCTGGGCACATCGTTTTCCCAGGACAGCTGTAACAAATTGCCACAAACTTGGTGGAATAAAATGACAAATTTATTCTATCATAGTTCTTTTTTATGTCCCAGCTGATGACCTTTTATTTAAATAAAAAAATGTCTGGGTCCTCCTTTCAGAAGTAGGAAGTTTGACATAAGGGCTGATTAATAAGTGTTAAAGGTGGGAGAGACCATGAATAAAACAATGTGGTTGGGGTCATTGAGTTGGTTGTGACCCATAGCCCAACCCTAATAGGAGCACAAATTACACGAATAGTCAGTTTGGCCTCTTCTGTTAGATTTGCCTCAGAAAGAACAGTTAGATGATCTGACTTTAAAAATCAGTTACTTGGAAAACCTTGTGTTGAGGAATTGTGGGAGGGGGTGGGTAATGGGTGGAATGGATGAATCCGCATTGGAAATTCTGTTCCCCCCTTTAGCGTTCTTCCCCAAACCATTTTTTGGGGGGACACTTTGTCCACCTCCACAGAGCTGCTTTCAGAGCAAGGGCCCACCCAGGTCACTACCCGAAACCTGGTAGTCATGTTTTCTCACTTCACAAGGTACAAACACTTAGAGAGCGGCTTTATCGACGTTTTCCAAAGGTCTCCCGTGATTCTAATGCTGCCTTTGCCTGCCTACTGCAGGAAATTCTTGGGATACAGCTGGAAGAGCTTCCCTTCCTGTGTAGGCTCAAAACCATTCTTCTCCAGGTTCTCTGGATGTTCTTTTACCATCATGGGGGGTGGGGGGTGGCCGTTTGCAGGAAGAGCTCCTTAGCCCGTCAGGGGATGTCAGGGCCCTCCTGGACGCAGTAATTTACACAGGCCTTGAGCTTGAAGCCCCTCAGGTCTGCGATCATGAACTTGGGAACCTTGATGACCACAAACTTGTGGCCGGTGCATGCACGCGGATGCCCTTGGTGCCCCGGACCTGGTAGAAGGTGCGCGGGCTGCGCTTGCTCATCCACGGGCTCATCTGGTCCACTCCCAGGACCAGGTCACTCCAATAAGGATGCCTGGCACCGCCCAATTCTGCAGCCCTGGTCAGACCCACTTCACCACCAGCACAATTCTGAAGGTTAGAAGTCTGAACTCAAGGACCCCTCTGAAGAGTGAGTCAGAGTCTTCTTGGCCCTTCCAACTTCCTGTGGCTGTGGGGAGGTCACCTTGGCATTCCTTGGCTCGCAGACACATTGCTCTGTTCTCTGCTGTCTTTCCCTCATCTCAGTGTCCTCTCTCCTCTCTTGTAAGGGGAACACTTACCATTTGACCTAGGGCCAAAGTAGGTAATTCGAGGAGACCTAGGAGTACGGTGGGCTAAGTTTGGGACTGCTAACTGGAAATGTCAGTGATTTGAGTTCCCTGGCAGCGTCATCGAAAAAGCATGAAGCCATGTGCTCTATAGAGTTTTACAGTCTCAGAAACCCTGGGGGCACGGTTCTGTTCTGTCCTACAGGGTTGCTATGAGTTGACATTGACATGATGTCATTCAGTATGATGTATGTAATCCAGAATGATTCCTTCACAAAATCCTTAGTCATAGTTGTGACTGTTTTTCCATGCAAGGCTACATTCACAAGTTCTGAAGACTTGGATGTGGACAGAGCCTTTTGGAGTGGGGTGGGGGACAGCATCCATTTCACCCAGACACTGCCCTAATAAACTACTTGCACGGAAATCTCAGGGTTGGTTTCTGGAGGTCCCAGTCTGAGCCTTGGCTCCCTCATTTTTAAGGCAAGTAAATGGCCTTGTTGGTATTCTGCTCTTTCAGCTCTGAGCATCTGCGGTGAATGGGTTTTCAGTGGCTCCTTGGCTCCTGGCGGGGCTGAGAGGGGAGGGTGAAGAGGCGCAGGGCCCCACCAGGTGGCAGCAAGGGGCCGGCACCCAGCAGTTCTGTGGCTCCCTGGAAGAATTCCAGCCTGACAGCAGTTGCCCACCGCTCAAACAAAGAGGCATGTGATCAAGTGGTGTTGTGGTGGGATGATTCTCACCATCTGGAGTGCCAGGAAAAAATGTAATTATCATTTGTTTCTAAATACAAAGGAAGTGTTTAAAGGCAAAACATCCCAACAGGAATAGCTTAACTTCTGGGAGCTTGGCTGGGATGCAGGCCTCTTTTACATGTGGATCTGAGGGAGGCAGGGCAGAGACTCGGGGAATTCCTGAGTGTTGGTTGTTCAGGAAAGGGGGAAGCCAAACCAGTGGCCATTGAGTGATCCCAATTCCTGAGAACTGCCCCCCATAGGGCTTGCAGGGGCAGTGATCTTTTGGAAGCAGATGACGAGGATTTTCTTCTGAGACACAAATGGCCCACCTTCGGGTCAATAGCTAAGTGTGTAAACAAGCACTCAGGGCCTCTGAAGGAAGAATAGTGGAACACACTAATTGTGACTGTTCGTTCCTTTTCCACAGCTCAGTGGACTGCTCCAAGTGTGTGTGCGCACAGGAACGGAGACCCAAGCCAAGTTCACCTCCGTGGAGCTGCTCAGAGAGTATATTTCAGTAAGGAATTGGGCTATGAGAAAGGGGGCACAACTTACCATGCAGAATTTATGCAAATATTTGGCATTTTTATAGGTGAAAGGGATCTTTAAAATAAAAAATTAATAGTGTGACCACATCACTTTTCTTCTTAAGAATTCTTCACATGACAATCTGAAGTTCTTATCATTGAAGACGAGTTTCTTTTTAATCAACTTTTCTTCGACAGCAATTTTTGGTACACAGAAAGACAATTCAATGACTTACTTCAGTCTCTAAAAATTCTTATTTGACTTACTGAAATTGTAAATTTTAAATAAGTTTAATTCTTTTCTATAAACTTTCATGCTCAGCTCATACATTCTACTATTATTTGCAAAGCAGTCTAGCCAATTGTAGCAAGTATATTTAAGGGCCTCTGAATAATGTTTACCTCCATCTATAAACTTAATTAACTACTTTCATATATTTTAAACTGCGTTTAAAATGTAATACTTTTAATTTCCTTTTTAGGTTCCTCAATTATCTGATTTAACAAACAAACTCTACTGAGATTGTACAAATCTAATAAATTAAGCTTTGAAATATGGTGAGCTTTATGCTTTCATCAATATTCCAAGGCTGTATATAAACAGTAAGCTTTCAACTTAAAACAGGCTTAAGTCTATCATTATTTACCTAGATTATTTATATAGTTTAATTTAGAATCACAATCCCAAATTTTCTTATTATTGCAAATAGTTAAGATTCCTAGCATGCAGATTTTGTAAGTGCTCCGTCTATACTACTGTTACAGTCTGGCAGCTTTTATTCTTAATTCTGAATCTGAGTTAGAAATACTCTCTAGGGATACAATTATTTTCTTAGTTCATCAAGGTTGATTATTAAGCAGAGATTTGAGATAGCCAGCCCCCATAGTTTTTGTCACTAACAAGAGCTTCTTCATCACTTAAGAGGAGGACTTATTTTTTCAACTCAGCCAAGCTGCTATACGTCTAAGTTGGGCTTGAGCTTTCTTGGGCATTTAGGAGATGCTAATGCCTTTCTCATGGAACTGTGAAGACTCTGTACTTAGAATCCTGCTTTCTTGTCATCTTTCTATTTTAGGACCATGGTGACTCTTTGTTGGTGCTTCTGTTAGCTGCTGTCCAATTGACCTCTAACTCATGGTGACCTTGTGAGCAATGAACTCCTGTGATCCAGGGGTTTTTCCTTCATTTCCAGGTCTATATATCAAACCTGTCAGCATCAGCAATATACAAGCCTCTAATGACAAATAGATTGCAGCTGGTTAATGTAAGGTGCATTGGCCAGGAATTAAAACCCGAGTCTCCCAAGTGGAAGAAAAGAATTCTACCAACAGCCCCTTGATGGCTCTTACAGATACAGAATTATATATCATTGAATTCTGCAAATCTGAAGACTTGGTCTGGAATTGTCACTCAGCTTCAGCGTCACACTGCAGACACTTTTCCAGGCCACCAGCCCAGTGTGACATGTGACTTGCCTATTTTTCTAAATCATCTATCACTCTGTTCACAAAGCTCTAACCACACAACTTTTTTTTTCTTCCGCTAGTCACCCAAGTTTGTTCTGAACGTTGTTGTTGTTAGCTCCTGTCCAGTTGGCCTCTGAGTCATGGTGACACATTGCCCAAAGGACTGATCACCAGGCCTTTCTTCCTAGTCCACCGTAGCCTGGAAGCGCCATTGAAATCTGCTCAGCATCCACAACATGCAGGCTTCAACTGGCTTTAAGTCTTGTAGTTGGCATCTTCACTTAGTCCAGGCCTCAGCATGAATTCCACTTTCCCATAGAAGCCTTCCTTGAACCCCGTGTTACTATCAGTACCACCCACCCTATAAGTCATACTCCATTATATTATTCTATGGTCTTCATTTCTGAAAAGGTTGTTGTTGTTTATTATCTGACTTCCCACTGGTGTGTGAGTCCCTTGAGTGCAGGGTCCCTATTGGTCTAGTCCACCACCAGTGAGTTCCAAGGACTAGAATTGTGTATATGAGTGAATGAATGAAATGAGTAAGAAAGTGAATGGTATTGATCTATCGTACATGATTTTGCTTTTCAGACTTGTGTTCCTGAATGCACTCACCCCCTCAAAGTGGAAGCCTGTCCCAAGGACTGGCCCAGCCAGGGTGAGATAACATTCAAAGACTATCAGATGAGATACAGGGACAATACTCCCCTTGTTCTCAATGGGCTGAACCTGAACATCCAAAGTGGGCAGACGGTTGGGATTGTTGGAAGAACAGGTTCTGGTAAGGACTAGCTCTGCTTTTGTGTCTCTCTGTCGATTTTTTGAATTCCTGCTGGATATGCTAATTAAGTCCCACCAGAGGGTGATGCATGTATGTGGTGGAGGATGTTTGTTTATTTTTTCCCATTTCAAATCTTTTTACTGTAAATTAGTATTTCAGGTTGAATGGGTGTACAGCATTAGAAGTAGTACACATCAGATTTTGAATTAATTAAATGAGAATTGTTCCTGCTTAACACGGCCCTGAGGATGAGTGGTGTACTAGTGGCCCCTGCAGTGGTGGTGAGGTTAAGTGCACTAGAGCTGCCAGGTGCTCCTGCCGTTACAGGGAGGAATGCTTGTCTGCACAGCCTTCGAAGACAACATTGCTTCTATTGGAATAAAAATTATCTTAATTAAAAGCCTGGATATGATGGACATATAAGTTGGTGCTTGATTTGCCATTTTTGCTTTTATTGTTCCCAGGAAAGTCATCCTTAGGAATGGCCCTGTTTCGTCTGGTGGAGCCAGCCAGTGGTACCATCTTCATTGATGAAGTGGATATTTGTACAATAGGTCTGGAAGACCTCAGAACAAAGCTGACTGTGATTCCCCAGGATCCTGTCCTGTTTGTAGGTACAGTAAGGTAGCTGTTCTTTATCATTGTGCAATCCTATGTGTGTATAGTGAAATCATAAGGACGTGAAGCTCCTGGTGGAGCTCTGTGAAGGCATGGCTGGCCTGGGGCTCTTTTATCTGAGGGAAGCAGATTCCAAGGTGCTCATGAGCACTGCGGACGTCAGATTCTGAAAGTGGCCTGGAAGGATAAGGCGCCAGGGCTCCAAGCATTATTTATATGTTATAATTTATATTATTAATACATGATAAGCAAGATGCTTATATGTAGGGCAAACAGATGTCCTGGTTTTCCCAGAATCCTGGCTTATACCTGTGCTCCACTGTCCCATCTGATTTTGCAATGGCCCCTTTCAAAAGTGCCCAAGTTTGTACATTAAATGAATGGTTCTCCTACTTAAGCAGCCATCTGCTGGGTAGCACATTAATTAATTTCCACTGAGGAGTGAACTGTTAGTCTGCCTGTCTACTACCCAAAGAATGGAGGTTCTAGTCCTCTCTGAGGCACCTTGGACTAAAGCCTGGAAATCCATTTCCTGCAGAATTGCTGGAGGAAACCCTGTGATGCGCACGTCTACTCTCCATGGTTGAAGTCTGAGTTGACTCAATGGCAGCTGGTCACAGAGGAAACAAGCTGTGAAGAATTACAAGAACACTAGACTTGCAACTTCTGGGGATTCAAGATCCGAGCTCTGGCCACAAAGGGAAAACCGCAGAATTAAATTAAAATGGAAATTCCCATCAGAAGACACCACCCTCATATTTGCTCTACAGTTTTTCAATTAGTTTACTGCAGCGACTTTTCCCCCTTTAAGTACCAGACAATGTAGAAGAACTCTCTTTGAAATCGTGCATGAAAAGTACCATATGCATTCATGAAATTCTAGAATTCCACTCTCCATGCCCAGCCTTTGCAAGATCCTATGAATTGTCAATTCACCTTTTGCACCTCACGAGATCACTCCGAATGTGGAGTAAATAGAATGGCAGGTTTAATTGTTCTTTCCATAAAGAGCAAGAGGGGATGCATATGTACCAGGTAAAATCCACAATGGAGGCAGTAATGGTTCAGCGGTTCCTTCCATGAAGGAGATTTGTTTTGATTTTTCCAGCCAATGCACTTCATGTGCCACCACCACCCATCTGTCAGTGGAAGCGTGCATGCTGGTATGATGCTGAGCAGGTTTTAAAGGAGCTTCCAGACCAAGATGGACTAGGAAGAAAGACCCAGTGATCTAATTCCAAAAATCAGCCACTGAAAACCTTATGTATTATGATAATTTCATCCCAATAGTCATGGTGTCCCATGAATTAGGGGAAACTTGAGCAGCTAACAACAAAAAGCAAAACCTGTTCTGCTGCACATGACAGTGGAAAGGTCCAGATGTGTCCCCCCAGTTGTAAGAGGCAGCATTGCGCATGCCTCTGTGGTTTCTGCTTGGTCGTGATCTTGTGAGTCCTCATTATTGTAGGCTGAGGTTAGTGTTTAACGGGCTGTTGTCCTGAGAGGACACGACTTGTCAAGCTGCAGGGCTGTTATATACCACGTCTCCTCTCCTCACGTGTTGCGTAAAATGTGCTCCCCAGACTATCAGCCACAGAAATGCAGCCCCTGTTCTTTCCTTCATTGCAGGTACAACTTGGATCCTTTTGAGAGTCACACTGACAAGATGCTTTGGCAGGTTCTGGAGAGAACTTTCATGAGAGACACAGTATGTTTCTGGGGCTTCCCAGATAGTGTTCGATACCTGGCTCAGGTTTTCATTTCACAAGCACTTATCCCAGCAGGTTTGACCAGGTTTTGCTTTGGGCACCATTTAAGGCAGTTAATGCATACGATCTTGATTTACTCATTATTATGAAATGCAACAATAGATACCATTGATTCAGCCTTTGAGATGGTTCAGCTGAGATCTCTATGTTAATCATGCTTGATCTTTATTAGAACCCTCTGAGGTTAGTGCTGCCCCCCCCCCAGTTGTAAGATGCAGAAATGAAGGTCCAGACAGGGAACTAACCTATCCAGACTATCAAGACTAGTGAGTGGCAAATGTTGTTGTTGTCAGGTGACATTGAGTTAGCTCCAATCCACAGCGACCCTGTGCATAGCAGAACGAAACACTGCCTGGTCCTGCAGCACCCTCACAATTATTCCTGTGCCTGAGCCCATTGTTGAAGCCACTGTGTCCGTCCATCTCATCAAGGGCCTTCCTCTTTTTCCCCACCCCTCCACTTTACCAAACATGATGTCCTCCAGGGACTGGTTACTCCTGACAATAAGTCCAAAGTATGCAAGATGCAATCTTGCCGTCCTTGCCTCAAAGGAGCACTCTGACTTACTTCTTCCCATACAGATCAGCTTGTCCTTTTAGCAGTCCGTGGAACTTCAGTATTCTTCTCCAGCCCCACAATTCAAATGCATCTATTCTTCTATGGCCTTCCTTACTCAATGTCCAATTTTTCACATGCGTATGATGCAGTAGAGAATACCATGGCTTGGGTCAGGCACACCTTGGTTCCCAACGTAACATCCTTGTTCTTCAATACTCTAAAGACGTCTTGTGTAGCAGATTTACCTACTTCAACTTATCTTTTGATCTCTTGACTGCTACTTCCATAAACATTGATTGTGGATCCAAGTAAGACAAAAATCCTTGACAACCTAAACATTTTCTCCATTAAGCATGATGTCACCTTATTGATCCAGTTGTGAGGATTTTAGTCTTGCTCACCTTGAGTTAGAAGCTGTACTGAAGGCTACAATCCTTCATCTTCATCAGTAAGCGCTTCAACTCCTGCTCACTTTTGACCAGCAAGGTGGCAGATAGGAGATCCAAATCCAAGTCCATTTCACTCTGGAACAGATGGTGTGTACTACTGCTTTGCCAGTGGCCTCGCCTGCTTATCCCAAGTGATGCCACAGAAAGGTGGATGGATGGCAGGGTCCAGTGTTAACTGTGGCTAGTTGGAGTCTATTGAGCCATCGGTGAAAGAGGACCCTGGACCTGTAAGAGCCCCAGCTCCAGAGGGGATCAGCAGATGAGTATGGACACCTCTCCAGCCCAGAAGGAGTTTTACCCCATGTCTATACACCAAATGAACATTCCCAAAGCCACTTTGACTTGACGACTAACTATTCTTCTCCCGTGTTTACCAGACGATGTGCCCCTCCCGTTACTATTTTTTTTTTCATGGAAACAGGGGCCCTGAAAGCAGTCTTCACTTGTTTGTGTGTCCTTTGGAGCCATATGTGGATGATTTGTGCATGATTTGTACTCTTAGGCAGGATGTCTGCAGGGTTCTATGAATCATACTGAGATTTTAAATTATTACTGTCCGCCTACTCCTTGGTCTTTCCCTGGTGCCTATTTGCAATATTGGAATGATTGTTGTTTTGCATTTTCTTTTCTACAGTAAAATAAAGCAAGCTTTTAAATGCAAGAGGAAGGGGGCAATCAATATAGGCAATGCAGGACAATTTTATAGATCATCAGCATAAATGTGGCATTTTCTGTGTTTTATAGATAATGAAACTCCCCGAAAAATTACAGGCAGAAGTCACAGAAAATGGAGAAAACTTCTCAGTAGGGGAACGTCAGCTGCTTTGTATGGCCCGAGCACTTCTCCGTAATTCAAAAGTAAGGAACCAGCACGGAAAATAGATTGCTCAAATTTTGGAGATCTCCCGCAGCGCCACTCCACCCAGGGGGTAGAACTACACATTTGTCTTTCAGCAAAGAAAGAGCAATTGGGCCATTTAAAAACCAATCACTTTTTCTTAAGACAGAGTTTTGGGGGTGAAAATTGAAAAATAACAACCATTTACCATAGCACCTTCTTCCTCTGAGCTCCCCCAATGGCGATCTTGATTTTAGGTATTCTCTGTTTTCCTAAGTAGTTTGAGCTTGAAAAATCCGCCTCTCAACTTTTCCCCATTGTCCGCGAACAATCTTGAAGCCTGATAAATGGTACCCAGAACACTGAAGGCCCGGTGGCCTGACCAGAATGTCAGGCTATGAGAATTTTAAAATGTGTGCTTTTCTTAGTCACTTAGTCATCCTTACTGGTTTGCAGCAAAGGATTGATATTTCTTTTTAAAATCTCCCCCTGAATCCTCATTGCATGGTAACCCATTGCGTGTTCATAAGCTTGGTAATGACAGGAGGAGAGGAACCAGCCAGCATTTAGTCCCTACGGTTAAGTGGTACAAACCAAAGATTCTATGCTCATAACATGGCATGAACCCTTTAGCAGCTGAGAAACTTTGGCATGTTGTAGATGGTAAAAGTCAAAAAGAATTTGGGCCTGAATTTTAACTCGCCCTGTGGTGCTCAGAACAATAGCCTTCCCCAGAATGTCTACATTAAGAGGTGACACCTGTGAGTCCGTCACCTTGAATGGAAAAAGGGACTTTTCAGGTGTGATTCAGGATCTTGATGGGGAGATTACTTCGGATTTCTCAGGTATAATCACAAGGGGCCTTATGAAAGGAGAGTCAGAGAGAAGGGGATGTAACAGTGGAAACACAGGTCAGAGTAAAACGAGGCGGAGCCTATAAGCCAAGGAGCCTCGACAAACTGCCTTGAGCGACTCTGCTCACTCCTTGGTTTTAGCCCCTTTACACCAATTTTGAATTTCTTACTTCCAGAATTGTAGCGTCATGTAGAAAAGCCTTGCAAAAGTGTTAACTTGTCAAAGAAGGAAAACCGAAATATGTTCCACTAATAGAAAAGTGGTAAGACTGCATCCAGAAAACGTGTGAGATCCATACAAACAAGGAAGGCCTCTCAAGTTCTGGTTCTTACAGGTTTTACTCTAAGTTTGTGTTGTTTTAAGCCACTAAGTCAGCGACAGTTTTTTGCAGTGGCCATAGGAGACGAATGGAAGTACCATTCGGATCTCTCCTGTTGTTCTACATAAACCTTGGTAGCACTGAGGATAAAGCTTGCAGACGAATTGTTTCTTCCAGTATATAGGGTTAGACTAAACCACTTAAACTAACTGAAAAGTAAAAATGTATAACCTTGTTCTTCCAGGAGGTCTCTTTGAAGGAAATGAAGGTGGGATAGCGTGACTTATTTTTTCCCCTTCTAATTTCTTGAAATGAATGCTTAGCTCATTACTTTTCAGCCTTTCTTATTTGTAAGTAAACTGCTAAACCAAACCCACTGTTGTCAAGTTGATGCAGACTCACAGTGACCCAGTAATAAAGCAGAGTAGAACTGCCTCTACTGTTTCCAAGGTTGTAATCTTTAAGGAATCAGATTGTAATGGTCTTCTGTGAAGTGACTGATGGGTTCAAACTGCTGGTCTTTTAATTCCCAGTAGAGTGCTTTAATCTCTGCACCTCCGGGGATCTTTTCTTTTAAAATGGATGTAACTAAAGCTATAAACATCCCTCTGGGTACTGCATTGGCTTGGTGTAACTTTTACACCATCTCCCCCTCAACAGATCATTCTCCTTGATGAAGCTACTGCCTCCATGGACTCCAAGACAGATACCCTTGTTCAGAGTACCATCAAAGATTCCTTCAAAGGCTGCACCGTGCTAACCATTGCCCATCGCTTAAATACAGTTCTCAATTGCGACCGTGTCCTGGTCATGGAAAATGGAAAGGTGAAAGAGGATCTGTTGGTCCCCCTCCCTGGAGGTGTCGTATGGTTTGGTCTTCATTACGGTGGGTGGACATTTTCTGACAACTTTTGCTCTTCTTCTCTGACTTTCAGGTGGCTGAATTTGACAAACCTGAAGTCCTAGCTGAGAATCCAGATTCTGCATTTGCGATGTTACTAGCAGCAGAAAACAAAATCAGATAACACGCCCTATGGGGGTCATATCTTATGATGTAGAGGAGGAGGATGTGTGTGAAGAGTAAGTTGAGTCTGCAGGAGGAAGGCTAACCCTTCAGGAGACAGCCCTGACCCATCCTTCTTCCCACCCCACCGATCGCAGGCTGAGCTAGTACAGAGATGATTTCCCCTGCCTTGTCCAGTCCACACCACTTTGCCTCTTGGCATGCTTGGGATTGATTCTAGATGGCAGACAAAGCAAGTGGATTTAAAACTGCCTCTTACTTCCTAAATCCCCAGGGGTCTCATATGTCCCTGTCAAACCATCTCAGGACCTTAAAAAGAAAAGAAAAAAAGAAAGGGAAATGTCTAGACAGGACTTGGAAAGATTCTCTTGCTTTGTGATCAGATGGGGAAAAAACTGTTTTCTTTTCCTGGACTCTTATTCACTTTTATTGTTCCTGTGTGACAAGCAGTAACTACACAGATCTGTAGCATGAAAAATGAATTGTAGTGCTTGACTACATATATATATATATATATGCATATATATACTTGAATATATAGAGACTTAAATTATATATATGCATATATACAGATAGGTGTACTTTAATCATCCTGTATGTTTTATTTGATCTATTAGAATAACCAAGAAAATAAAATGCTGGAGTTTCTATATAAATGACATTTTTATATAGTCTTTATTGGACATTAAAACACACCAGAAAATTAAACTGCTCTGAAATATTGCTGTGCAATTATTTTACTGAAGATACTTCTGTACTCTTCTATTTCATAGGCCCTCAAATTCATTCTCCCGTGATTCAGCCATGATAACAGCTTTTCCCAAATAAAGGGCTTTCTTCCAACTTCAAAACTTGATAGGACAAATGCAATTATGATATATTATGAGTAACCTTAGGAGTGAGTGTGGCTAATTTAAAGTGACATTTTAAGGAAATTAAAAAATGAAGAAAGAATATTTGAAGACTCTTCTGCAGGAGTCCCTGGGTGATGCACATGATAAAGCTCTTGGTTACTAACTGAAAGGCTTGTGGTTTGGACTCACCCACGGGTGCCTCAGAAGAAAGGTCTGGCAATCTGCTTCCAAATAGTCACAGCCATGAAAACCCTATGAAGCAGAGTTCTGCTTTTCAACACATGAGGTCACCACGAATTGGGCTTGCTAAAGTTACACCCTGAGGACTGAAGGCCTCCGCGTTGTGTTTTGGATTCAAGCTTAGCTCTGGCTAGACCCCAGAGCACTGTTGGTCAGCAAAGTTGTCACCAGGTGTGCTGCTCCTCTCCACGTTTCCCTTCTGAGTCTTGGCTACTAACCTCTTCCATCTTCCCAAATATGGAAGAAGGTGCAGTGCCTGGCACAGAATGAGCTTTCAAGAAACGCTGAGCAAATGGCAGCATCTGATGAGCTCCTTTATACACAGGGGTGGGGAGCTGGTGTGCGCTAGTTGCCGGCTCATTTGCATGCAAAGGCCACAGTCTGCCTCTCAAGGGCTTGACTTTGGAGGCTAGCCCCCAGTCAGTCTTTCTCTAGCACTGTCCTGATGGGCATCTGTAGAACCAGAAGTGGAGTCAAGAGATACAGAAGAGAAACCCTGGCTGAGGCAGTTAAACAGCCATGTTGTCATTATGAATACCAAGATGCATACCAAGAAAGATGTGACAGGAAAGGACAAGAAGAAGAGGAATACTTTCACAGGTAGCTCCACACGAAGCTTGAGATGTTCAAGGTGAAAGGACACTGTCCTGACCTGCCATCCTCATTGAGAGGACATCAAGTACATGTCCGCTAGGCTCCAGACCAGTTGTTGTGCCAGGCTTAGTGTGGCTATCCACTGATTCCCCAAATGTGGCTACTGGCCCTGGCAGTCTCTGCTGACCACATAATCCAGCTATATAATTAATGGGCACACTGAAAACAGACCACCGCTGCCCAGTGAGTGGACTCTGATTTCACCTCTGACCCATGTATGCAGAGTTGAACTTTGATTTATAGAGTTTTTGTGGCTGTGGTCTTCTGGAAGTAGATTTCCAGGCCTGTCTTCCGAAGTGCTTCTGGATAGATTCAAACCACCAACCTCTAGTTAGTGGAGTGCTTGACTGTAGGTAACACTGGGGACTCCTGGGTAGAGACCTAAAGCACAAGAAACATTGCCCTCAGTTGGTTCTGATTCATGAAAACACCATGCGTTACAGAGTAAAAGTGCTCCATAGTGTTCTCATAGGGTGATCTTTGTGAAGCAGATTGCCAGATCTTCTCTGGCATTGATAGCTAAGTTTGAACCACCAGGTTAAATCAAATGCAAGCTGTGCCACCCAGAGAGTTTGTGGGAGAGGGGTGCTTATTTTCTACCACTTTGGCTCCAGTCTGTGATTCTGAGATGCTTCCATGTAAGCAGGAACAAACAGTCTTAGTCTAGGACCCTGATCCTAACTCACCCACTACAGAGTTTCTCATGCCCATTGGTCTGTCTAGTAGAATTGATGGTCATCACAGAGCAGAACGACTTCTGGATGTGTGTGCATGCAACAACACGGAATCATCTCCATGAACCCCCCTCCACCACAAATGTTAAGCAGGAAGAGATTGTGTGTAATAATAAAACCTTTGTGTATCAGAGTACAACTCTTTCTATATGATTTCATGATTGTGACCTTTCAGAAACAAGGATTTCCTTACAAAGCACCTCTCAGTGGGTTCAAATCACCAACTTTTGAGTTAGGAGCTCATTGATTAACCATTTGTACCACCAGGGTTGTGTGGTATGTTGAATAATCAACAGCTTTCAGCCATTATTCCTCAGATCACATGCCTAACTTATTGACTCCTTACCTTTCCCTAGCAGATGGCTAGAAGTGTCATCTTCATGCTACTGACCAACTCACTGAAGGAGTAACCATACCAAGGTCACACAACTATTGAAACATGGACTCAATCAGGCTTCCCTCTGAAATGTGTTCTCGAACTTCAGCAGTAATGCTACTGGAAACCTGAGAGTTTCCAGGAGAAAGTCAGAACTGTAAAGACTGCGTACAAATTGGGACAGACACGGTGATGCTACAGTAACAACTACAAACATCAGTGGTTTATTCTGTCTTCATGCTCCATATCCATTGTGTGTCAGTTGGGTCTGTATTGATTATCCTCTTTACTCTGAGTCTCAGACGAACAGAGCTGCCTCTGTGTGAAGCATCACCAATATCGTGACAGAGGGCAAATATGGACATGTTCATCACAGTGGCATGTTTCCTGGGCCAAAGCAAATAACATAAGGTGGGCACCCTATTTGCAGAGAGGTCACTACCAGGCACATGATAAAGCTTGCCTCTGTAGAACGTTGTGTGCCCCTCCACTTACAATGGGCAGCCAATATTCTTCACACTAATCTTCTATAGCTTGGTTTGGAGTCTTGGTTCTGCCAATGGGCAGCTATGGGATTTAGGGCAAGTAGTTGGTTCTCTCTGAGCCTCCACCCTCCTACCTTAAAAATACATGATTTGAACAAAATTCAGCCCTGATTTTTAATTACAGAGAAACCAAGAGGGGATATAAAATATGTTTCTAGAGCATTGACAGGAGTCTGGAAGCACAATGGCTAAGCATTTGGCTGCTAACTGAAAGGTTGGCAGTTGAAATCCACTAGCTGTTCCTTGGAAAGTCCTGGGATATTAAAGTTTAATAAACCCCATGGAACAGTTCCACTCTGTCCTAAAGGGTTACTATGAGCTTGACTAGACTTCACAACACAGAACAACAGAGAACTTAAAGGGTTGAAGTGAGACTTTCAAATGGATTTCTAACCAGCTCCAGTTGTCATTGAGTTGATTCTTACTCGTGATGGCCCCTGTGCATCAGCAAAGAGACTGTGCCCCACAGGGTTTTCAAGGATGGCTTTTAAAATATTTTCTGCTATGTTAAATCTGTAAAGTTGAACAAAGTTCAGCTAAGCTCAGGATCTTCCTTTAATGTGGACTTTGATTAGAAAATAAATTCCTTACTTTTTCCCCTTAATTTTATTTGCATACTTTATTTTATTTTATTTGCTTGCTGTGTTCTGGACTTCTTCTGCCTATCGGGTGCTCTTATGCTTAGGGTTATGAATTAGAGCTTTTTGAATGCTCTTTGTTCGACATACTTGCTCCAAATTCACCCTGCTATCTATTTTTATGAATAAAGATATATTGGAACACAAGTATGTTCTTTTGCTAATGTTTCATCTAAGAATGCTTTCGTATTCCAATGGCAGAGTGGTATAATTGCAACTGAACTGGTAATCTTCATAAAAACTCAAAAGCCACTGCCGTTGAGTTGATGCTGACTCATAGTAACCCTGTAGGACAGGGAAAACCGCCCCGGTGGGCTTCTGAGACTGTGACTCTTTATGGGAGTAGAAAGCCCATCTTTCTCCAGACGAGTGGCTTGGCCACTACACCACTTGGGTGCAACATAGCCAAGATAATCTGACTTTTTAATGGAAGAAGTTTGCTGACTCATGGTATAGGAAGAATGTGCAATTTAGGTCAATTAGATGTGGTCCAGAAGTATGCTGGTGGATAAGGGTTAGGTCTTTGAAGATCCACCCTTTATGTGGTGTCCGTTGCTGTGGCAGCCATCTTGTGAACACCGATAATGGAGAGACGCAATACCTTGTTTACAACACTGAGCTGCTAATTTACAAATCCTACAGTTATAGTACCCCTTTTATGTGAAATGCTATGTTTTCTTTATTGTTTAAGGGATCTTGGATCAGGCTAGCTGTTATTTGCTGCCAAAAGCAGGGTAAAGGACTCAGATGACTCCGTGCTGTCCTGTTTCCTGAGACAATGCCATTGTTACCTGAGGGTGAAGAACCTCAATCCACACCCTGACAGTATAGCTATCCTCTTCCAACTTATGCATGGCCCAGTGGTCATTATCTCATCTCCATACAGGGGAAGTTTCTGATTCCCGTCTCTTCTCAAAGCTTCATGCTATCTAAAATATTTCCTTTATCATCTTACTTTATCATCTGCTCCTGATAAGAACTCCGATATTTTATTCTTGCTATTTAAATGAACATATCTGAAATTGGCCCAGAATTGACGGCTAAAATAAAAATGTGAAATGTTCTTTGCCCTAAGCTGGAATCACTTTGACCAGAACAGCATGATTTAAAATGGATTGAACAGTACAGGAGGTCAGTTTGGGGTCAGATGGACGATCAAAGAAATCACTTTTCCTTTGGCCTTGTATAGAGGGTCATTTTGGGGTGAAGCTAAATCGAGCACTAAAACTCAAATAAATGCTGATTTCTATGGAGAGGGTCTGCCTGATGTCATGATGTGCATGTTACATTACTTCTGCTGGAAAGCTTTCTCTCTGGTGGGGCTGACATTAAAGGACCAGAAAAATCCAGCTTCCAGCGTTTTAGCACAAAGCACAGTGGGAGCCAGGTTGACCCTTGATACACAGCTCCAGGAACCTTGAGAGCATTGGAACTTCTCCATGTGGCAAGAAGCACACTCAGACATACCTAATTGTGGGTTGTGGTAGTAGTTTAACATTTAACAAGAAATTTACACAGTATATAAGAATCTTAAAAGAATCTTGCAAAGCCTTTTCTCTAAGTATTCCGGAATGTATATTGCCATAGGATGTCAGCTATGTACAGGAATACTGAGATGATAATTATTAACTATAAGCACTTGGCATACATTGTATCATTGAATCTGGAAAATGATTCAAGAAGTAGGAATGATTCCTCCTGTTGGCTCAGGGAGATCACATAACCTTTCCAAATTTACCCAAGTGGATTGACAAACTGGAAGATAGATTCTAGAATTAGGCCTAGGATTCTAGTGAGCACTGTCCCTATTCTACCCAGTGAATGTTTCAGTGTGTTTTGACCCCCAACTGGACATACCATTCATTCATTCTTCCCAGAGCCATGGGCTTTGAGCTGCTGGTTACACTCTAGGCAGAGCTGCTTATACTGTGATTCATGACCCCCCATATAGTGTCAATATATGTCTGTCATTACAAACCTATCTCTAGTCAAGACCTCTGTCCTACACTCTAAAATTTATATACATATTTTTAATTTACACCTATTTATCACATCACCTTTTGCTATTGTCAGTTTTGACACAAACACAGTGCTTCACAAACTTTTCTATTTTTCACCTGAGAAATTTTCACATGACTCCAGGTAGGTAAGTACATAAAATAAATGTACAAATCAAATAAAGCTTTTAATTAAGTTAATAATTTTAATAGTATTGTGAAGCACAACATCACAGCATATTTTTTTGATATGAGCGTATGTTGTGTGTTCAAAATCAGGGCTGTAGTGAAGTTCCACTTTGCATCACAGGCAAGTGCTGCCAGAAATACTTCAGATTCATTATGTGCATGAATTTGAATTACTTTTTGGTTGTTGTACTTTCAGGAACCTTTTACTGTTGTCAAAATTTCCCTGCCACCACTTGTCTGTCAGTTTGTCCTACTGTGGTGACTTGTGTGTTACTGTGCTGCTAGAAACTAAGTTACTGGTATTTCAAATGACAGCAGGGTCAACCCAAAGTGAATAGGTTTCAGCAGAGCTTCCACACTAAGAACAGACAATGAAAAAAGACTCAGCTCTCCACTTCAGAGAGAGGAACCACTGAAAACCGTATGCATAACTCAAAGCATTGCCAAATGTAGAAAATCTAAACAAAGGAAACAGAATTGTTAGAGATACTACCAGAGGATGGATCCTGTAGGTCTGAGGGAACTCGAAAGGTGATTGAAGTGGAGTTGGTTTCTTGGGGGGTGGGGGTGGGGTGGGATAACGATGGTGATGTGAGTTGAGTAAAGACTGAGGTAGTGGAGCTTTCAGCATCTTCATTTGCTGATGGAAAAAGGCTCAAGATAAAGAGAAACAGCTGTAAAATTCTTCTAATGATTGGAACTTGGATGTACGAAGTATGAATCTAGCAAAAGTGTAAGTGGTCAAAATGAAATGGAGTGCAAGAAGATTGATATCTTAGGCATTAGTGAAATGAAATGAACTGGTATTGGCTATTTTGAATCAGAAAATCAAATAGTTTGCTATGCTGGGAATAATACAATCAGGAGGAAGGGCATAGCATTCATTGAAAGGATCTTGCTAAATTCATCATGAAGTACAATGCTATCTTTAATGGGATTATATCTATCTGCCTTCAAGGAAATCCAATCAATCCAACTGTTATTCAACTCTACGCATCAACCACAAAAACTAGTGGTGAAGAAATTGAAGACTTCTACTAATGACCACAATTGGAGATTGATCCAACATGCGATCAAGATTGGTGATGGGATTGTAAAACTTGGAAACAAAAATGAAGGAACAGTCGTTGGAAAATGTGGAGTTGGTGATAGAAATGAAGCTGGAGATTGCATGATAGAATTTTGCAAACCGGATGACTTGTTCATAGCAAATACTTTTTTCAACACAAAAGGCGGCTATATGCAGATGGATTTCTTCAGATGGAATACACAGAGATCAAATTGACTACATCTGTGGGAAGACATGACAGAGAAGCTCAATATCAGTAGCCAAAACCAGACGAGGGCTGGCTGTGGAACAGACCATCAATTGCTCGTATGTAAGTTCATGATAAAGTCGAAGAAAATTAAAGCAAATTCACAATACTCAAAGCATGACCTGGAGTCTGTTCCACCTGAATTTTGAGAGCATCTCAAGAGCAGATTTGACATTTGAGCACTAATGACTGAAGACCTGATGGACTGTTGGAGGACATCAAGACCATCATTCTTGACGAAAGCAAAATATCATTAGGAAGATAGGAAGATCAGAAGGACAGAAAGATCAGCATGGATGTCAGAAAAGACTGTGAAACTTGTCCTTAATTGTAGAGCAGCTAAAACAAATGGAAGAAAGGATGAAGTCAAGGAGCTTAATTGAAAACTTCAAAGGGCAGCGCAAGAAGACAAACCCAAATATTATAACAAAATGTGCAAGGACCAAGAATTAGAAAACCAAAAGAGAAGAACACACTTAGCATATCTGAAGTAAGAACCCAAGAGAAAATACAGTCCTCAAGTTGCAATTTTGATTGATTCTATAGGTAAAATATTGAATGATTCAGGAAGCATCAAGAGAAGATACGAAGAATACACAGAGCCACTGTACCGAAAATAAATACTCTACATTCCACCATTTCAGTAGGTAGCAAGCATGTGAGAAAGAACTAATGATGCTGAAGGAAATTCAAACTACACAATGCGTTAGCCAAAAACAAGACTCCAGGAATTGATGAAATCCCTATTGAAATGTTTTGGAATGCTGAAGACCCACTGGAAGCACTCACAAACCTGTGTCAGGAAATTTGGAAGACAGCTATTCTACAAACCAACTAGACCCATATTTGTGCCCATTCCAAAGAAAGGTGACCCAGCAGAATATTCAAACTATAGAATGATATCACAAACATGTAAAATTTTGCTTCAGATCACCCAATAATGGTTGCAGCAGTAATGGACAGGGAACTGTCAGAAGTTCAGACTGGGTTCAGAAGAGGACATGGAACAAGAGATATCACTGTTGCTATCAGATGAATCTTGGCATAAAACAGAGAATACCAGGAAGATATTGACTTGTGTTTCATCGACTATGGAAAGTCATTCAACTGTGTGGACCACAATAAACTATGGATAACCTTGAGAAGAATAGGAATTCCAGAACAATTTATTATGCTCATTTGGAACTTGTACATGGATCAAGAGGCAGTTGGGCTAACAGATTAATAATCAGGAAAGGTGTGGATCAGGGTTGTATCCTCTCACTATACTTGTTCAATCTTTATGCTGAGAAAATCACCAGAGAAACTGGATTACCCGAAGAAAAATATGGCACCCAGATTGGAGGAAGGTTTATTAAGAACCTTCAGTACACAGATGACAGAACCTTGTTTTCTGAAAGTGAGGAGGAATGGAAACACTTGTTGATGAAGATCAAGAATTGTATCCTGCAGCAGGGATTACAATTGAATGTAAAGAAAGACCAAAATCCTCACAACTGGACCAATAGGTAACATCATGATAAAATGTTGAAGTTGTTAAGGATTTTTTCTTTGACACAATCAATGCTCATAGAAGCAGCAGTCAAGATATGAAAAGCTGTATTGCATTAGGTAA
The DNA here is from genome assembly GCF_000313985.2 of Echinops telfairi. Taxonomy (NCBI): domain Eukaryota; kingdom Metazoa; phylum Chordata; class Mammalia; order Afrosoricida; family Tenrecidae; genus Echinops; species Echinops telfairi. The sequence continues at coordinate 9,301,429 of NW_022106189.1, read as the reverse complement.
ATCTGCACAAGACCTTTTTGGAGAATTGAAGAGCAAGGATATTACTTTGAGGACCATGTTGTGCCTGACCCAAGCCATGGTATTCTCCCTTGCATCATATGAATGTGAAAACTGGATGTTGAATGAGGAAGACCATAGAAGAATGTATGCATTTGAATTATGGTGCTGGAGAAGAATATTGAAATACCATGGGCTGCTAAAAGGACAAGCTGATCTGTATTGGACAAAGTAGACCACAGAGCTCCTTTGAGGCAAGGATGGCAAGATTGCATCTTGTATACTTTGGACATATTGTCAGGAGTGACCAGTTCCTGGAGGAGATCATGTTTGGTAAAGTGGAGGGGTGGTGAAAAAGAGGAAGGTAAGATGGATTGACAGTGGCTACAACAATGGGTTCAGGCATAATGACTACTGTGAGGATGGCAAAGGACTGTGAAGTGTTTTGTTCTGTTGTGCATAGGGTCACTATGCGTTGGAGCTGACTCGATGGCACCTAACAACACCAACTTTTTCTCCAACCCAGCATTCAGTTACAGTGACCTCGTTTGTTTAAACCAGGGGTCCTCAAAATGTTTAAATGGGGGGCCAGTTCCCTGTCCCTCAGACCCGTTGGTGAGCCAGACTATAGTTAAAAAAAAATACAAACAAATTCCTATGCACACTGCACATACCTTATTTTGAAGTGAAAAACAAACAGGGCAGAAACACCCGGCAGGCCGGATAAATGTCCTTGGCGGGCCGTATGTGGCCCGCGGGCTGTAGTTTGAGGACCCCTGGTTTAAACCATAGTTTAAGAAGCTCTGGTCTAGGGAATGTGACCTAAAATAGGGAAGGTATCAAAGATCTTCTAAATTCAAACCCCAATACATCATCCCTGTGTTAGACAGGTTCTCTAGAGAAACAAAACCAGGACATTTATAAATAGATAGATAGATACAGAGGTAGAGCTCTACAGCACAAAGGAATATAACAGCTAATTAGTTCACACAGCAGTACAGAGGGCTCAGTTCAACCCACTTCCACAAAACAGTTAATATACTGGAAGTCCTTCAACTCACTAGGGCTGCTGGGTCCAAGATCAAGGACGCAGACAGCTGAATCTTCCCTTGGGCAATGCAGGCAGTCTGACCACAGGCAGCAAACAGCAGTGTGAGTCATCAATAGTCAGCAGCTTAGGAGCTTAGCAAAGCAGGCCGGGATGGGATATTGAACTCAACCAATGCAAGATGGCAGGATCTAACAGCCTCAAGCTCAAGCGATGTATACACCAGCAGTGTGGTGAAGCAGGCCTCGAAGGAACCTCAAGCTCTTGCAACAAAATCCACAGGTTTGCTGTCCCAAAGGTAGTGTAGCTCACAAATTGAGGCAGAAAACTAGCTAGAGCAGCCACATGCTGGTCTGATCACCAGAGAGGAAGAGAGAGAGGGGTGGGGCTTGCCGAGCAATTTATCTCTTTGTTTTCCAATCAAACTGCGACCTTATTAATCCACATCCTCCTATTGGTCAGGTTGGCACAATAAACCTACCTTTCACAATCCTTAAATTTATAACACTTCTTGGGTAAGTGCCATCCATTTTGGTCTTAGTCTAGGTCTTAGATAGCTCAGGCAATGCTGATCCAACCATTTAATTATCCTCTTAGTGGGGACAGGGAGCCCTGGTGGCATTGTGGTTACACATTGGGCTGCTATGCTCTAGGTAAGCAATTTGAAACCATTAGGGATTCCACAGGAGAAAGATGATGCTTTCAACTCCCATAAAGTGTTATTGTCTCTGAACCCACAGTGGCAGTTCTAGCCTATTCTATAGAGTCGCTATCAGTTGGAATCCATTTGATGGTAGTGGTTTGGGTTTGGGGTTATAACTGGGATCTCAATCTGGTCAGTCAGAGTATAATAGCCCGGTGACTGCTATGAGAAATTTGACGTAGACATAAGATCCTAGTGAGGCCAGGCAGAATCAATCTCAAGACTTTAGTTAGAACTAATGGAAAAAGAGGGAGTTCTAAGATAATGGATACTAAATCAAACCCACTGCTCTTGGGCCGGTTCTGGTTCATAGAGGCATTACAGGACAAAATAGAATGGTCTCATACAGTTTTCAAGGCTGTCAATCTTTATAAAAGCAGATGGCCACATCTTTCTCCTGAAGAGTGACTAGTGGGTTTGAATTCCCAACCTTTTATTTAGTAAAACTTTAACCCCTGTACCACCAGGCCTCTATAGTGATAACTACAGGACAATTAAGTTTTAAAAATAGTTCTATTGACATATACTTCACATATCATACAATTTAATCATTCAGTTATATTAAGAAGAACTGTGCAATCATCACCACAATCAACTTCAGAACAATTTCTTCTTGTGCTTGTTCGCTCTCCATTTCCCCCCCAAACTTACCTGACATCCCTATAGATAATTATTACTCCATCTACTTTCTCTAGAGTTTTACCTATCCTGGGTTTCACATACAGAAAATCATACAACCAAAACATCCCAAACAATAACAATGCCCAAACAGTAAAACCTCAATAGAAAAGAACGCAGAAAATATTAAAAACAAAAACTTAAAAATTAGTCAAAAGGGAGATTAAATGATAATATTATATTTTTACCTAACTACAAATGCCACAATTTAATTTATACTTCTCTGTGTCTGATTGCAAGGCTATTCACATCCCTGGACAATGATCAGAGGGAATTAACTGGAGGCTTAATCCATGTACGGACATGGCAAAAAGATTTTGGGCTTCCACTATCATCCATAGCATTCTGCAAGGCAAGTGTTCACAACTTAAGCTCTGATCCTGTTCCCTTCTGCAGATTTGGATTTTACTATTTACAATCCTTAGATCACAGAAACTAGCTGCTTCTTCCATGTGGACTTAGCTGATACTTCACTTAGATGACTGCTTGTTTGAAGACACCAGATCCTATTCTTTCTGCGAGCCAGGCACCATCTAGTTTCTTTGCCACACTTTGACATAGCATTCACATCTTCAGTGATCTCTTCATGAGGATGAGCAACAAGCAGGGCCACATTATAAGAATACATTTTTCTTAGCTTGGGGATAGACTTAAGTGTGAGCCCGCAATCCATTCAAAAATCTATGATATATATATGTTTGGTTCACTTTTGAGACATCATTATCATCTTTTGATAGAGAACATTATAGACTATCTCCTTGGGGCATAAGGTAATTCAATTGAGAATGTCATTAAGCTAGCCAGTTGTATAGAATTTAAAGTCCAGCTCACTTAAACTTAAATTCCAAACTGTCTTAAAAGCATAGAAATCAAATTGACTACATCTGTGGCAAGAACTGATGAAGAAGCTCAATATGAGTAATTAAACCAAGACCAGGGGTTGACAATGGAACAGACCATCAATTGCTGATGTGTAAGCATAGGCTAAATGCTTTGAAGAAAATTAAAACAAGTCCACAAGAGCCAATATATAACAGTGGGTCTTTCCCACATGAATTTCGAGAATATCATAAGAACTGATGACAGAAGCCCCAATGAGCTATGGGAGGACAAGCCCATCATTCACGAATAAAGAAAAAGGTCATTAAAAAGATAGGAAGGAAAAAAAAGATCAAAGTGGATGTCAGGAGATACTCTGAAACTTGCTCTTAATCGTAAAGTAGCTAAAAAAATGGTAGAAAGATGAAGTCAAAAAGTTGAATACAGTATTTCAAAGGGAAGTTCAAGAAGACAAAGTAAAATACTATAATGATATGTGAAAAGACCTAGATTTAGAAAACTAAAAAAGAACATATTTAGCATATCTTAAACTGAAAGAACTGAAGCCTTGAGTTTCAATATTAAAAGATTCTTTGGGCAAAATGTTGAATGATATAGGAAACATCAAAACAAGTTGGAGATGGTCACAAGGTAGAGGTAATCACATTGGGAGGTCTGTGGGTGATTGCTGGTTTGGGGGATATACATAACATACACCACATCAGTCTGGATCACCTGTCCAGGCCCACACGCAGCACATGGCACCACCCCTGCCTGGCACTAGTGCCCTTTACCCTTCCTGCCTTTGACCTTTCCAGCACCGAAGTTCCTCCTGCTGGCACTCCAGTGCCACATTGGTCCTTGCTGTTGGCATCCCAGTGCCATGCAGGACTCTCCAAGCACTGCACAGTTTCCTCATGCTGGTACTCCATGCTGTGCACATTTTGGGACCCTTGCCTCGTGCTTCCCATGTGACCAGCCTTCCCAGCTCCACCCCAATCTACACTTGCTGCTTGAGAGGGTCATCTGAGCTGCTCTCCAAATATATAATCCCAGATCCATAGGGAGAGAGAAAAACCCCAGTGAGGTAGAGGGGTGGCACAATCTTGCAGCACAGTGGCCTCCAGAAGGACCTTAGAATCATTCTTTCTAGTCTCCCAGAGAGAAAGCACAGGACTCTTAGTCTTCTGGGAAAATGAAACCTAGTTTCAAGAAAATGACATACAGACAACAACTCACATCAGCAACCACAACAAGAAAGCAAGAGAAACAAAATGCAATGTCAGAGGAGGATCTGAACATAGTGACATGCATAGAAGAAACAGACTTTGAACCACCACAAAAGACGTCTTCAGAATGCTGCTTAGAGTCATACAGGATATGAGGGAATCAATACAGGAAAAGGATGAAAAAAATAGAGAGCACAGAATCCACTTACTGAAGGGAAATACAAGACTTAAGGGAAAATGCAGCAGAAGCACAGCAAATGGTAAAAGCCCTAACCAACAGGCTGGAAGAGACGGGGAATCATATCAGTGACCTCGAAGATAGCCAAGCAGAATTCAGCAAATGGGAAAGGCAATAAAACAAGATAATCAAAGAAGCTGAAGAAAACCTAAGGACAGTGATGGATGCTATGAATAGAAACAATATTTAGGTAATTGGGATTCCAGAACAAGACACATGACGAAATCAACAGTCAGAATAGCGAGGGACTTCCTGGAAGAGAACGTCCCCAATTGAATGAATGAGAATCAGACAATTATCCAAGAAGCAAAAAGGACACCTATCAGACTGACCCTGAAGGCAAATAGTAGTCACATTATCCAACCTTGAGGAGAAGAAGAAAACCATAATAGCAGCGAGAGAAAAAAAATACAGTCACCTATAAGAGTACTCAGATAAGAATATGCTCACACGTACCAGCAGACACCATGAAGAAGAGGAGAGAGTGGAGTAGCATCTTCCGAAAGTTGAAGGAGAATAAAGGTCACCCAAGAAACTTGTATCCCGCCAAACTATCCATCAAAATAGATGGAGAGGTAAGAGTTTTCCTGGACAAGGAAAGCTTTAGAGAATACGTTAAGAAAAAACCAGCACTACAAAAAATTCCTTCTTACTTACTTTGGACAGAAGACCATCATTCACAAAGCACAAACACAAGACTACCACATAGCATAACACTATCCAGAAGTCAAGATAGTTAAAGCAATGCCCAAGATGGCATTGACCTAACTGTGAAAAGAAGGCAAGAATTAATCCCCACACATGTACACAACACACTGATAAAGATGAAGGTAGGAAAATATCTAACACAAAAGATAGAAGATGACAGCAAAGAATCCACAGATGGATGTGATAACTGACTCTGAACTTCAACAGTCTGAATTCACTCATTAAAAGACAAAGGCTAGCAGATTGGATTAAGAAACAGAACCCATCCATCTGTTGTCTGAAAGAGACACATCTCAAGCAAGCAGACAAAAAAAGTTGAAGATCAAATGCTGGCAGAAAGTATATCAAGCTAATGGCAACTATAAAAAAGCAGGAGTTGTGATACTATTCTCTGCAAAATTGATCTTGAATTGCAGGACATAACAAGAGATAAGGTATGGGCACTATAATGCTCAAGAGTTCAGTAGACAAAGAGCCAGTGAGCATAATAAATGTATACATGCCCAATGTGAGACCTGCAAAATTCATCAACCAAACCCTTCAAAAGATGAAAAAGGAAATCACAGGTTCAACAATCGTAGTAGGTGACTTCAACATACCACCCTCTGAGAAAGATCATTGGGAAAGAAACTCAACAAGGAGGCTGCAGAACTAAAATCAACAATTAAACAACTCAACCTAATAGACATATTCAGAGCTTTCCACCAAACTGCAAAAAAATACACATTATTTTCAAAAGCACATGGCATGTATTCTAAAATAGACTACATGCTGGGACACAAGTGAAGCTTGAGTAAATTCAAACTGACCACTATGCCATAAAACTAGAAATCAACAAAAAAATTTTTGTAAAAAAAGGGCAAATACTTGGAGGATGCGCAACTTTCTTCTTCAAAAGGAGTGGGTACTGGAACAAATTAGAGAGGAAACCAGGAATTTTCTAAAAACTAATGAGAATGCAACATACCAAAACCTATGGGATACAGCAAAGGCAGTTATCAGAGGATGTTTGATAGTGATAAATGCACATATGAATAAGGGATCACAGAAAAAGAGATCAATTAGATAGTACCTTTTACAAGAGCCAAGCATAAATTGAGATATCTAGGGATATACCTAACCAGAGAAACCCAAAAGATGTGTATGAAGAAAACTACACAACATTATTACAAGAAACCAAAAGGGACACCCACAAATGGAAAAAATATCCTATGCTCATGGATTGGTAGACTCAATATTGTAAAGATGTCAATCTTACCTAAAGCACTATATGGGTCCAATACAATCCCTATACAAATACCAGCATCATTTTCCAAGAAATGGAAAGAGAAGAAAACCAAGATTGGCAAAGAACTCCTCAAGGAGAAGAACAAAATGGGTGGACTTGCATTAACTGACTTTAAAACTTATTATACATCCTCAGTTGTCAAAACAGCATGGCACTGGTATAATGATAGATACTTGGCGCAATGAATAAGAATAGAAAATCCAGAAATAAAAATAGCAGGATATAAGGGTCCACAAAAAAATAAAATGGGAAACAGATGCCCTCTTTAACAAGGGAAAACTGGATATCAACCTCCAGAAAAATGAACCAAGACCCTTAGCTTACCCTATACACAAGGAAAACTTCAAGATGTATCACAGATCTCGAGGTAAAACCCAAGAATATCAGTATCATCAATGAAAAAATTGGGACAAAGCTAAGGACCTTAACACAGGGAATACATGGGCTATCAGTAATAATGAAGGATACACACCCACAGAAAGATGAAATAGACATGTGAGACTTACCAAAGATAAAACACTTGTGTGCATTGAAAGACATCATCAAGAGAGTAATTAGGGAGCCCACAGTCTGGGGAAAGATATTTAGTAATGACATATCAGACAAAGGTTTTATTATTAAAATATACAGAACCCAGCAACCTCACAACAAGAAAAAAATGAAGAGCTCACTGAGGAGGTGGGCAAAAGAATTGAACAGAAGATTCACAAAGGAGGAGACCTGAATGGCCAATAAACATATGAGAAAACGTTGCCGATCATCAAATCAAAACAACCATGAGATACCACCTAACACCCACAAGGATAGCCCAATTAAAAAACAAAAAACAGAAAGCAACAAATGTTGAAAGGGGTATGGTAGCATAGGCACTCTCATTCACTGCTGGTGGTCTTGTAGATATGTACAGCCACTGTGGAGAGTGATTTGGCGATACCTGAAACAGATGGAAATTGAGTTACCTTACAACCCAGCAATTCCACTACTGGACATATACCCAGAAAAAATAAGAAACAGGCCACAACCATACATCTGTGCTCCAATGTTTATCACGGCGCAGTTTACAATAGCAAAGAATTGGAAACCACCTAAATTTCCATGGATAGATGAATGGATTAAAAAGTCTCTGGTATATGCACACACTACACATCCCTAAAAAAAAACAGTGATGAAATGATGAGGAACCTCATCTCGTGGAAAGAGATAGAGGGTATTATACTGAGCGAAGTTAGCCAAGCACAAAAAGACAAAGACAACATGAGTCTACTGTGGTAAGTTCAAACAACAGAACAGGCTTAGGGGGAAATGTACATATAGCCTGGGCTGAGGACCAGATACTCTGGGAAGAGCCAGAATAAACACAATGATACACATGTCATCAAAAATTAAAAAGCATGCAGATAGCACCTGTGCACAAAGACCCTTGGCACCTAGTTTGAACTGGTTGGGGATACTTACAAGGGGGCCATACTGAAAATCTAAAGGTGTAACAGGGTCAGGGGGTGGGGCACTAGACCGCTCTATCCTTGATTGCAGGAAGAGCAATGGGGTCTTGTAGATGGTGGGCTCCATCCATCATAAATGCTGAGGACTAAAAGGGTAGAGGTGCTGTCAGGTAAGCAGGTCCTGAGATATAGATCCCTGAAAGAAAAGGGGATTGGAAATGGATTATAATAGGGACCAATCGTTATGTAAAGAGAGATACTGATCTACTCTGGGTCAGGACATCAGTTAGACTTGGAACAATTTTTATGGTTTCTCTCTCTCACTCTTTTTTCTTTTGGTGTTTCTCTATGTAAGATAGACAAGATAAGCAATCCCAAGGAGACAGAAACTGTTTTTTGGAGGGGTGGAGAATGGGAGAGAAGAAGTCAGGAAGAGGGGAGTGGTGAGCCAATAACGGCAGGGCAAGGGAATAGTAAGGGATCTAAAAGTGACGGTGAGGAGTATGTAGTGTTCCTCATAGTGTTTGATCAATTGAAATATATCCGAGAGGAATTACTGAGAGGTGAAAAATGGGTAAACATAGTTGGGAAGGAGGAAAGAACAGGAAAGTAAAAATTATATATAGGAATAAATATAGATATGTATATATGTAAATATATAAAGATAAGTGTATTTGTCTGTATATGAGGGGGTAACAAAAAATGGAATTTTTTTCAATGCTATGTATTTAAATTTTTCACAAAACAACTTTATCATCTTCAAAGTACTCTCCGTTTTACTTAATCCACTTGTCAAATCTGTGATTCCATTCTTGGAAACATTTTTCAAATTCATCTGTTTGGATGGCTGACAGCACTACCCTTTTTTTTCCCCCCAACCTCTTTGACATAGTCAAGTCGCTGCCCTTTCACGTCTCTCTTCACTCTCAGAAACAAAATGAAGTCAAACAGAGCAAGGTCAGGTGGGTAAGGTGCATAGGGCAAGAGAGGCATGCTGTTTTTTGCCCAAAACTGGCACACTAGGATGGCTTAATGAAAAGAGGCATTGTCTTGATGGCAACGCTAGTGCCCCATCTGCCACAAATCAGACCTTTTTTTCTTGTACACTGTTACGCAATCTTTTCAGAACCTCTAAATAGTAAACTTGATTAAAAGTCTGACCTGGAATGAACTCCAAATGTATTATGCCCCTCACATAAAAAAAAAAAAGAATGAGCATTGTCTTGATCTTTGATTTCACTTGATGAGGTTTTTTTTGGTGAGACGATGATGCCATCTTCCACTGGCTTGACTGATGTTTGCTTTTAGGGTTGTAAGAATAGCACCAGTAATGATCTTGGGGAAAATGTCTGGGTCACTTCTGAGCTATTGTTTCAAAACATGGTATGTTTCCACTCAATGTGCTTTTTCCTGGTCAGTCAGAACCTGAGGCACAAATTTCACAGTGACTCTTCTCATTCCCAAATCTTCCATTAAAATTAACTTCAATATATATACACTAAGGAAGCAGATGGATTTTGGGCCTTTCCTTAAATCTTACCTCAATACAAATTGACAAAGGATTACATAACTACCACACATATCTTAGTCCTCAAAGTAACATTCAGTGTTGAGCCCTGATTTTTATTATTTTTCTTTTGTTATTAGTAGAATTGTCCTGTTGATTCTGCTCTGATTGCTGTAAGTTTTTTGGCAGCATATCAATCATAAGTCTCTCTTCTTTTGTCATGTGTGCATGTATTGCTATGGAGCTTCCTCTGATAACTGCTTTGCTGTATTCCAATAGTTTTGGTAAATCATATTCTCATTCCCATTGGTTTCTAGAAAGTTCCTATTTTCATCTCTGATCTGGGCCAGGACCCATTCCTTTTACAATACCAAGTTATTCATCCTCCAATTGTTTGTCCTTGTTTCCTTAATCATTTAAAAAAAATTTTCTATCTTATGGCTTAGTTGCCAGAGAGGGAAGTCTGGATGTTCTCTATGTGCTTGAATTTACACAAACTTGACTTGTGTCTCAGCATGTGGTCTATCTTAGAGTATGTGCCATATGGAATGGAGAAGAATGAGAGTTTTTAAAAATTTGGGTGGGGAGCTCTGAAAATAGCTATAAGGTCATATCATCTAATTGTAAAGTTTAGATCTGTAGCCTCCTTGTTAATCTTCATTCCCTGTGACCTATCTTTCTCCAAGGAGCAGTGTCTTAAAGTCACCTACTATAATTATTGAGCCTGCATTTCCTTTTTCATCTTTTGGGGTATTTGATTGACAAATTTCGTGGGTCTCTCCTTGGGCACATATATATTTATTATCCTCATTGATTCTTGGTCTACTGTTCCCTTATGAATCACATAGTGCCTATGTTAGACAGGGTTCTCTAGAGAAATAAAACCAGATTGCTGATAATTATATATATATAAAGATAGATATATATAACACAAGAAATGAACTATTAAATTATAAAAAGATAGATATATATGAACAGTTAAATTATAAAGCAGTACAAATGGCTCAGTGCAACTCACTCCCATGAGAGAGTTGTGAGACACTAGCAATCCTACAAGTCTTGAGGGCTGTCCGGTAGTCCTCTGTAGAGAGAGAACTAGACTATCCCAGCACAGGCAGCAAAACAGCCAGGCAGGTCACCAACTGTTAGCCAGGCCACAAACTTTCAGTCCTTAGCTCCAGAGATGTAAATTTCAATTGTGTAATCTTAAAGGGACCTCAACTTACAGTGACACAGTCCACAGGCTAGGCGTCCCACAGGTAGTGTAGCCTGTAAATTGAGGCACAGAACAAGCAAGGCAGCCGCACACTGGTCAGATGATCAAAGAGCAAGAGACAAGAAAGGTAAGGCTCACCGAGCCATTTATCTCTCCGCCCTACAATTAATCCCACTTGTGTTTATTTGCCAGCCTGGCACAATAAACTGACTATCTCAGTGTCCCTCCTTATTTCTTGATATGGCTTGTACCCTGAGATTCATTTTGCCTCAGATTAGGATTGCAACCCCTGCTTTTTTTGAATTGCCATTTGCTCTGTATATTTTCTCTAGTCTTTCTCAGCCTATTTTTGTCTATAATCTTGAGATGTGTTACCTGTAGACAGCAGATCGATGTTTGTTTGTTTTTTAAGCCGGTCTGTTATCCTCTGTCTTTTAAGGCCCGAGTCCGTTGATATTCAGGGTTATTACATCCATCTGTGGAATCTGTGATGTCATCTTGTACCTTTTGTTTTGGGTGTTTGCCTACCTCTCTTTCTTTAGTGTGTGTGTGTGTGTGTGTGTGTGTGTGTGTGTGTGTGTGTGTGTTTCATCCTTGCCTTTTTCCACTGTTGAGCCAATGCTATCTTGGGGGCTGTTTTCACTTTGTTGACCTCTGAGTTGTTCTATGTGGGAGTCTCTTATTTGTGCTCGGTGAGTCTTGTTCTTATGCCATACTGGGTTGGCAAGGATGTTTTGTAGTGCTGGGTTTCTTTTAACATATTCTTTGAATTTTTCCTTGTCTGGGGAGGACTCTTAGTTCTCCATCTATCTTGATAGATAATTTGGCTGGATAGAATATTTTTGGGTTTGCGTTACTTTCTTTCAATTTTTGGAATATGTTACTTCACTCTCTCTTCTTCATAATGTCCGCTGATAGGTCTGAGCATATTCTTATTTGGCTGTCTTTATAGGTGACTGCTTCTCCCCCACCCCCTACGCCACCCTGCCTCAGCTCAGTGGTTCTAAACCTTCCTAATGCCATGACCTTTTAATACAGTTCCTCATGTTGTGGTGACCCCCAGCCATAAAATTATTTTAGTTACTACTTCATAACTGTAATTTTGCTACTGTTATGAATTGTAATGTAAATATCTGATGTACAGGATGTATTTTCATTGTTACAAATTGAACATAGTTAAAGCATAGTGATTAATCGCAAAAACAATTTGTAATTATATCTTGTGAAATATTTATTTCTAATTACAAATAAATGAAATTTTCTCTTGAAGCATGGTACAGCACGGGTAACAGCCTTCACGCTGTATACTTGTATGTGGGCATATCTGTATGTGGGCAGACCTGACTGGAGACGGATAGAGGAGCTGTGTCTCGGTTCCAAAGACCATCAGAAATATGTGTTTTCCGATGGTCTTAGGTGACCCCTGTGAAAGGGTTGTTCGGCCCCAAAAAGGGGTTGGAACGCACAGGTTGAGAATCGCTGCCCTAGTTGCTCTTATGATTTGCTCCTTTTGCTCAAAGTTGGATAGTTTAACTATTAAATGCCTTGTTGGGATTCAGTCCAGCTGGTGTTCTTTCAGCCTCCTGAATGGTTGCCTGGTTTTCATTCATTAACCTGGGGAAGTTTTCCTTTAAAAATTTCCTTGTTATTTCTGCTGTTGACTTTTTGTTGTGTTTTGTTCCAGTAATCCAATTATTCTAATGTTCCTATTCATAGTATCAGACATGGTTCTCAGGTCTTCTTCAGCTTCTCTGATTATCTTCTTTGTCTTTCCCATTTGTTTCAGTCTGCTTGATGCAATTCTCTGCCTCTTCAAGTCTGCTGGCGAAGTCTGTGAATTTGATACTGGATTCTGTTAGCTTGTCCCTTAACTCTTGTATTTCCCTTTGGTGTGTGGCTTTTATCTCTTCTATCATTTCATTTTTTCATTTTCATTTCTGTATTGCTTCCCTCATATCCTATATGATTCTAAGCAGCATCCTGAGGATTTCTTTCTGTGGTAGGTCAACGTCTGTCAATTCTATGAATTCCTTTAGGTTCGGGTCATCCTCTGGCATGGATTTTGTTTCTCCTATTTTCTTGTTGAGGCTGTGGAGGCAGCTTTCTGTTTACGTGTCATTTTGAAGGGACTCGGTGCCATATTCCCAGGAGTCAGAGACCTGGGCTCTTTCTTTGGGAGGTTGCTATGAATGCTTTTGCAAGCTGCCTGTAGACAACTGCCCTGGGGTGGTTGTGCTTCACCTTTGTCCCACAGGGGTTTCCCTCTTACCCTAGCTTATCAGGAGTCTGTTGTTTGGAGGGCAGTTTGAATGGTGCTCTCAGTAGTCAGTCTGAGATAAGCCATGTTCTAGTAACTCTCAGGCTTCCAAAGGGGCCCATACACATCTGTGCAGGGTGCAGTCTGAAGGAAAATGCTGTCCTGGGAGTGGGAGCGTGTAGCTCCAGGTATGGGGGTGGGGTAGGGATGGGGGGTGGTCTGTTCCCAGATAGAGGTACTGTGGACAGGTGGGGGAGGGAGGCCTGGGAATAAGGGTCCACCCAAGTCTGTTACTGTGCAGCTCCACTGCTCAGAGCACAGAGGTCAGGGGAGCACTGGGAAGAGCAGGGAAAATGTAGAAAGGAGAATGCCAGTCTTGGAGGAGGGATCTGTCAATGGGCAGCAGGACGACCCTGTGCCATTTATGGTATAAAACCACAGCTGTAAAAGCCTCTGCTGGGTGGCTGGTGGGCTTGGAACCCTATAGCCAGGGCACAGTGGCTGGGGGCTCTAGCCACAGTGGGGTCCACATCAGTGCAGACTGCTCAGAATGGACCCATTTTTTTCATTAAGCCCAGGTCCTCGGGACTCCACAGCTGGTGCAGGAGATGGGTGGAAGTCAGCTTCTGGTTCAGGGAAGTGCTCTGGGCTGTCGTGGGAATTAACTAACAGCCTTGGAAACCCTACTCAGCCCCCAAATCTCCACACTCACTGATCTCCATGTAGCTCCCAGCATGAGCTGGCTATCTGTTGCCATCTTGTTGTCTTCAGCCTAAAGCTCTTTCTTATACACATATGAGTATCTATGGATTTGTTTCTCTGGTCAACCAGAACTAATATAGTGAATTTGTTGCTAATGCCCTGAAGTTCCAAAATGTCTCCACTGTGCCAGATCCCAAAATGTCTACACTGTGCCAGCCCTACACTTAATGAGAAGTACTCCCATCAGATGACCCAGCACAGCTTATGGGACCAGGCTGAAAACTAGGTGCTATTTCAAGTCCCTGATATCCTTGCATAAAATCTCCCCCTGAAGATTAGTTCCTGAATCATCGCCTAGGTTCTGGGGGCTCCTGATGCTCTGTTACACCAGCAATTTGAAACACATTGGTAATAAAATGTTGATTTACAGATTATTATTAATAGGCACTATTTTAAGAGATTTCCTTGATTTATCTCATTTAACTCTCATACATACTACTATCGCCCATATTTTATTGAGCTGAGGCTCAATCAAGTTAAAATAATTGTCCAATAACCTTGCATTTGTAAAGTAGCATTACAGGGTTTTTCCCCCTCAGTATTTTGTATATCCTTAATCTCCTTTAATTATCACAACAGTTTTCTGAATTGGATTATCCCTAATTATTATAAAATATTGACATCAATTGTCATAGTCAAACAATAATAGAAACCCGCAGTTAGAGTCTCTCTCTCTCTCTCTAACACACACACACACACACACACACACACACACACGCATGTGTGCACACACATGTGCACACATATTGCACCTGCCCATCCTCTCAGGGATTGCTCATCCCCAACCCCACCAGTCTCAACCCTATGATAATCTTCTTCTAAGTTCAGGAGGATCAGAGGGTCTGTGCTGCCATGGTCATCACTGATGAATTAGATAGGATAGTATTTTGGCTTTGACCAACATTTCTTACTTACCCATTCAAGAAGCATACTCAGAGAAACACCTCTCCAATGTCTTTCAGTTTTTCTTGATATTTTAAAGGAAGAAAAGCTGAGGAGGCAAGTAGAAAATGAAGGGACCAGTATCCCCAAGGTATGGTCAGGCAACAGAGCTTCCTAGAAGACTATTGTCTCCTGTCCTCATGAAAGTATGAATTTATGGGAAAGTCAACCTGGAGCTGTTGGTCAGATTGACAAAATAGACAATTGAGCAGACCTAACCAACAGGCTCTGAGGGCTCTAATAAGTACAGAGAAGACACAGATAAAAACCACAACCCAGATGAGTTCTTAGTCAGAAAGAGGAATGCAAGGAATTGAAAAATATAACCTGCTCTAGAGGAGCAATGAAGAAAGCAAATCAGCAGGGGCCATGCAAATTCCAACAGTTAAACCCAACCCATTCCCTCATCAACATGCAGAAAAGCAAACACATGCGAATTGATGTGTTATCTCCTGTGTCAAAGTCTATAGTGCAAGTAGAATTAATGAAGGCAATTACATTGAAACGCACTATTAGTTGACCCATGCAGGAAACAAATTAAAACCATTTTCATAAATGAATCCAAGCTAGGAACAGAAGGAAGATGAATATGAACAGAGAGTGTGTGTATGAGAGAGGTATGCATTGAGGCACACAAGAAGACACTGAGAAACGATAATTGAAACATTTTTATTTGAAGCCCTTAGTGACAGCAACCCCAGAGATGAGCTATCTGCTTGAACTGAAACATGAATGCAATTTAAGGAGTTGGTACCAGAGAAGAGAATGGGGATGAGAATAAAGGAAATATCTGAGAAACAAGAGGGTAAAGAATGTGGTTTTATTATTGTTGTAAAACATACATAACATATTTTGCAATCATCATTTTTCACATATACCACTTAGTGGCAAGCATTACATTATTCATGTTGTACAACCAACACACCAAATATTTTATTACCATAAACAGACTCAATGACTTCTATCCAATAACTACCCCTCTCCCCCACCGTACCACACTTAGTAACCATGAGTAAACTTCTTTCTCCAAATATTTGCCTATTCTAGCTATTTTATATAAGTAAGATCATATAGCATTTGTTCCTTTGTGGTTGACTTACTCCACTCAACACAGTGTTTTTTAAGGTTCAGCCACATACTATATAACCTCTTGTGTGCAAAGTGAAACCCTGGGCATAGAGTTCCATTGCGGGATGATGTGGAACCTTGGCAGCTGGAATGTCGGAGAAGCATTTTCCACTTTACAGGAGCATTACAAATGACAACGTCTTGATAGCAATGGTAATAGCACTGGGTTAGAAGGCCAGGATCTGTCAGGCCTGGGCAGTGATTAGGATTTTGAGGGAAAATAATTTTAACATGGTGTTTCCTAAGTCTTCAGGCTTCACAATTCCCTCTGAGTTAATGGGAGCCAGGCAATGGTATTACAGGGCGGCAGTGCAGGTTGATGGATTTCCCTTACTGGCACCTTTGTTTCTAATCTGGTAACTAGAAAAAATTAAGTGGAGAGAATGATCATTCCTACCTATAGCAGATGCAGTGGTCTCATGGCACATCCATCTGCCCCTCTGCCTCATTTCCCACCCCTTTTGTGGTTAGGAAAAGGATATTGGAGTTTCGTCAATTCCCTGGCAATGTTGGCTAGTAGTGACACATATCAGTAGGGACTGATAGAAGAGCATGTGCAAGATCCTCTAGATGCCTCTTTCCATGCTTCATGCTTCAGCCACAGATGACATCCCAAGTGGGGGAATTTGCCATTACTTATGAGTGCCACATGAAGGAGAATCACACCTTCCCCTTTCCATGCTGACCAAAATTGAATAGGTGATATAAATGAGAAATCAAATTCTGGTAGCTTAACTGAGGAATAAATCTGTGTTATGTTAAGATTTTGTGACAGTATCTCTCACCAATACACTACCCAATTATCACCAACCACAAGACAAATTATCACCTAGGAAAACATGATATCAGTGAATTGTTTTCAGATTAGACAACTAAAGTTGAACTTTTATTAACTGCCTACTAAATGTCTGTCATTGTTGCAGGCTGTGGGCCTACAGTGTTGAACAAAATCTAGGGTCTCCTTGTCTGTCTATGGAGCCTTGGTGGTGCTGTGGGTTAGGCCCTGGGTGGTAAACTGCAAAGTTGGTAGTTCAAATTCTCCAGTCACACTGCAGGAGAATGATGAAGCTTTCTGATCCCATAAAGATTTGCAGTTTTGGAAACTCAAATAGGATTGTTATGATTCAGAATTGACTTAGTGGCAGTGGAGTTTGTTTGATTTTTTTACCTATTTATGGAGGCAGGTACATGAGTACACAATGACACAGTGGGAGAAATTTTACTGTATTGTGCTCAAACATAATACCATGGAGATCCAGAGAACTTAATTCTAGAAGCATGAGGGGATTTAAAAAGATTCTAGAGAGGTGGCTTCTTTCACACGAGGCTTTGGAGAAAGTGGATGGATGTGGCAGGTAAAGAAGGCACAAAAAGTATTCAAGTCAGAGGATTGGAAAAGTTTGTAATATCTTCCTTTTCCTTCTCTACCCCAGCAACTTACTTCCTAAACAATTTACCAGTTGCCAGCAAGTCAATTTCAATTCATGGCAATACCACGCATATGAGAGTAGAATTCTGCTCCATAAGACTTTCATTGGCTAATTTTTCATAATCAGATTGCAGGCCTTTCTTCTGAGGCACTTCTGGCTGGACTGAAACCTCCAATTTTTCTGTTAACCCAAAGGACCCCAGCTTATCTCTACCTCTATCCTGCTTATTTTACTTACTTATATCTCAAACTTACTACAAAATCATATCCCAACATCTTAAAATTCCTTCTCACCTCTACAGCCTCTTACCCCTACTCACCATCACACACATAACTCTGACTCCATATTATTTTGAGGATCCCTCTTTCAAGCCTCTGCAATACTTCAGCCCTCATTACAGCAGCATATTGTAATTCTCTGTTAACTGGTCATTTCCCCCTTTGTAGTGGAACCTCTTCATGGCAGTAACTGTCATTGTATTATTAGTGCCCAGAAGAGAGCTTGGTTCATAGTAGGTGTCCAAAAATCGTAGCAAAAAAACCCAAAACAAAACCAAACCAAAAGCCGTGGAGGGGAAAAAAGCTGTAAAAGTTAATTCATTGAGAAACAAACTTAAGATTTCATTGCATACTGTAAATCTGGGTTCTTGGTAGCTGCAGGTTCTAGGTGTAATGAGGAAGATAATGATGGGAGTCTAGGGAGCAAGAGAAAATGCAGTCAATGGGAGAAATTGGTGGAGTCAGGAGAGGCCCTACCTTTATCTCTACTGTAAAAGGAGGAACAGGAACAAGTGTGGTAAGATGATGAAGGTCCCATGAGTCACTGACTTTATAAGACCATTTACCAGAAAATAGCTCCTCTTTTTGGTGATTTATAACTTTTCCAGGAGGTTCTCTGGCTTTCTCAAATTTCAGTTAACACATTTAAATGATTTTATGGTAAATCCCAGTGTCAGGGTGCTTCCCATTTTCCCCTGTCTGAGATCCAAAGCTGATATGGTGTTTGGGAGTTAGAAAGTGCTTGATGAATCCTTGCTTTGGACCAGTAGGTGCCAGGAGTAGGGGCAACACCACAATAGACAGTCCATTCCTTGGCTCTTGAGGAGTTATGATGTATCAGGGGAAATAGACATGCACAACACTATCTGACCACTATCCATTTATCAGTTTGTTGTATCATGGAAGCCTGTGTGTTGCTGTGATGCTGGAAGCTATAGCATCGGAAAACCCTTGGCAAGATGGATTGACAGTGGCTACAACAATGGGCTCCAACATGTGAGGATCACCCAGGACTGGGCAGTGTTCCATACTGATGTGCATATGCTCACTCTGAGTCAGAACTGACTCAAAGGCAAGTCATAGCAATGTGGCACAGATATTTCAAATAGTAGCAGAGTCATTACATTAGACATGTTGAGCTGAGCTTCTTTACTAAGAGCGACTAGGAAGAAAGGCCTGGAAATCTACTTTCCAAGTTAGCCAATGAAAACGTATAGAAAACAGCAGAATATCATTTAATTGATTTCCTTTGCACATGTCGTCAGGACAGATCAATAGCCAAAGGAAGACCTTATGTTTGATGATTCCTTAGAGAGTCAATGAGGGTGTGGGAAATCTTAGTGGGATGGATTGGCACAATATCCAATTGTGAGCATGCTAGAGACCTGGAATATATTTTGTTCTGTTGTAAATTCTGCAGTTATGAGTTGAGTCAACTCAACAGCAGCTACCTATTCATCATCTATCTACCTATCTGCACCTATCTTTCTAAGTTGTCTCATGACCCCTTAATATAGGGGTGGGGAGTTGAGCATATCCATGTGACATTAAGTATCCTCGTGGTCCAGGGACTGGAATTAGAATGAGGTGGTGCTCATCCTGGGTGCTAAGAATAGAGATGCAAAGAGGGTAAAAGCTATTTCTTAAAGACAGCAAGCACCAGTCCCAGATAAACCAATTCCTGTTTACAAATTCAAGGAGGTTTTATAGAACTAAAAATAGAAAAGTTAGAAGTCAAGAAAAGACAAGTATAGTGGACAGTGAGGAACAAAACTAGGAAGAGAGATAAAAATCCAAGACGATTTGCTGTTAACGAGGCCCTCAAGTCCCTTATTATTGGGCACAAGTTACATCTTTTATGGATGGATGGGTTTGTTTAAGGGCTCAAAGTACATCTTTGTAGCACTGTAAACCCTGGACCACAAGCTCAGTGTTAAAGTCATTATGAAGTCAATAAACCCCAATGCAAATAATCAACAGTGAAACATAATTTCAAAGCGCGTTTATCTTTGGCTGTTATTGCTCAAACCTCCGGGTGGATGTGTGTAAACCTTAGTCATCCTTAACACACTCCTCCCACTTTCATGCATCCATTCACTCAGACCAACTCTGAACTTCTTTCCCCAAACCTCTTAAAACAAATTTGATCCTCCAATTCCACCATCCCTAGTTCTTTTCTTTATCATTTTATTGGGGCTCAGACAGCTCTTATCACAATTCATATTTACATGCATTGGGTCAAGCACATTTGTACATCTGTTGCCATCTTTTTATAAACATTTTCTTTCTGCTTGAGCCCTTGGTATCAGCTCCTCATTTCGCACCCCACCCCTTCCATCCTCCCTTCCTCATGAACCTTTGATAATTTATAAATTATTATTATTTTTTCATGTCCTACTCTGACCGATGTCTCCCTTCACCCACTTGTCTGTTTTCTGTCCCCCTGTTGATCATTGTGATTGGTTCCCCTTTTTTCCCAGCTGTCCATGATTCTTGATTTTCACTTTTTCTTCCCTTTTCCAGACTCTTTGTTAACAAGTCTACGGATATGGTCTGTCAAGGAATGCTCTTCTTAGAGATAAGGAGCAGACTAACCAGAGTGCACATGAGTGGATAATGGATCATAAGAGGTCGGGAATGGTTCTATTTTAAACACCTTATCCCATCACATTTTATACAAGCCACCAAATGCCAAATGTATAGCAAATGCAGAAATTAGGCCCAAGGTTCTGGGTGTTCAGACTCAGCTTTCTCTGATATGGCTATCTAATACCACAGAGTTTTCCTGGGGCAGTGAGGGGTGAGGAGGGGTAAGGTTCTAGAAAGAAAATTCTATGTCTTTCTAAAAGCAAGACAAACTCTCTCAGCACGTTCCAAAATTTAAATAGTGTCCACCTATGTTTCCATGATGGTCTGGACTCAGTGTTTAACTGAATAAGTTTGACTCAGTGTTTCATGGCTGGTTTCCTCCTCACAGTTTCAGTATCCTTAACTAAGGTTATTCATGTTTAGGCTTTGATGGTAGGGCACATCTTAGATTTCCCAACTATAAAATGACCCAGTTTTATAACACTGCAGGCTATATGTCACTTGAATACTTCTCAGTACTGGCATCAATATGGCTTGAGGCAAGTTGTTGTATATTTGAGCAGTCCTCAGTTATTTTCCATTGATCTCAAATGTCGAGCTTCCTGACGTAATTGCCCAGTCGCGAGGAATCTGTCTTTTAGTCTTATCTCCTTGCAGGAAGATTCAGATTAGGAAGGTTCAGTCTCCCACAGGCAGCTAAATTATAATTATGTGTGAATGTATGTGTGCGCATGTATGTGGTAAAAGCCCTGTAGGAATGCAAAGCAAGCTCCGTAACAGCAGGTGGACTGGTAAAATACCATGTCAGCTATTTCTAAGAATATTTGCCTTTGAAAGGACTCTGCTTTGAGAAGTGCATACTCCAGGCATTCCTAAGTGGTGACATATTTCACATGCAAAATTTTTCCGCCTTGCATGGTGATCATCCATTCTACCCTTGACCTCTTCCTTCTTAACTACTCTGTGATGAGTCTGAACCTTCCGTCATAATTAGAGTAGTGCTTCCCAAACAGGGTTCCCCAGAAGCCTGCCCCTTCAAGATGAACTATGAGGAAAATTTCCATGGATAAATAAATTTGGGAAATGCCTTATACTATAGTCCTTGCTTGGGTATTTTCATTACAACTTAACTTGTGTTGCCACATGGATTTCCTCAAGGAGCATTTGCTGAGGAAACCATTCCTGTGTCCTGGGCGATGTGAGATGGGAATGAGAAAGGGAAAGGGAAAA
Source organism: Echinops telfairi (assembly GCF_000313985.2). Classification (NCBI taxonomy): domain Eukaryota; kingdom Metazoa; phylum Chordata; class Mammalia; order Afrosoricida; family Tenrecidae; genus Echinops; species Echinops telfairi. Next base: position 9,279,940 of record NW_022106189.1, on the reverse strand, counting down.
AGAAAAGAAAAAGACAGGGAAGGGAAAGGAGGTAGTCAATAAAGAATATGTTTTCAAACAGCTCTACAGCCTCACCAACTCTTGGAATTTCCATTCTTTTTAGCACTTTTTGGTGAGTGTGATTAGTCCCCGGGTGGCGAAAATGACCACTGCACTCTGCTGCTAATCAAAAGTTTGAAGCTTCAAGTTCATTCAGAAGCACCTCAGAAGAAAGGCCTAAAGACTTATTTCTTGAATAACAACAACAACAACAACATTAACAGCCATGGAAAATCCTATGGGAGCACAGTTCTATTCTTACACATATGGAGTAGCCATGAGTAGGAATTGACTTGTCAGCAATTAATATCAAACTAGTTACCACAACGAACTGAAATGCAATCATGCTAGGGAACTTTAGTAGTTAGAATACAGACCTAATTGCCAGTATACACTAAGGGAGCGGGTTAGAAGATGGGACAGGGGCCCACCAACTCTTGTAGCCCTTTGGAAGCTTCAGTTTGTCTTGGCTGGCAAAATAGGCCCTAAGGGTCAAATCCTGAGGCAAAGATATGCAGGTGCTGGCAGTGGAAATGGGACCTGCTTGCACTGAAAGTGGAAGGGCAAGAAAAACATAAGAGGGGATGAACAGTAACCACCAATGCTTATTATTGCAGCATTTTCTAGATGCATTTGGCCATGAAATGTATCCTCTTTCCTCCCCTCATCCAAAAGTATGACAGTTATCATATTTTATACTTGATCTTAGCCAAAAGGCCGAGAAGTGATAACAGCTATCATATTTAGACAAAGTCTGAATAAGTCTCAGTTAGATACTGAGCAGATATGTGTATAAGACTCAAAGCTGAATGTGGTGTTCATGCTATAAGAGGAACTGGGAATATTTAGATGGGAGGAAAGCAGATTCTGAAGATACCTAAGAGATGGGAGAAAGTCTGAAATGTCAGCAAGGAGTGAACAGAAAGCCTTTGTCTGGAAGTCAAGGGTAAGTTTTACTCCGTGAAAGGAATAGGGACAGTTAGCAGTGGGTTGGAGGGACAATAAGCTTTTTAGCACTGTTCTAGCAGCATAGGCATTTTATGTATGAGTGGGGAGGGGGAGGGGAGATCAAGGAGAGGGGACCTTGACAGAAGGATGGCTGGCTCTTCTGGATCAAGGTTTTTAATGCCCTCATTTCCATTCTTTCTCCAAATTTTTAGGGTAGGAAGAGAGGACACTAGAAAATTTCTTCCCAATATCTCTGCTTATTTGACCTCTCCAATAGTGGCTGTCTCTCGCTAGCTTCAGCTGACAAGCTCCAGCTTCTGAATTTTTCACAAAAGATAGATTGACTTCTGTTCACCAATAAAACACTTTAGTTGCTTTTCCATTATGCCTCAGTCCATTTGGCTAAGGAGAAGGAAATTTGCCTTTTCCGCATGGCTGGGATGGGAGAAGGGCAAAGGAAAATATGGCCTAAGATCCTAAATTATTTCTTTAAGTCTTTACCACAATGTCAACCTGCCTATGTTGAGATCACCAACCCCTGTCTCAAATCTCCACAGTGGCAAAATTCAAGTAACCCTTGGGATTCTTAATTCAGAAACGTGTGCTTCTCTGTCAATCATGAGTGGTACAAAGTCATTTGTCCTTTGTTAATAAAATTAGAGGAAGTAATTTTACTTGGGGACCTACAGAATTGGGTAAAAGTAATCTAAAGTGTGAAGAATATGAAAGGAAAAATCTGATTAACAATAGCAACAACTGAAGCAGTTGCCAGAAAAATTTCAAAAAGCATTAGAGAAAAATAAACAATGAAATCTCTAACCTAATCGCTAACTCCCTGCAGCATTTCTTTCCTGCTCTGCCTATCATTCAGTACCCCAATACTGCTGTATGTGGTGTGGCTCCGGGCTCCTAAGCCAGTTAATCCAGAGGTGGTTTTTTTTTAGATACAGATGTTTTTAAAAAATTATTTTTCAGACTTCACCAAGTTTATTTATTTATTTTTTCAGATATACCTATCCCTTTAATGTGAGTAATATTCAGTTCATACTGGTATAATAATTTTTATCTATTTTTTACACTTTTATTGACAATTCTCATACCATACAATTCAATGATTTAAAGAATTGTTCTCTGAAGAAAATCACACGCTGTCAAGCTGAGAAGCAACAAAGCCCACATGGAAGAAGCACACCAGCCTGTGATCCTGAGGTGTTGATGGGATCAGATATCAGGCATCAAAGACCCAGAACAAAAAATCATATCTATGTGAAGGAGGGGGAGGGTCAAGTGAAGCCCCAAAGACCATCTGTAGACTATTGGACATCCCCTCACACAAGGAAAAGACGAGCCAGTCAGGGTGCAGTATAGTACTGATGAAACGTACAACTTTCCTCTAGTTCTTTAATGCGTCTTCCCCTCACTATCATGACCCCAATTCGACCTTACAAATCTGACTAGACCAGAGCATGTACACTGGTACAGGTAAGAGCTCACAACACAGGGAATCCAGAGCAGATACCAGGACGGTAGAGGGAACGTGGGGGGAGAAAGGGAGAACTGTTCACAATGACTGACATATAACACCCCTATCCCAAGGGGTATGGAAAACAGAAAAGTGGGTGAAGGGAGACAGTGGTCAGTGTAAGACATGAAAAAAATAGTAATTTATAAATTATCAAGGGTTCATGAGGTAAGGAAGGTGGGAGAGGGAAGGAGGGAAAAATGAGGAGTTGATTTCAAGGGCTCCAGTAGAAAGAAAATGTTTATAAAATGATGATGGCAACATATGTAAAAATGTGCGTGACACAATGGATGTATGTATGAATTATGATAAGAGCTTTAAGAACCCCCAATAAAATGATTTTTTAAAAAGAGTTGTGAAATAATCACCACAATTTTAGAACCTTTTCTTCATTCTTGTTCTCATTATTAGTAGCTCCCATTTCCCCCAACTCCCTGGCCATAACCCATGGAATTATTAATCCAGTTACTATCTCCATAGATTTACCTATCATGGATTTCATATAATCAAAAGCATATGACATGTCCCCGTTGCCCAAAATTACAAAATAAAACACAAAATGCTTCAATCCAAAAGAAAACAGATACAGTGTTAAATTGTAACCTGGCTACATCAGTCTTAATTCACTTTCTAATGCACTATGTCTGATAGCAAGGCTATTCATATCATTGGTCAGTGGTCAGAGGCAATTCTCTGGAGGCTTAATCCAACTGGTACTTGGCCAATGGATGTTAGGTTTCACTCTCATCCATAACCTTCTGAAATTAAGTGCTCAGAATATAAGCTCTAATATTATTCCCTCATATGTTCTTTTTATTTACAATTTTTTAGTATTTAAAATCCTTGGATCATATAAGCTGATGTCCTCCTTCCATGTGGACGTTGGTGCCATCTAACTTAGATGGCTTCTTGTTCTAAAACAAACCTTTAAGACCCCAGATGCACTATTCTTATAACTAGGCACCATCTGATCTCTTTACTACTCTTTGACATTGTGCCATCTTCAGTGATCTCTTCAAGAGGGCAGCTATGGATTAAGTAGGGCCATGTCTTAAGAACTAATTTTTCTCAGATTATGGTTTACAATTAAGTGTGACCTCAAAATCCATTCATATATGTCCCTGGTTGACTTGAAAGATATCATTATCCTTTATAATATTATAAATCATCCCCATGAGGGAAATGGTAATTCCATTGATAGTGTCATTGATTTAATCAATGCTATAGAATTTAAAATATTGCTTAGAAAACTAAAGTATACATATATAGGACAAATACATGGATGGTTGATTTGTACAGATTACAAATGAAAGTGACTGTATACCATTTATGAAAATACTAAGGGTTGGGGTTAGGGCAGAGCTTTCTTTAACATTTATTTACTAAGGTAGAACTATGCTGCTTAGATTAAGATATGTCATAATGAAGCAAAGAGTATGATAATAGCAAACATATGGTAATCTTAGGTTGCCAATTACTGGCACCCTCAAAGTAGAAATTTGAACCAAGTTCAATGATTTCCAACTCCTGTTACCTGCTTCTTCTTATTCTAGGGTGTTTGAGCCTTAGGGCTCAAGGAGAATTTCATTTAAAAAAATCTGCTACAAGTGTGTTTAAAGTAAATTCTGATTCTCTTAATGGGATTTCCAAGTTGCATCTTTTTGGTGTGCCCTATGAAAGATATTGTGTACCTCAAAAGGACAAAGTCTAAAATCCTAGTTGCCTATAGCATGCAGATTGGGTCTCCAAGGGCTGGGTAGCGACTCAGTTAAAAGTGCCTAATTAGAAACATAATACAGGCATATTTATCCCTGGGGTGTCTATATAAGTAATGATAAGTGTTTTTTCCCAATGGCCTGTGGGTTTACCAAGGAACATAAAGGAAATCACCTCCTCCGAGATGGCAACAGCCACTCCCTTCTGGACTTGCATTTCCACTGCGGTTCACTGAGCACCCTGTAGAACTGGCTGACTCGAGATGTGTGTGAAACAGAATCTTGGGGTAGGAACTAAGGTCTTCTCCCTCTCCCCTCAGCCTGTGGAACTGACCCCATCTGAGGTGAAGTTTCCTCTGATGAAGTGGTTTTTCAGATGTGCCAATTAGGGGGTGATATACAGATCATGACTGGATTAGAAGATTGCGTGATCTGAGAACAGATGTTCTTTCACATTTTAATTCACCCAAAGAGACAGAATTCTGCATTCATTGGTTCCAGGGGAGATAGTGGGAAAAGAGGGTATGCTGGTCAACTACTACCTGTGTTATGTAAAAGCCATTCTCTTCATTATTTGTGCAACATTTATTAATCCAGTGTTGTGCTCATCTGGGCTCAACTACATTTCCAGATTCCCTGCCCCCTTAGGTGGTTTTGAGCACTAATATCCACTGAAGGATAAAAGTGGGGAAATTCAGCCTGTTTCTTCCCATCTCTCTCTTATGGCATCTCTAGTATTGGGCATATCTCCTCTGTTGGTGAGCTTCAACTGTATAGTCCTGTCTTCCATTGTCTAGGTACTTTTAGGTGGGCCTTGGCATGCTTTGAGTTCCTACTAGACGTGGATCTCAATTACGTCTCATTGTCCTTCCAGCCCTTAGGTGGTAGTGACCTCTTCCTGTGTTAATCTCTGATCTACTTCACTGTCCTCTGTTTGGCTTCTGCATTACATGTGTCCTCGGTCCCCTATATTAATCTGCTTCAGTTTAGGAGATCTGGACCAATTTTTGTTTCTATGATTGGGTCTGGACTAATACAATGGTCTAGTCTGTGCTTTGGGGGCAAATAAATCCCTATTAACCTTCACTGACCAATGGAATGAGAAAACGATGAACACTAAATAATTAGTGTGTTCAACAGAATCCAAGTGGAGAAGAGCAAAATTGTGAGTCAACATTTCAACCACATAATGGCCTCAACATCATAGTTCCCACAATTTCCCTCTCCCCTCACCTGGGTCATGCTATGGCTATTATGACTATTCTATTTTGCAATTTAGAGAGGTGAAACAGATTGCCAATGGTCACAGTGGAATTTGAACACAGGTAGTCTAATTCCAAAGCTGTGCTCCCAACTATTACCTTGCTCTAATTCTTGACATGCTGATCGTGGAGTCTCCTAATAGGAACTGCCCAAAGTCCTCTGCTTCAGAGCTATTCATCCAGGTTCTGGTTTCTTCTGGCTTTATATGAAAGTTGGGCTAAGAAGAAGAAAATACATGCCCAAGTTTGGATCTCACACCTCATTAACTTTCTATCCAAGATAAGTCCTTGATTAACTAAGCCATAACGTGGCAGGAACAGCCCCTGGGTCCCAGATGTTCAGGCTATCACTGTGAGGCTCCTCCACTTTCTCCTATCCAGCAGTGGTATGATGGGGTCCTTCTCTTGCCCTCTGAGATAGTTTATTGTGCCAGCCTGGCCGATAAACACAAGTGGGATTAACCGAAGGGCAGAGAGATAAATGCCTTGGTGAGTCTCGCCTTTCTTGTCTCTCGCTCTTTGATCATCGGACCAGTGTGCTTCAATTTAAAAGCTACACTACCTGTGGGACGCCTAGCCTGTGGACTGTGTCGTTGTAAGTTGAGGTCCCTTTTCGACATCGCTGGAGCTGGAGACTGGCAGTTGGTGACCTGGCTGGCAGTTGGTGATCTGCCTTCTGATTGGCTGCTGTGCTGACATAGCCTAGATCTCTCTATAAATAGAGGAAGATCTGGCAGCAGATTGGACTGGAAGGACTGCTAGTCTCTCACAACTATCTCACAGCAGTGAGTTGAATTGAGCCATTTGTAGTGCTTTTTTAACTGTTTCTTTCTTGTATTATATATTTGTATTATATATTTTATTATATATTTATTATATATTGTATTATATATTGTATTATATATTTATCTGTATATGATTTAACAGTTCATTTCTTGTTATATATCTAACTATCTTTATAAATAAATATATTAAATTATCAGCAACTTGGTTTTATCTCTCTAGAGAACCCTGTCTAACACACCCTCTGAAAGCATCTATATGGGTCCCAACCCCAACCACATAAGATAGCCAAACTCATTTATCCATGAAAGGATGGGGCAATGACTCTAGCCTCATTAGCCAACATCTTTAAACTACTGGCAACAACCATTGACACAAACTCCTTTTCTTACAAGAACGTTTTAGGGCATAGACTTGGTCCATATCCATTCCCTGAGAGCCATATCTGATTAAGAAAATAATTTTTCTGAGTCCAAAAGTTCCTGAGAATGACAAATTAACTATCTTTTTTATAAACTGTGGCCTTAAGAATGAGGGAAAACTGGGTTATTCCCAGTGAATCTATTCCACTGATGCAGGAAGCCTGCTGTCTTGTAGAGAGCCCAATATGGAGCGACTGGGAAGGCACAAAGTACCTATTAGGAAAGAAAAGAATTTGCAGAAATTGAACTAGAGCTTATCTAATTTCTTACTGGGAAACTGTTGCTTGGCATTGTGTCTAGAACTACAGAAGGGAATTTGTTTCTGATTTTTATCACCTTCGCTATCATCACTTTCATCATCAACAACATTATCATCTCATTCCCAAATAATATTTATCAGGATGATTGGGTCAGACACCTTTTTATGGTAGTCAAAAAATTTCAAAGCTCACTGTCATAGATTCAATTAACTAAAGGTAGTTATGAGGTTTGGATGCATATATGGACTCAGGTCAATCAATCAAGCATCTATTAACCATTTTCTTTGTGTCTTCGGAGCTCTGGTGACATAGGGGTTATGTGCTGGCCTGCTAACTGTAAGGTCAGCAGCTTGAAACCCCGAGCTACTTTGCAGGAGAAAACGGGCCTTTCTACTTTCACAAAGAGTGAAAGTCTCAGAAACCCACAGTGGCAGTTCCAACCTGTTTATAGGGTCACTATGAGTTAGCATCAACTCAAGGGCAATGAGTTTATTTTTTATTTTATGTGCTAAACTACTGGTTCTCAACGATGACTGTTCCTTAGAATCACCAGAGGATATTTGAAATATAGTGATGGTGGAGCTTCACATCAATGCCCCCAAACCAAACCTATTGGCATCAAGTCTATTTCAAATTATAGTACAGGTTCTGAGAATGGAAATCTTTATGGGAGCAGGCAGCCTCATTTTTATTCTGAGGAGCAGCTGGTAGCCCAATGCCTAACCCACAGTGCCACCAAGCCTCACATCAGATCACCAATTAAATGAAGATCTCTGGTTATGTGCTGTTGTTTTAAAATTCCCTGGGTGATTCTCATGTGCACCCAAAGTTCAGAAAATCTGGGATTAAAAATATGCTAGGAACTTTGGGGGGATTAAAAAAAAAAGATAACTCTTAACCCAGTGTTTCCTACATAGTGAGGGAAAAGAAACTCAGCTAATGAACCATGTATGTAGAGAAATGGCATTAAAATTGTTGTTGTTTTTTAATCAGCCAGGCCATTGGTAACAAGTGATAAAAACCCAAGTTAATTTGCTTATGTAGGGAAAAAAGTAATAGAGCAGGTGGAAGTAATGGTGATCAACTCACATAACTAAAAAGCAGAGGATATATAAATAATTTCAAACATGATTGCCTAGTTGAATTTAGGTGCTCAAAAGATGTCATGCGGCTTCTCGTGATTCCCTGTGGAGTGTCTTAATCATCAGGCATGTTCTTCAAGAGTTGTTGGAAAGATGGCTGCCAGGCGTTATCCTAGCAGTCTAGAAATTGCAGCGGTTCTTGCAGAAGACTTGGGGTTGATTTTCATTGGTCCAGCAGATCTTTTGCGCAAGCCTATCACTATGATTTTGTTCAAGCGTGGATCACATGACTTCCCTGATGAGACTGAACTATGAATATTTGTATTAGCTCCCAAAGGTTTTGGGTTTTTTTTGGCTGGGGGATGGTGGGAGGGCCGGACTTTTAATAGAAAAGGGATGACTTCGCAAAGTAAAACTAGCAGTGCTTTTAATTCCACCGAACAGAGTCTGTAAACGAAGTCCTTCTCACATCAAGTTTTTAAGAATAAAATTCCGTGACAGTCATTCTCCTTTGTTTACACAGTGCCCGTGACTTCGTTAAGGAGCCCTGGTGGCGCTGTTGGGTAAGGGTCGGGCTGCTAATCTCAAGACCTGCAGTTCAAACTGATCAGTTGCTCCTGAAGATTTATGGCTTGGAACACACACACACACACACACACACACACACACACACAGTCATAGTTATATATATATAACTATATATAGTTATATATATAACTTTGCTATGGGTTCAAATATGCTCAGTGGCAGTGGGTGTTTTTTTGTTCTTGTTTGTTTTTAATGAGGGGTATAGCTATTTTCCAGAACCCTGGTGGCGCTGTTGGGTAAGCGTTGGGCTGTGGTTCAAATCTAGCAAAGGAGAAAGATGAGGCTGTTTGCCAGTTTACAAAGCCTCAAGAACGCTATAAAGGGCACTATGCGTCAGAATCGTCTGGATGACTGTAGGCTATTGAAAAAATGGGGGATGTGGGTGTTGTTTTAGAGCTACTGGTGCAGAGTTGAGTGACTGGGATAAAGACCAGTTGGGTTTGCCGAGCCTAAACTCTTTACTATCTGTCCCTTTACAGAAAAGATTTGCTAATCCTTGTACTAGAATCCAAGTTCCACAAGAGGAGGAAGTTTCTTTTTTGTATTCATTGATGGACCCTCAGTGCTAGAACCCATGCCCAGTACATGGGCTGGCATAAAGGTGGAAGTTCAAACCTGAACTATAGAAAACACGGACTCTTAATGGGGACTGGCTTGAAGGAGGGAATACAATACAAGAAAACTGCATAAAGACCTGAAAACTGTTTAGTGGATTTGACTCTTATGAGAGTACTTGTGAATTTAGCAAGAGTTGTTACAGTGACCTGGGAGTGACAGTGGGAGCTACCATGCAGCTGCCTGAAGGGTGGAAGGATACGGGGTGGGGGCAGGGCAGATGGTTGAATGCAGCTTATGGTTGCCTCATTTTGGGACTTGGGAGCAGCAAATGCTCAGAGTGAGAGATCACATTCACACCAGCTTTAGTTTGACCAGGAGGAAGACATACTATGAGGCTGCTTACATTCTGGAGCCTAGAAGTTAACTCCTGAGTGTCTAGTTGACCCACCTCTTCCTGCTGGCATTCATCCTTGAACAACTGACAAACATAGCATTCAATGTCTAATTTCACACATGACTAAAGGGCTCTCTACTAGACTTCCCTGCAAGATTTAGAGCTCTGGGATTTAGAGCTCATAGGGAAACCCATATTTCCCTATGGGTTTAACATCTTCTCATTCTTTTTAAATAAACTCTGGGAAAATTGCCCTGTGCTTTTATAATTTAAATAGGAAGCATATTATAAAGCAGGATGTTGTTTCTGTGCCTCCTTCTCCTCTTCCTCCTCCTCCTCCCTTCTTATTTACCCTTTGGCTTAACTCAAATCCTCCCCTGGAACATATTAATCGATGTTGAATTCACCCAATTAAATGTAAGTTATAATTGAATCAATTTAATTCTTTGAAGAGTAAATTAAAGACAGGATCAAGAGTTACAGCTGTCTGCCTCTGAGTGTTTACTTATTCCCAGAGGAGTTCTCTATGCGCTGGTTTGATCTGTGTAAGGTCCTGGGCAGCACAAATTATGCTCATTTACTTTTCTAAACATTGGTTGTTTGAACCCACACAGTGGGAACCTAAGAGGAAGGCCTGAAAATCGTCTTCCATAATAATTTCAGACAAGAAAACCCTATAGAGAAATTCTACCATTGCATGGGGTCACTATGAGTCAGCATTAACTTGAAAGCAATTTGTTGGGTTTGTTTATGAGTCTGAGGTTGGCCTCAGGTAGGACTGTGAAGGAAGCCTGACGCAGAGTCTTGGCCCTTCACAAATCAATTTCCCTCTCCTTTCCTAGCCCTTCCAAGATCAGGCGCTGCATAAATTCATTAGATGTCCTTAAGTATCTAAGGATCCCCTGGAGATGCTGGTTCCAATAAGCGTTTGCACTCCAGGGCTCTTCAAGAAAACTTGTTGAAGCCGTCACAAGATGGAATAGCTTTCGCCTTTTAAAGTCATTCCCAGGAGGAGAGGACACATTTTCTCAAAGGGCTGCTTCTCAAAGGGCTCTCCTTCCAGGTTGCCATTATATTGTTCTCACTTTGGCTGGTGGCACCCGCTCTTGAGGAATTGAGGATCAAGCAGAGTTCTTGAGACCATCATTCTTGGGTAGCTGGTTCTTTTGACAAGAACCCCGGTCAGTGACACATTTCCAGTGTGTCATTGGGCACACTAGAGCAGCGACATTGGGATTCTCCTTTATCCTACTCTGTTCCTACTCCCATCCCGAGGACTCTTTGACCTGGGATGTCTGCTCCTACGCCCACAGTGTCAGTGGAGCCTTCCTTTGTGGGAGTTGAAAAACCAGAAGCCATCCTTAGCATCTATGAAATCAAAGTTACGTCCACAAAGGTGAGCAGGGGTGGCAATCTGAAGCACTGGTTGATGAGGTGAGGATGGTCGCTTCTGAGGCCTCTACTATCATCTGGAGACATATTTAACCAAAAGAACTTGTTACTATCAATTCCAACTCATGGTGACTCCAGGCAATTAAAATATAACTGTGCCCTGACTGTGCCACTGACTGGTTTTTGGAAGATCATCAAGCTTTTATTCAGAGGCATTGCTGGGGGTATGTGAACCTCATACATTTGGTTAGCAGCCAAGTGTATTAACCAGTTACCGTACCCAGAGCTATATTCACAACACTCTGAACTCATGGGTCCTTTCATAGTCATTTTGCTTGTTTCTGTACTAAGGGGCTGCTGTGATTAGGGTGTAATACTGAGAGCAGAGAGCTATTCACCAAAAGAGAAAAGTAGAAAAAAGACAAAGCAATGATGACTTCCCTTCAGGAAAAATTATATGATTTTAGAGAAGTTGGATAGTATTGTGGTCCCTTACCTCCACTTTACAAGTATGTGATACCTTGCCCTGCCTGGGTGATCCCCAACACAAAATCCCTTAGATAGATAGGTTTTGTGTCAACTTGGCTGAGATTCTCAGTAGTTTGGCAGTTGAGGCCTCCTCCATGATGTGATCTCACATCATAAAAGCAGCTTCATGATGGAATCTGCTGTGATCAACAAAGGCATTGAAAGAGGATGAGGGAGGAGTGCAGCCTCCTTTCTCAGGTCACTACCCTGGTGCAATGGAAAGGAAGCATCCTTGCCTGGTGGGGCTTCATCAAGGGCAATATAGCCGAGAGGAATTACTGAAACCTGAATGAAGCCAGATGAAGGCCAAATATGATAGTGGGACAAAAGAAAAGTACAAGGAAATAGAGGAAAGAACTAGGAGGCAAAGGACATTTACAGAGGTCTAAATACAGGTGTGTACATATGTAAATATATTTATATGCAAGATAGGAAAATTGATCTATGTACATATATTTATATTAAGGTAGCAGATGGACATAGGTCTAAATACAGGTGTGTACATATGTAAATATATTTATATGCAAGATAGGAAAATTGATCTATGTACATATATTTATATTAAGGTAGCAGATGGACATAGGGCCTCTACTCAAGTACTCCCTCAATGCAAGAACACTTTGTTCTATTAACCTGGCATTCTGTGACTCTCACCTTCCCAACATCGATCACTGAAGACAAAATGGAAGCAAAAGCAAATGTAGTAAAGAAAGCTCATGGTGCCCAGCTATAAAATGGTATATATAGTGTCTGGGGTCTTAAAGACTTGAAGAAAAACAAGTGGTCATCTAGCTGAAAAGTGACAAAGCCCACATGGAATAAGCACACCAGTCTGTGGGATCATGAACTGTCGATGGGATCAGGTATCAGGCATCAGAGATCCAGAACAAAAAACTCATATCCATGTGAATGAGGTGGTGCTTCAGCTGGCTAGGCTCACTTCCTGCCAGACACCCCCAAGGAGAAGCCACATGGACCTGCCCCGATGCAGCCCTGGGTGCTGGAGCAGCCGTGTGGAGACCCCTGCCAGTCCTGAGATACTTACACATTCACAACGACTTGGCTTTCCTCCTGCAGTCAGCATCATAGTGTGTGTTTTGTGAAATGGAGGAGAACTTTGTGGATTGGTGTCGGACATAAGGGTTAATGTTGGACTTGTGGGCTTGGGCTGCATTGGGTTGGGGTGTTTTCTTGATGTTCACTTGACCTTTATATAAAACTCTCTCTTCTACATGAGTTTCTGTGGAATTATTTCTATAAAGTACCCAGACACAGGGGGAGTGTGAAGTAGAGACCCAAAGTCCATCTGTAGACAATTGGACATCCCCTCACAGAAGTGTCACCAGGAAGATACCAGTCAGTCAGGGTGCAGTATAGCACCAAAGAAACATACAACTTTCCTCTAGTTCTTTAATGCTTCCTCCCCCCAACTCCCACCCCCACACTATAATGATCCCAATTCTACCTTACAAATCTGACTAGACCAGAGCATGCACACTGGTACAGATAAGAGATCTCAAGCATAGGGAATCCAGGACGGATAACCCCCTCAGGACCAATAATGAGAGTACCGATACTAGGAAAGTAAGGGGAAGGTGGCGGGAGAAAGGGGGAACTGATCACAATGATCTATATATAACCCCCTCCCAGGGGGACGGACAACAGAAAAGTGGGTGAAGGGAGACAGTGGTCAGTGTAAGACATGCCAAAAATAATGATTTATAAATTATCAAGGGCTCATGAGGGGGGGGTGGAATGAGCTGATACCAAGGGCTCAAGTAGAAAAAAAATGTTTATAAAATGATGATGGCAACATATGTACAAATGTTGATACAATAGATGGATGTATAGATTGTGATACAAGCTGCAAGAGCCCCCAATAAATTGATTTAAAATGCAAAAAAAGAAAGGAAATATCCTAAGGAGTATGGCCTAGTCTTATTTTAGCAGACTCTATGGATGGACTTTTTCATGCTGAACTGGATCCTGGACCTGTTTCAGCCTCTAGTTCTTTGGACTTCAGTCAATGGCTTATCATATTGCCTGCTGATCCAGGGAGCTAGCATCAGCCTGCCATGTTACCTGCCAGCCTTGAACTCATTAAACTCTGCAGCTATGAACCTGACTTCTTGGTCTTGAATTCCACTGCCTCTGCCTCTACCAGCCTGGGCCTTCCTGCTTCCAGGTAATCTCCCTGCTTTCACTTTCTTGAGCCCTGGCAGCTACATGAGTCAGGGGCCGCCTAAGACCATAGAAAAATACATGTTTCTGATGGTCTTAGGAAAGGAGACACCGCTCCTCTATCTGTCTCCAGGTGGGTCCGCCCACATGCAGATACACCCACTTATGAGTCCCCAGCATGATTCAAGAAAAAAATTTCATTTATTTGTAATTAGAAATAAATATTTCACAAGATCTAATCACATATTGTTTTGGTGATTAATCACTAGGCTTTCATTTATGTTCCATTTGTAACAATGAAAATACATCCTGCATGTCAGATATTTACATTAGGATTCATAACAGTAGCAAAATTACAGTTATGAAGTAGCAACGAAAGTAATTTTATGGTTGGGGTGGTCACCACAATATGAGGAGCTATATTAAAGGGTTGCAGCATGCAGAAGGTTGAGAACCACCACTCTATCTTATCATTAGACACACAGACTTAGATTGGACTGGATTTTCCACTTCTGAAACGGTGTGAGTCACATTCCTGATGTAAATTTCTCTCTTTACATACAGATGTAAGTGTCACTGGTTTTGCTTCTCTAGAGCACCCAGTCTAACACAGCCTGTGGTAGGAAAGATCATCTAGAGGAATAAATCAGTGACACTCATAAATGTATAAGATGGAGCTTTATATTTAAAAAATAATCTTATATCAAGAAGGCATCCCAGTCCAATCCAACTCAAGTCAATAAGAAATGATGGTCAGGCCCTCTTTAGACCATGTAGCTGCAGACCTCCACCAATGCAGAAAGGTGAAGTGTGATGCAGGAAGAGCAAAGGCCAGTGGGAGCAGAATTGCCTGCATCCAAGGTCGGTAGAAATATGGCAAGGCATCAACAGCTCTCAGGGTTGGGCAGCTCACATGGGGTCACCCTTGGAGGCAGTAGAGGCCCAGCAAACAGGAAGATAAAGGGGCAGAGGGAGAGGTTCCCTGTTTCTCCTTATCAGAAGGCCACACCCCCTCAACACTTTCATATATATTCAAGTTGACATAAAATCACCCAACCACCACACAGTCCCCCTGCTGGGTATGCAGGACGTATTTTGAGCGATGCAGGCTGCAACAGCTGACAGAGGCTGAACTGGATGTGGGGTTTTGTCTCCAGCACAAGCACAGTACTGCTAAAAAAAGAGCAATTCCCTCTGTAGACCGCCACTGTAGCTGCAGGTTGGCATTGGGTCCTCACATGTCTTGAGCAATTAAGGTGGGAGAGAGCAGATCAGAGGTAAAGTGGGACCAGCTATATTTCACCAGATACAATTAGTTCTTGACATATGAAGTTCAGATCCAGTGACTCTATCATAAGTTAATTCTGACAAGTTGTTTTATTTAGCTTTCATTAATATTGCCTTTTATTATCAGTTTTCCTTATAAATCCAATTTTTATGTGTGTTTGGGTATTGGAAAAATCACACATGAACAACTGAGAATGATAACACCAGCAAATTACATACTGCAATATTGTATACTCATGGTAAGATATAAAAAAGACAGTCTTAAGTGCAGTTGTCGTAACTTGAAAACATTCTAAGTCAAGGACTACCTCCACTGTAATTCTCCATTGCTCAGATCGAGCGAAGGGACAGCCAATGCTGTAAGTTAACCCAGCTCAGCATTTCTAGAGTACAGACTATGTGCAAGACAGCTTAATCTTTAAAAAAAAATTATTTTATTGAGGGCTTGTATATTTCTTATCACAGTCCATCCATCCATCCATTGAGTCAAGCACCTATGTACACCTGTTGCCCTCATCAATCTCAAAACATTTGCTCTCTACTTTGGCCCTCAATATCGTTTGATCATTTTCCCCCTCCCTCCCCCCTCCCCCTTCATCCTGAACCCTTCATAATTCATAAATTATTATAGATTTGTCATAAGTTACCCTGTCCGATGTCTCCCTCCGCCCTCTTCTCTGCTGTCCATTCCCCAGGGAGGAGGCTATACTTAGATTCTTGTAATTGGTTCCCCCCTTCTACCTCGCATTCCCTTCACCCTCCAGGCCTCGCCCCTCTCACCGCTGGTCCTGAAGAAGTCATCTGTCCTGGGTTCCCTGTGTTTCAAGTTGCTATCTGTACCAATGTACATCCTCTAGTCGAGCCAGATTTGCAAGGCAGAATTGGGATCATGAGAGTGGGGGGAGAGGAGGAAGCATTAAAGAACTAGAGGAAAGTTATATGTTTCATCATTGCTACCCTGCACCCTGATTAGCTCGTCTCCTCCCCAAAACCCCTCAGCAGGGGGGTGTTCTGTTGCCAACCGATGGACTCTGAGTCTCCACTCTGCACTCACCCACCTTTACAATGACATGATTTCTTGTTCCTTGATGCCTGACACCCGATCCCTTTGACCGCTCGTGATCACACATACTGGTGTGCTTCTTCCATGTGGGCTTTGTTGCTTCTGAGCTAGTTGTTTATCTTCCGGCCTTTAAGACCCCAAATGCTATATCTTGTGATAGCCAGGCACCATCAGCTTTCTTCACCACCTTTGCTTATGCACACCTTTGTCTCCAGTGATCATATCAGGAAGGTGGGCACCCACTGATCTGATTTTCAGTTCTTTGATGTCTGATAACTGGTCCTTTCTGCACCTCGTGGTCAGACAGGCTGGTGTGCTTCTTTCATGTGGGCTTTGATGCTTCTCAGCTGGATAGCCGCTTGTTTATCTTCAAGCCTTTAAGACCCTAGATGCTATATCTTTTGGTAGCTGGGCACTGTTAGCTCTCTTCACCACATTTGCTTATGCACACGTTTATCTACAGTGATTGTGTCAGTAGAGCGGGCACCCACTGTTATGATTTTGAGTTCTTTGATGTCTGATATCTGATCCCTTCTACACCTCATGGTCAGTCAGGTTGGTGCGCTTCTTCCATATGGGCTTTGATGCTTCTCAGCTAGATGGCCGCTTGTATGTCTTCAAGCCTTTAAGACCCCGGACGCTAAATCTATGGTAGCCGGGCACCATCAGCTTTCTTCACCACCTTTGCTTATGTTCACATTTTTCTTCAGCAATCAATTCGGGAAGGAAGACACCTTATTCTTGTTCAACAATATTTCTATAAGCTCTCCTTGGGAGACCTGGGTTAGAAATTTGTAGAGAAAGCTAGAAGAGTTAAGTGACTTGAAAACAGAGCTTACAGGAATTAGGAAAGTAAGAAAAGTCTGTAAATTGCACTTACTTAATTTGCCAGGAAATTAGAAAACAGTGAATTAGAGGGTCGGGTCTATTGCTTTCTTTGTTCTTGTGTCAAATTATGAAAGTTGGAAAAATGATGCCCCGCTGAAGGGTCATTTCCTCCATGTTGCTATATGGCATTTGGGACACTGTTATTTTTATTATTTTATCATTCATATTTTGGACATCTTGTCGGGGCACAGTGTGAGCAATTGCTCAAAAGAATATACATTGCTGATGATCAAGTTAATCCTTTTCAATCTGAAATAAAGCAAAGAACAGCAAACAAAACAAATACTTTCCTACTAGACACAATCCTGAACTCACCAGCATTAATATAGAGACCTTCCTGTCACAGATTTTGGTCCTGGTTCTGAAAAACTTCAGGTTTGGCACTTGCAGAACCAGGCGGACCTGTAGTTTGTGTGAGGGCAGGAACCAGGCAGGAATTCTGTATTGACTACTGCAGCCCTTTCTGGGGAGCAGATAATGGAGTGTATCCTTTATACTCCAAGATCCCAGTGCACTGAACCTCCTTGATCTAGGAGTCAGTAGTGACACCAGAGGAGCAATAAAGGGGTAGCAGAGAAGCAGTAGGAACAGAACCAAGATACAAGAACCAGAACCAGAACCAGAACAAAGCATGATACAGAGCAGTGGATTCCCCAGTCCACATGGCTTGTGTAGTAGGGTTTGGGTAGGCACTTAATCGGAGAGGCTAGGTTTGCTGTCCCAGAGAACTGCAGCTGAGCATCTTTGAGCTGAGGTTTATTGGAGAGTGATGTGCCCAATGGGCATTTATTGGCATCCTTAAAAGAGATTTGTAACATTGCCCAACCAGGACAGAGGCCAGACCAAGAGGTAGAGTGCCAGAGAGGCCTCCTTCATCTGCAGCAGAAAAGAGGTTATCCTGACTGAACACTTCTCACCTGAATTATAACCTGTTAACTTCCCTAATAAAATCCATAATTGTAAGTATGGTCAGTGAGTTCTGTGTGGCCACTGCAAGGAATTACCAAACCCAACTGAGAAGTAGAAAATGCTGTGGGAGGGATGGTTGGTGTCAGAACTGGTGAGAAGGCTGAAGGGTGGAAGTATGTCTGACCCTTGCCTCCTAGGAATAACCTTTGGCTGATGCTGATTTTCCTTCCCTCATGTGACATTAGAGGAGGTCTGATGTCATCCCTGTCATCTTTCTGTTTACACATCTACTGTTCTCTTTTTCCTGTGTCTTGCATCTTCCAATCAGAAACTACTTCCAGTGATAACTGGTCAGGACAGAATGGCATCTGATCCCTGGTCTTCTGCCTCCACAGCTTAGTAATGGCCAATGTATTCATCTTAGGGACCCAGAGGGAAATTTTCTTGGATCTGTCAAGGTCAAGTGTGTCTGGTGGGAGTGGAGTGGTGGTAAGGGTGTTTTCAGGTAGCATCAGGATGAGTTAAAATCTGTAGAAATGACTCTAATGGAGAAGCTATGCGATCAGGGGAGCCCTTGTTTTGCTGAATGTAACTGCAAAAGGCTCTGTATGAGATATGTGTTTTCTGGCTGTACACATTTGACAGGTTGTAAATGCATCAAGCCAAGCAGATTTGTTGTGAAATTCCTGACCCATATGCTGAATATTTTATTGGAATCATACATAGCCACCAGGAATGCTTTTCTGTTGATGTGGAAACACAAAGACAAATCCACTCCCCTCCCTTTTATCACATTTCCCAGCCTAGAGATCTTTAGATTTAGATAAATAAAAAGATGAATTTGTACTCCTGGAAATCACACACTCCTAATTTCTCAACTCTTTCTGCATACGGAAAGTTCAGCACTCAGGGACACTTAGGATTGGAAATGACCTAAATTATCATGGATACTAACCTCTCTGAGAAGTTTCTTCTTTATCCTCTCTTTCCAAAGAGTGGTGCCACCCAGGGCACCACCTAGCCGCTCATTAGCAACACAGGGTCTCAGCATCACCCCATGAGAACGTCTACTTTAACAAGACCCCCAGGTGATTAATATGCTGTCCTTGCTGACGGTTTCCACCCCCTCCTTATAAGACAGTCAGCTCTTCCACACATTCCACCCATTAGTTCTCTTCAAGCTTTCAGAAGCAGGATGTGATACACCAGCCCCCTCTTCTAAAGCAAAGCAATTAAGTCACTCACCCCCTAAATATGTATGCTGTGTCTACTCTTCTGTTTGTATGGGGAGAGAGAAATATACCTCCTTCTCATTTATTGACTATCTCATTATCTAATGTTTTGCATTTACAGCAACTTTGAAAAAATCTTGAGTAGTGGCTCTTAATGTCCAGGCCCCATGTGGAGCTGCAGCTGGGCCTGTGACACAGGTTGCAGCTGGACCTGTGTGGCAACCCCACACAATTTACCAGAGAAGGCAGCTGAAGGGCAATGGGACACCTCCTAGTTGTCTTCAATGTGTTAGTGTAGCCATGAGGGGTGTGGTGTAACTGCAGAATTACACAAGGGTACAGAGGGACAGGGGATGGCTGGATAAGGGCCTAAAGATGCCAAGGAGGTCTATGAGAAAAGGTTGGAAGAGGGTTGCCTGAGCTGAATTAGAGTGCCCTGGTCCCCACCCGCCCTTGTCCTCACCCAGGATGGGGAGCCAAAGGTAGGAGGTAGCAGCTACCACCCAGTTATCATCACCCGCCATGTACTCCTGATAGGGAATGTATTATTGGAAGGAGAGTCCACTGTGTCACACATATCCAGAGATGTATCAGGGGCAGTGAGTGACAGGGCAGGAAGAGAATACCAAACACTGAAGATGGGTTGATGGCTCAATCTCTTATGTAGATTGTCAGGGCTCTCTTGGTGGACTCAAACTCCAACCTTGTAGTTAACAGCCATGCATGTTAACTTTTTACTCTCACTGTCGAGGGAAGAAGGGTACAAATAATTTTAGCTTCTCTTAGTAACTTCATCATAAAAATAAAAACATCATTAAGGTCTTCTCCTGTTCTTTTATTCTAAACACTTCTTAGGGAGGAAAAGAGGACCACTTTGCCCTAATGTTTTTCTTTTCCACCTATACTTAACTGAGCTCCTCAAGTGTCGGGCACACTTCTAGGCCTTGGGGCTACAGAAGGCAGTACGTATGGTCCCTACCCTTAGGGAGCTTCCATTCTAGGAAGGAAATACAGACAACAGATCCACAAATTATCTGTGAGAGCAGTTCAATGGCTCTCCTAGTACAGTTCAGACAGCCTATTGCTGGAATGGCAATGAAAATGGGACAAGAAAGGAGATTTGATGTGTCTATTGCTGTGATCTTATCAGCCTTTTTAATCTTTGTTTTGCAAGCAGCCTTCTTAATAAGAAGAATGAGGGAATGAAAAAGCATTTTGCTTTTTGCTAAATGGACCCTTGCATTTAACACCAGCTTGCAGAATAAACAACTGTGTTGCTTTGTGAGGTCAGAGGAGGAAAAAGAAGAGAGAAACTGGAAGGCTGCATCAGGAAAAGCAGTTATCTTTCACCCTGTGGCAACAGCGTTGAACTCACAACAATAAAAAGGGCAACATGGAAGTGGGCTCTGCGGTGTGATTTCCAGAGGTGCTGTCTGGAAGCAAAGTTCCCCCATAAAAGAGAATTCACGGATTTCTGAGGAACCCAGAGACACTCTGCCTCGTGCAGAGTGGAGGGAGGTCTAGGTGCTTCGGACACTTAGCTGTGGACATTTCTCAGAATGGTTGGTCCAAACCTCTCTTTGCCACAATTAGAGAGAGTTGGAGGGGAGCCACTTTACTGGTTCAGGAAACATGTTGCAAAATGAGATCGCTTGACCAAACTCCATGATTGAGTGGTATCTCTGAGTGTTCTATAAAAAGCCTGTGTGCTTTTCCACAGGCAGCCCCAGCATAATGCAGCATTCAGTCTTAGTGTCTTTCTTGGAACATAGACTCCTCTACCCTGTGCTTTACCACAAACCCACCATGCTGGAAACTCTCAGAGGTTCTTACTGAGATTCAACAATGAGGCATATGCTATATTCAGTATCTGTCCCTTCTAGCTCTCTGAACCCTTCCCAATCCCCTGGCTATCAAGCTAGCTAGAGCCCCACTTATCAAGGATTATCAAGGAGCTTTGCAAAAAATTCAGTCCCTGCTAATCATATGCATCAGTTGGGGTCTGGGTGCCATTCAACAGAAAGCACCTTTGGTCTCTACACAAATGAAGATTGGCGGGAAAGACATATGCCTGTCAGGATCTGTCCCATGTCATCTGTCTATCACCTGTACCAGTGTTATGTCAGTCAATCTCCTTTCATAAACTTCTCAGGATCTCAAGATTCAAAATCTGAAGAGAGTTCCAGATTAGCTGAGTGTAGAGTCTGTGCCTTCCCTGGTGTGAATTTTATTCTCTCTTCCCTCTATAGTGAAAGGTATCTTCTGGAGTTATTTTCCCTGAAGATGTCCTCCAGTGGGAAGGACAGTGGTTTGTTAGGAAAGTGGTTTGTTACTCGGGAAAAATCTGGATGCTAGACAGCCAAAGATGGTGTATGTCTATTAAATCATCAGCCCCGGCCTTCAACTTGCAAAAGGAATCCAAGAGAAAATACATTGGACGGTGTTTAAAGTTTCCCTAGTTTTACTCTCCTTGTCTTTTTCTGCCCTCAGCTATATCAGAGCATCACATAGGAAAACCCCACTGGCTTCTCATTTCTAGCCTAGTCTAATGTAGGCCTAGCCACACTGTCTCCCAGTTCGGTTTTCTCGTCTATAAAATGTCTATTCCTGTCAATATTGCAGAGTTTCTGTGAGGATTGAGATGAGGGAATGGGTGTGAATGTTCTTGAAGCACTCTCTAACTCCAAGACATTAAATCTGCTCTGAATGGACCAATCATTAGATTTTTATTTCATTTGGTTTTGCTATAGTTTATTTAGTTCATTTTACCTTGCTTTTTTCTTCAGGGAATGTGAATTTCTGGTGGCAGAATTTCCTCCTTCGTTCCTTGGCAAGCTAATTGCTCATTTCCAACCTCTGTGATTTCCAGGGATTTTCTCCGCCTCCATGAATTCCACAGGCAGCAGAGTGAAAAGTGACACAATAGTGTCACCAAGGTTTGTGTCACTCAGTGAGACAACTCATTGTATCACTCCCTTTGTTCAGTGTGTTTGCCTAGAGAAACAAAACCAGTGACACTCACATATGCGGAAAAAGACACTTTATATCAAGAAGACGTCCCATCCCAGTCCAACTCAAGTCCATGGTCCAAGGACAGACAGAGCATTCTTCAGTCTCACATAACTTCAGGGGGATTGAACAGAAAGGTGAAATGGGAAGCAGTGAGATCATAGGCAGGAGGGTTCAGAGTTGTATGGGTCTAAAGTTCATGGGAACATGGCAGGGCTGGACAGCTCCCAGGGTCAGCTGCTCATGTGAGGTGATCCTTGGAAGCAGACGAAAATCCAAGCACACAGGAAGGTTAAGGATGAGAGAGACAGAAAGAGAGAGAGAGAGAGAAGTTTCCAGTGTCTCGCTTATAAAAAGGCTACCCCCACTCCACACACACACACACACACACACACACAAGATGCAAAACTGGCTCCCACCTACCTGATTGACAGGTTGGAGTTCACCCCTACCTCCACACAGGTATCATCAAGTTGACATAAAATTTAATCACCCCTTATGAGTGGGCCAGCTGGTGACAGCCTCCCACAGGGAAACTCAGCTGGCCTCACCCTACCATCTTACTTCCCCACTATGCTGGTGATGTCATCGCTGGGAATATGTGAGAACATTTCTGATGGGGAAACTTTTCTCAGTACCCACAAAGAACTAGGGAGGGGCCTTTTCCTCGCCTGGGATCTTGCAGATGCCCCCCCCACACACACACACACATATAACCAACCCAGATCTTACTGGGTGCAGCTGAGAAACAAAGTGTTAAAAGTGAAGAAAAAGGGTTTACTTTAGTTAATCAAATAAACTGGAACTAGATTTTCCATGACAAGTCCCTGAAAAAGGATTTACAGTTTTATATGTGTACACCAGGAAGTGAATTGAGGGGAATATGAATATGTAACAGATTTCGGAGGAATAGTCATGAATATGCATTAGGTCCAAGTCATGATTCTTGGCAAAGAAATGGTTTGTCAAACCCAGCTTCTAAATGTTTTTTGAGTTGGTCTGCTGACATATTTCTAGAAATTTTTTGTTCTCTAACCAACATTCTTTTGCTTTTCAGTCAACTATAGATCCTGACTGTCTTTTCTGCCAATGTTTGGTGGACCACATCTGGTTATAACCAATGCTTATTTGCTGTGTTGGGATACTATTCCAGGAGAAAAGTATTTAAAAGAAACAGGTTAACAGGAAGGAAAGAACAGGTTAGTTATGGACAACATGTCATATCTTCAGGGTAAGTGCGTTTGGCAAGTTGTGGGATTTACAGCATCACACAGGGCTAAGCAGGATGGGGAGTGGCCTCACTCTCACATACACATCTGCTCTAGCCTTTTTCTTCTTTCTTTTTCTCCCTCTCTCTCTTTTATTTTTTCTCCCTCTCCTCCTTCATGTCATTCCATTTTGACCACCACCACCCAACAGTCTGGGTAAGTTGCTGTCAGCATGTTTTTTGAAGTCTATCATGGTCTGAACATGACACACCCTCTTAATGGATTATAGTCCAACCAGAGATCATTTGATTACAGTAGTAACAGACAAAAATTCTCAAAAAGCAAAGATTCATGGATAAACAACACTCTTGAAAGACCAAATGACAAAGTGCAGTCAATTAAGAGAGAAGTCAAAATAATAGCTAGAAAGAGAGAAGCCATAGAAAAAAGTTGGTTCTGAACATGCAGGTCACTTAAATATAAAACCAGTATTAAATAAAATGAACATTTTAATTACAGAATAGCCTGTAAAATGTCATAAACTTGGAAAAATTTCCAAATGCTAACAAAAATAGGTGGATACTATCTCATAAAATGGAGAAAATAAACCATTTAAAAATGATATATGAAAAAATAACCAAACCCCCTTCCATCAAAACAATTTTAACTCACAGAAACCCATGCGCAGCTTCTTAGAATGTATGCAGACAGCTAAAATAACATACTAACTACAACTCTTTCAAGTTTCATCATTATTATTTGTGGTAGCTACATAATCTGGTGTCAATTTGGGACTTAGGAGGATTAAGAGTGAAGGGACAGAGTCTAGTCTGTCAATTGGATCCTAGCCAATGAGACCTCTGTGTGGGCATGGCTTTCTCCTGAGAATTCTTGGAATTGTTGAATTTCCTCCTTGTAGACTGGAAAAAGACTCTCTCTCTCTCTCTCTCTCAAAGACTCGCTCTCTCTCTCTCCCTCTCTTGGCTCACTCCCCAACAACGCTCCCTCTACTGACAGTGACAGGACATATGGCGCTACGCCCTGAGAGCTGGAGAAGCCACATGAAACTATCCTGATACAACCAGACCTCTGGATCCAGAGAAGCCACATAGAAACCCCTGCCCACGCTGATATGCTTACAACACCACTGGATCCACAAGCCTTCAAACCCACTGGCTTGTGATCTTCCTGCATTCAGCATCATTGCATGTCGGACATATGGGCTAATATCGGACTTATGGACATGATCTGGACTGGGATGTTTACTCAATATTCAGTTGCTCTTGAATATAAACCTCTTTCTTATTCATATGTGAGTCTTTATGGATTTATTTCTCTAGTCTACCCGGACTAACACATTATTATTTTATCTAAGAGGGACCTTTTAGGAATTAATACCTCTGATGGTACATAAAACTTACTTAAAATGAATAATTTTTGAAGGTTTGACATAAAGTTTTCCTACTAAATTCAATTAAATCTAATGTGGTACAAATATTTTGAAATAGCTAGTAAAGTACCGTCTACTTTGTATAAATTGTTTTAGTTGATTTATCTGGTCTCTATATGTGCAAAGAGGTGTTTGAAATGATATTCATGCAATTTTAAAAATACTCATTATTTTAATAGTATCTATCTCCAGTTGTTGGATATGGGTTGATTTTTCCTTTCTTCATAGGTTTGATTTGGTTACATTTTTATAATGGGCTTGAACTGTTTATAAAAAACAATGCAATCTACTCTGAAAAATACATCTTGCAGAAAAAAGGCTCTGAGTTAATTGGAGAATCTTCTGTAGGAATGAATAATTTAATGCAAATACTTAGGGTAATGTGGTGATTCATGTTTATATAGAATAATTGTAATTGCACATATTTATAAATCCTGCCAGTTTATAATTCAAATAAATATCTTGTAAACTTAAGGACTTCCGATTTAGACCTTTTTCTACATGTATCTATCACTGCTGACTTCTATGCCTTCTTTTTCCATTTTGGATTATAGAGCTGGTGATAAATTTGAGGCAGAGGATAAAGAATGACATCTCTGGGTTAAAAGCAATGAACTTATGATGATCAATGCTACCAGAGAGAAGCACAAAGAGACTGTACAATGAATTAATGATGTGAAAGAGACCGCAGGGAGAGACTCCTGTCACAATGACAGCAAACTTCACATTGTAATTCAACTCATTTTAATGCCGACCACCTCCAATTTGGGCTTTATAAACTGACAGCTCCATGCTTTAAGACCCACTACCATTAAAGTAATTTCTCTCAGCGTGGCAAATTTTCTGCTCTCAATTCAGGGAAGGAGCATTAAGAACAAATGGGGTGTTGGGAGAAGGTGGTGCCTATGAAAATCAGTTGTGATTTTCTGCTTCTTCCAATCCCCAGTTCCTACTAAGGAAATCACTGAGGGAAGTTGATACCATCGTACCTTCCATAAGGATGGGGTGGTTTCAAATTTTAATTGCTGTAGTCAATCTACATTTTCCAGATTAAAATTTATCCCATTTTTCTGAATCAAGCCCAAGCACTCTTGATACCAAAGCAGTAATATTTGATCAGGGATTTCCAATTTATGGCAAAAAGTAAGAAACAATTGACCCAAACACCCTTTCCGATTCACTGAAGCCATGATAAATCTTTGAAACTACTTGCCATAAAAAGTTAGAGCATAGGTGCACATATATTTGTCCATGGAGAAATACATGGCATTGTTTTGTGTGTATTTAAATGTAAGCTGTATGAAACAAAACAAAATAAAACTAGTTGTAATCAAGTCAATTGTTATTCCTGGTGACCCCATTTGTTACTGAGTAGAACTGCTCCATAAGATGTTCTTGGCTATAGACTTTACGTAAACACATAACCAGATCTTTCTTCTTCAGTGATTCAAAATGGGCCCAAACTTCCAATGGTCAAGTGCAAACCATTTATACCACCTACAGACCTTAAGTTGTATCCTACTGTAGAATCTATAGATAGACACACAAGTACATTTTTATAGATACATGGATACATATGTACAGAAATATATATCCACTGTTCAACTGTAAGTTTATCATAGTGTGGTTTCTCACTGGGAGTAGCGCTGGTGTCACTCATGGTAGGCAAGTTTCAGCAGAGCTTCCAAACTAAGACAGATTAGGAAGAAAAGCCTGGGTGATCTATTTTCACAATTTAGCCAGTGAAATTCTTAGCTCACAGTAGAACATTGTCTGACATTTTTGCTTTGGGCAAGGCATCAGGAGAGATTAATCACTGGAGGATGACACTATGTCTGGTAGAATAGAGATCTAGCAAAAGTAACCTCACTGAGGTGAATTGGCCCAATAATAACTAAAAATGCACTCAAACATGCTGACAAGCATAATAATGACGATCTTTTTTCTGGCACTCTCACTGACATTGAGTCAATACTGACTCATTGCAACCCCCTGTAGATCTCCAAGCCTGTAAATGTTTATGGGAGTAGAAAGCTTAGTCTATCTCCTGTGGAGCTGCTGGTGGTTTTGAACTGCTGACCATGTGGATCGAATTCCAACACATAACCACTAAACCACCAGAGCTGGTTGCTATGAATTGGAGTTGGTTGGTTGGCAGCTATCTGTCTGTCTGTCTGTCTACCTATAAAAGAATATAAAAAAGTGTGCAAATCACACAACAGGAGTAGCCTTGAAGGAGAAAAAAGGACCCAGGTTGCTAACGAGGAGCAAAGGTACAGGTACATGTAATTTCTACAATGCTCTCTTCCTTTCCTTCTTGTCCCTCTTTGTTTTCCTTTTTAAAAGTATGTTCATATCTTACCTTCACATCTAAAAGTCACTTTTGAAGATTTAGGAATAAAACTTTCCACTAAACCTGATCCAGTTATGATGACTCTAAAAATAGCGTGATTTGATCTTTAAAACATTAATTTCTGCATTGTACCTGTTTTAAGATGCAGCTGATTTTATGTGATCACTAAGCTGAATGAAAGCAACAAATTCATATCTTTTTGGCTTTGATTTTTGCTTTCTTCAGTTGATGTTTTTACCTGGATAAATACTATGACAGATGACGTTTGCATCTGGGAAGAACAAAGAGCCTCTTGATGGCCTGGCACATAGTACCTCCCAATAGTCAATCAAAATGTTTGTTAGATGGATGCATGGATTAACCTAGGGACAGAGGCAGATTAACCTAGGGTCACTTGCTGCGCTAAGAATGTCCTTGAACACAGTTTTTAATTTTGAAAGTGGGAACCAAAAATACATTTTCACCTAATTTTGGTAATACCTACATATGATAAAGATAATCCATATTTCTTGCCAATTAGCAAAATGAAGGCTTAGATAAGATGATCTTAGCCCATGATGCTAAACTG
Source organism: Echinops telfairi (assembly GCF_000313985.2). Lineage (NCBI taxonomy): Eukaryota > Metazoa > Chordata > Mammalia > Afrosoricida > Tenrecidae > Echinops > Echinops telfairi. Next base: position 9,252,299 of record NW_022106189.1, on the reverse strand, counting down.
AATCTGGAACTTTGTGTGGTGCAACTAGGGAACAACAAACTGTATTCTTCTCTCTCAAAGAAATGAGGGGGAAATATACAAATAAACACTAAAGTCATTTAGGAATAGAGCTGAAGTGATTATAGAAGTCACCGGGAGGACAATATTGCCCAGAGGTAGCGCAAAGCAGACAGAAAACCAAATTGGCTACATAAATATGGGTTGTTAGTCCAAAAGGAACAGAAGAATGAGGCTGAAGTCATTGGTAGCCAAGCTTGCCCTCCACCCCAATACGATAACAGAGCCAACAATACTGCAAAAGGAAGTAAGAGACTTATTCAGCACTCTGTGAAACAGGAAAAGGAAGAAACTTTTTTTTTTTTTTACTAACTTGATGCTTTTTCTTAAATCATCATCCTCTCCTCCCTAGCTTTCCAATTCCTAGCTCAAGGTCATTGCCTTCCCCTCCCCATAAGGGCTCTTTAAATTTTTTTTCACTTTCTGATGTGAAGACAAACCCAGAATGTGAAACACAAAACCTTCATCCATTATTTGCACTTCTAAGCCACCTGGTTCCAGTCCCTCAGGTGGAGGTGTATCTATGGCAAGTAGTGCCTATGATCTTGAAGTTGTGTCTCTGTCCAAACATTTGACATCCATCTTTTAGATAATTATACTATAACATTAGCTCAATAATCTTTCCCTTGACTTAAACTAAGGTGTGTCTACCCTATAGTTCGTGATATACCCTTCCTCCCCTTTCTCCCCAGTAACCTTCAAAGAATGACCTTTATATCTATAAATTATTTCTTGACTTTTTACAGTGTCATCTGTATGTAACATTTTTCCTTTTTTGACAGACTAATTCAATCCACATAATATCCTCTAGTTCATCCATGTCAGTTTTTCTCCCCCAATTTGTAGGCTCTCTTTTTTCTCTTTGATGTGAATAAATGTTTATTTTTTAGGAAGTTCTAGTTATCTAATTTGCCTTCTAAAGTTTCTGTGCTTTCAGTTATGATTAATAGTGTATTTATGCCATGTATTAGGACCCCCTAAATTTGTTCCAATTTTTTTAATTTGTGAGATTTATAGTTTTAGATTTTGCATTTAAGTATTTTATCCATCTTGAATTAGTTTTTGTATATGGTGAGACATATGGATCCTGTTTCATTGTTCTACAAATGAATATCCAGTATTGTCAGCAACATTTGTTTTATAAACAAACTATTTCTTCCCTATTTTGGTCCTTTCTCAAAGATCCATAGGTAAATGGATTTACTTATGGGTTCTCAATTTTTTCATTACGCTACATATTTTTCATTGTTCTAAAGATGTTTTGACTACTGTGGCTGTATGATAGGTTGTGATATCAGGGCATGTCATCCTTCTTAATTTGTTTATCTTTAATAGTGCTTTGTTTATCTGGGTTCCCATTCCTTTTCATATAAAGTTGGTAGTTTTTCCCTCTCTTTAAAGAATGATGATGGAATCTGGACCAAGATTGCATTATATCTTTAGATTACTTTGGATGATATTGATGTTAGTCTTGCTATTCAGAAAGGGTACGTGTACATTAAGAAATCATACAATTTTTTTTAAAAAGAAAGCATCCCAACCCAGTGCTTTCTCCTTGGGCTTGCTTTCCATGCTTATCTAATATAGGTAGGCAAAACAACAATAACAGAGACAAAACAGAAGATGGAAGAAAAGAGAAATTTTAAATTGCAAAAAACCCGATAAAGCATACATCATTCCAGGTCTATCAGCTGACCTTTGTAACTATCCCCCCACCGGGTTGTGGGGGTGCGGGGGGAGGGGTTTCCAGGAACAGCTCCTCCTAGCCCAGAGTCTATTTTTTTTTGCTCCTCAAAGGCTTTGTGGCTTGGCTTTGCTCCCGTTGCTGATCTGTTATGTGTCCTTCTTGGTTTGCCCCACTGGGACAGTGAGGGGAGTGGGGAGATGTGTGTCAGACTGGACTCACTTCCCACCATGCGCCCCCAGTTTTGTCTTCTGTCTTGGTATGCTCCAGCAAGAGGGCACCATGTCTGAAGCTGTTGTCAGCCCTACAGTACTCTCTGTGCCTGAGCAGCTCCGTTCAGGGATGTCACCTTCCGGGCTTGGTGTGCCAGTTTGGGGTCTAGTCTCTCACTCTCTTTTTTTCTTTCCTGGTTTGCTTCTGAGTGGGCACAGCAGGCCGGCCCTTCTCCCCAAACTGTAGGTTTAGTGTTGTTCTCTGTAGCACATACTTCTAGGGAATGGGTCAGTTTGGCTACAATGGGGCTGGCCCTTAGACCTTTCTGTTCATGAGTTGCTCAATGTGGTTACATTGCCCTCAAGATTTGGTGCACTGTGGTGGGGTCTGCATTCACATTGCCATTTCTTTGGAGACATAAACAATACCCTCCTTCTTAGTGTATTCGTTCCCTGCTCCCCAAATGCCATCGTCTAATTCTCTCCTCTTTTTTCTCCCTCCTCCCTCCCCCTTTCCCCTTCTTTGTGTTGGGATGACATGTACATCCTTGGGTTTGGTCTGTCCCCTGCCCTATTGCCTGTATAGTGTGAGACAAGTGCCTTTTTTCTATACCAGCTGTGCTGCTGATGCTTGCCTCAGTGCACTCATGTTGTACTTGTGTTTTGTAAGTGGCTAACTTCACTTAGCATAATTTCCTTCAACTCTTCCCATAAGACGATGTGTTTCATGTGATCATCAGTGCTTTTTAGGGATGCATAGTACTCCACTGTGTATATGTGCCAGAATTTTCTAATTTTTGTCTGTCGATGGAAATTTAGGTTGTTTCCAATTCTTTGCAATTGTGAATTGTGCTGCAATAAGTATTGAAACACAGATGACTGGTTGTGGTCTATTTCATATCTCTTCTGAGTATATGCTCAGTAGAGGGGTTGCTGGGTCATAAGGTAACTCAATTTCCATTTGCTTTAAATCTTGCCAGATTGCTTTCCACAGAGGCTGTATGTATCTACACGACCACTACCTTTCCCATTAACATTTGTTGCTCTCTGATTTTCTGATTTGGGCTATCCTCAAGGGTGTTAGGTGGTATCTCATAGGTGCTTTAATTTGCATTTCTTGATGGCTAATGATCAGGAGTATTTTCTCATATGTTTTATTGTCCTTTTGGGTCTCCTCCCTAGTGAAACGTCCGTTCAGGTCTTTTGCCCACTTCCTCAGGGGGTTAACTGCTTTCCTCTTTTTGCAGGTTGAAAGGGTATTGCATATTTTAGTAATAAGCCCTTTGCTGTCATTGCTAAAAATCCTCTCCCAGTCTGTTGGTTCTATTGTTAATTTCTTGGTGATGTCTTTTGGTGCACACAGGTGTTTTATCCTTAGTATATCCCACTTTTAGCTTTCAACTTCATCTCTGTGTGTATCCTCCCTATTGCAGTTAGCCTCTGTATTCCCTGTGCCAAAGTTCTTAGATTTATCCCAATTCCTTCATTGATGATCCTGATGGTTTGGAGTTTTACTTCTAGGTCTTTGATCCACCTTGAGTTTTTTCTTGTGCATGGGCTAAGGTAAAGGTCTTGTACATTTTTCTAAAGGCGGATATCCATTGTTTCCAGTATCATTTATTAAAGAGGGCACTTGATGCTTTGGGGGCCCTTGTTGAAGATCAGTTGTCTATATGCTGGTGGGTTTATTTCTGGGTTTTCTGTTCTTGTCCATTGCTTTGAGTATCTGTCATTATTCCAGTACCACGCTGTTTTGACCACTGTATACAGTAGGTGTTAAAGGCAGGTGTAGCAAGCCCTGTGACTGTGTCCTTCTTCTTGAGTTCTCTGAAAATTATGGGCTTCTTCCCTCTCCATATGAAATTGGTGGTCAGTTTTTCCATTTTTTGGGAAGAAGGTTGGTGGTATTTCAATTAAGATAGCATTAAACATACATAGTGCCTTGGGTAAGAGTGACATCTTTACCATATTGAATTTTCTGATCCATGAGAATGGGATATTCTTGCATTTGTGGAAGTCACTTTTGGTTTCCTGTATTAGGGGTTCCTTATATAAGTCTTTCGTTTTTATGGTTAGATATATCCCTAGATATTTCAATTTGTTCTTGGCCATTATGAAGGATACTGCCTTCTCGATCTCCTCCTCTGTGGCTTTGTCCATGTATATAGAAAACCACTAGACTTCTGTTTGCTGATCTTGTATCCCGTCCCTCTTCCATATCCTATCACTGCCAGCATGTCTTTTGGGGAGTTTTGGGGATTTTCAATGTACAGAATCTTGCCATCTGCAAATAGTGATAGTTTCCCCTCCTCCTCTGTCAAGCGAATGCCTTTAATGTCCTTCCACTGCCTTATGCTGTTAGCTAGGACCTCCAGTATGATGTTGAGTCAAAAATGGGGACAAGGGGCATCCTTGTTCTGGTCCTCTTTTTCAGAGAGATTGTTTTTGTCTTTTCTCTATTCACTATGATGTTGGCTGTTGCCTTTTTGTAAATTAACTTGATGAATTTTCCTTCCATTCATATCTTCTTGAGTGTCTTAGTTAGGAATGAATATTGGATGTTGTCAAATGCTTTTTCTGCATATATTGATATTTTCATGTTTTTGTCCTTTTTCTTATCAATGTGATGGATTATTTTTATGGATTATCTGATGTTGAACCATCCCTATAATGAATCCCACCTGATCATGATAGATGATATGCTTATATTTCCTATAACAGCATTCTGTATTTTGTAATCTATTAGCCAACATTTTGTTAAGGATTTTTGCATCTATGTTCATTAGAGATATCAGTCTGTAGTTATCCATTCCTGTGGGATCCTTGCCCTGTTTGGGTATCCAAGTTATACTGTCTTCGAAGAATGAGTTTGGGACTTTGCCACCCTTTTCTATCCTCTGGAATGATTTGTGGAATATCTGTCTTAACTCTTCCCTCAATGCTTGGTAGAATTCTCCTGTGAATCCATCTGGTCTGGGAGATTTTTCTTTTGGTAGTTTCTTGATAACCATATCTATTTCTTATTTGTTATGAGTCTGTTGAGGTTCTTGATCTCTACTGGGATAATCTAGAGAGGGATGGCTTTTCCAAGTATTTGTCCATGTCTTCCACATTGTTGAATTCTTTAGAATACAGATTTTCATAGTACTTTGTGATTATCCTTTTAATTTCATTGGGGTCCATTGCAATTTCCCATTTTATCCTTCATCCTGGCTATAGATGTTTGCTCCTTCCTTTCCTTGTTTAGGTTTGCCAGCAGTCTGCTGATTCTGTTGATCCTTTCTTTCAAAGAACCAGATTTTTGCTGCATTGATTTTTTGCATTGTTGTCTTGTCTTCCTCTCAGTTAACTCTACACTTTTTTTTATTATTTATTTTCTCTTGCTATAGAATGGGTTGTTCTGTTGACTCTGTTCTAGTTGCTGGAGGTTTTGTGATACTGTATCAGTCAAGTCTCTTTTCCTTTTTCCATATATGCATTAATAGGTATCAAACTTCCTCTGATAACTGTTTTTGCTATATCCCATTGGTTTGGTACCTTGTATTCTCATTCTCATTAATTTCTAGAAACTTCCTAATTTCCTCTCTAGTCTGGGCCATACTCATTCCTGTTGCAGAAGATGGCTCTTCTCCCTCTAATTATTTTCCCTTGTTTTTCAGGTCATCTTTTGTTGATCTCTAGCTTTATGGAGTGGTGGTCCAAGAAAGATGTCTGAGAGCCAGTGTTTTAATTTCCTCAGGCTTGACTTGCGTGTCAGCATGTAGTCTATTTTCTAAAATGAGCCATGTGGATTTGAAAATAATGTTAATCGTTTTGCGTTTGGACGGAGAGCTCTATAAATATCTATCCGTTTTCCCTCAAAATTGGATAATTTTACTATCATGTGTCTTGGTGAGTTCTTCCTAGGGTTTAGTCTAATTGGTGTCCTCTCTGCTTACTGTATGAATGTTTGCTTCTTGTTCATTAAATTGGTGAGGTTTGCTTCCAGGAATTCCCTCGCTGCTTCAGCTGTTGATTTCTTCATTGGGTCTTGTTCTGGTAGACCGATTATTCAAATATTGTTCCTCTTCATAGCGTCTGTCATTGTTCTCAGGTTTTGTTCCTTTTTGACTATCTTATTTGACTGCCCTTCCCATTTGTTGAAGTCTGCCTGAGTGTCCTCAAGATCACTGGTATGATTCTTCACAGAAGACGAATGAGACTCTGTTTATGTATTGATTTAAAAGTCTTGAAACCAAATGGGAACGTTCTAATCAGTCTTATAGGGTTGTTAAAAGTCAGAATCAATTCAATGACAGCAGTGTTTTCTTGGTCTTGGTTTGGTGTATATTTCCTTAATTGTTAGGGAATTACTTTTTATTCCTATTTTATGAACATTTTTTTTTTCAAGGATGGGTGTTGAATGTTGTCAAGTGCCTTTTCTGCATTAACTCATATGACCATGTGTTCTTTTCCTTTGTTTTATTTATGTGGTGTTTTCCTAATGTAGAGCCATTTTTGCATGCCTACAATGAATCTCACTTAGTCATCATACCTTATTTTGGACATGTTGTTGGAGTTTTGGCTAGGATTTTGTTGAGAAATTTGTATCAATGTTCATGTGAGATGTTTGTGTATAATTTTCTCTTTTAATGATGTCTCTGCCTGATTTTGGTATCAGGGCTATGTTTGCTTTATTGAATTAGTTAAGAACTATTCAATACTTATATTTTCTGGGAAAGTTTCTGTTAGTATAATTGGTGTCAACTCTTCTGTGAGTATTTGATAGAATTATCCAGTAAAGCTTTCTGGGTCAGGTTTTTATATTTTGGGTGAGTTTTTATTTATTTATTTTAATGACTTGTTGTTCCTTTTTCCCACTTTAAGATGGGTCAGTTCAAGTTTTCTACTTCGGATTGTGTTTTTTTTAGATAGGCGGTATGTTTCTAAAATTATGTCCATTTTTTTTCCTTAGGATTTAAAATTTGTTGGAATATAGTTCTTTATAGAATTCTCCATACAATTATTTTAGTAGTTTCTATTGTGACATTATATGTTTCACATCATATCCATGTTATTTGTATGTTCTTTTTTTACCTTTGTTCAATTTTCCAGTTGTTTTTGGATTTTATTAATCCTTTCAGGAAAAAAAAATCCTGTGATAATTCTCTTTTGTTTTTCTGCTTAATTTTGGACAGAATCTTTATTATTAAAGGTTTTGTTTGTTTTTCTAATTGTTAGAAGTGTTGAGTTAAGCTTTGGTTTTGATTCTTCATATTTTGAGGTGTGCCTTTATTGATATAGATTGTCCTTTGATTACTCTTTTTTGGTTTTCTATGTTTTAGTATTTTTTTCCATAATATTTAGACTCAAATGATTATTTTATTCATTTTTTAATTTGTTCTTTTATCCAGTAATTTTAAGCAGGTTGTTTATGCAATTAACCTTTATTTCATTTTATTTTCTTCTTCCTGTTGTTGATTTCTAATTTTAGTGAACTGTGATGTGAGAAGATGCTTTGTTGCATTTTCATGTTTTTTAATTTGTTGAGGCTTACTTTATGACTGAGCAAATGGTCTATTCTGGAGAATGGTCTATGTGTGTAGGAAAATAATGTATACTGTGTATTTGATCGTTGGTATGTCATATATATGAAATGGGTTGATTTTGTTTAGTTCTTCTCTGTCTTTGTTGACTTTCTAATTTTTCTATTCTTTGTCAAAAGTGCTATATTAAAGTCTACTATTATTGTAGAGTTGTCCATTTTTTTCAATGATTTTAAAATTTGATTTATATACTGTGGGGCTTTTTCATTGGTTGTATAGGTACATAGATACTAATTATAGTTTCATCTTGTTGGATTGATGTTTAATTATGTAATATATTTCCTTCTCTCCTTTGCTATTCTTGCCCCTAAAATCTATTTAATACAAATTAATATTGCCACTCCTGTGATCTTTGTGTTGCTATTTGCTTATGTTTTTTCCACCCTTTGATTTTTTTGTCTTTGTGTGTAAGGTATGTCTCTTATTGAGAGCATCTTGATGTTTCCCTATCCATTCAAGTATGCAGAAGTTTTTTGTTTGTGCATATAATCCATTCACACTCGGTGTAATTATGCATAACCATAAATTTGCTGCTTTCCTTTTGAATGTTGCTGATTATTTTTATGTTCATCTTATTTTTTTCTGTGCTGAGTTCATTTTGTTTATGCATTATATTGTTATTTTCTTCATTATTTCATTGTACCTATTATCAGTTTACTAATCTTTGTTTGATGTTTTTATTCAGTCTCTTCTCACTTGCATTTCATCTACTTCTTTATCCTCTTCATTGAAACTCTTGGTTCCAGGATTGTCCTCTGCCTAATTTAGTTTCTTGAGTATTTTATATACAGGATATATAATGTATTATCTGTGACCTTAGCTTATATCCCCAATCTTTCACTACCACATTACAACTGTGCTTTCCTTGTTCTCACAGATGAAAGCTGATCTATGATGTGCTTAAGGTCTTTTTGTCCTCTTAGTTTCTTCTCATTGAACACTCAGAAATGCTTCGATCGAAGGAGGCTCCGGAACACAAAACTCCTAGTTTTAACTTGCTGAATGATCTCTTACAGTTCATAATGGAACTATGATGGTTAATAGAAATTGTCCATAGACACTCCCTTTTAAGGAGCATTCAAGGTATATAACCACATCTGCCATAAGCTAGACAGACCTCTACCCGTGGGTAAAACAAAACCTTGACTCTGAGCTCTAGAGTTCTTTTAGTAGATATCTATCCAGAAATGTCTCCTGGTTTATGCAAAAAAGGATCTTTAGGACAACAGTTGGAAAAGTTCTGGGTTGATAAGTGTCATGTGACCTATGGCTTTCATATGGGCAGCAGCACACCAGGACAACCAAAGCACAGAACTTTTCTTGGAATTTCATGGGAATGAGAAATAAATGAGTTGCTTATTTCATAGAACCATCGGAAGAGGGCAGATTGAGTCTCTTCATAGAAAGGGAGGGAGAGAAATTAAGGCTCCTTCCCCACTCACACACCACAGAAAGACTGGCAGTGATTGACTTTGGAAGTTCCATATGCACTTCTCTGCTTCAAACACATGCTGTCAAACTTGTTTTTCTGTGCCTTGGAAAATTCTGTCAAATGTCATAAGCCATTCTGTTAAGAAAACGCTGGTTTGTTTTTAAACTGCTGCATCCTTTGCCTTGGCTATTCTATCTTCAAAGTATTGATGTTCTTTATGGGCTGTTGATTACATATGATGAGGGAAACATATGCCAGTAAACCATCCTATTAGCCAAATGTGGTCTTTGGTGATGCATAAAACCTCAGATTTCAAATGTAAAAATGCCTACAGGCGCCAGACAGATAACATAGCTGGAGGCAGAAGGTCTCATAAGACTTTGGCAAATATACTGTCCTTGTCCCATCTGAAGGGGACCATGGTTCTTTGCTCCCAAGTTATCAAGTTTAGTTGTCCAAGAGATCTGTCAGCTCCCTCCTTACTTTTTCCAGGTTTGACTTTATAAGAAAACAGGAGCCTTGTGGGATACATTGAGCTGAAAACTTCAAGTTTTGCGGTTTGAAACTGCCAGTCACTCTGGGAGAAAGTTGAGGCATTCTACTTCCACAAAGAATGATAGTCTCAAAAACTCACAGGAGCAGTTCTATGCTGTCCTATAGGGTCAGTTTGAGTCAGAATTCACTTGATGGCAGTGAGTTATGAGGAAATAAACTCTTTTGCCTAACCTACAATCAATTGTTGTGGTGTCTATTCTGATTCATTGTTGCCTCATTTGTGTCAAAAAACTATACTCTAAAGAGCTTAGCTGATTTTTCCAAAAGTAGATAATCAGACCTTTCTTTATGAGTGCACATGAAAGTCTATCCTTTCAGATGGCAGCTGAGCATATTAACCCTGTACACCACCCATTTGTAACTCATAGTATCCTGCTGCACATATAGGCTCTGAGCTAAATTTATTCAATATGTTTCTGACATTCACCAGCTATGTGATTTTAGGGTATTTCCTTGACTTTTGCCTCAGCTCTCTCATATGGAAAATGAGAATAATAAGATAATTAACTTCATAGGTTAGTAATGAATATTAAAAGAATCAATGCACTTAAAGCATTTGGAACATAAATGTTTATTATTAACAAGGTGTGATTAAATGGCAAAACATGATTACCAGTACCTCAGAGGAAGGGACCCAGTTATTCTGTGACTAAAGTGTTACATATATTCAAGGTCAAATTTGAGACTTAACAGGTGGTTCTTCTCGGTCAGGCTATCATCCTTCTGAGGAGAATGATGACTACGTATAAGGAAGATATTTTCCCTTTCTCAAAGAGAATTAAAAAAATAACCTTTTAAAATATAAGACATATTACATCAAGATATTAGAAGACAAACTAGGCAGGAGTTCCAGAACAGGGTGGAATTCATTAATACTCTGAGAGTGATAGAAAGTTGAAGATGTAGTCATTATAAGACACTTAAACACCCACTACAAATGGAAGTACTAATGGGCAAGTGTAGGTATAATTGAATGCTTGCATTTAAGAAAAAAATCTAGGAAATGACAGGCCTATAATTTTGACTTCAGTGTAGGGGGTTAGTAGATACGTTGTTCAGTCTTAGAGCAGCAGAGTGCTTTGAGTTATTATTTAATTAAGCACAGATTCAAACAAAGGAATAACTCATTTTGCATGCCAACTCTCATTGGCATTTTGAGGCAATGAAGAGGCAGCATAAAAGTGAAAAAAAAGGTGAGCTAATAATTTCTCCAAAGGTACCAATATGAAATTCAGTCCAGAGAGAGAATTTATGGAAATGTGCTGTGTGAACGAAAGTGCTGTTCAGTAAAATTCTCGAATAGAGGAAGGAAACCGACAACATCCCCAAAAAAGAAACAGAGAAACAGGCTTGCTTTCGGGCCTAACATGTGATCTATTCTAGAGTATATACTGTGAATGCTGGAGAAGAATGTATACTGTGTTGTTGGGTGGAGTGCTCTGTGTATGTCTCAGAGGTTGAGCTGGTTAATTGTATTTTTTAGCTCTTCTGCTTCTTTATTGAGTTTCTTTACTGAGGATCTGTAGTTCTTTGGAGGTACTGTGCTGAAATCTCCTATTATTATTACTATTGTCCCTCTTTTCAACCCAGTGAGAGTTTGATTGATGTCTTTGGAAGGTCTTTCATTGGGTTCATATATGTTTACTAAAGTTGTATGTTCCTACTATATTGTTCCTTTAGTTATTATATAGTGTCCTTTCTTGTCTCTCATGTTATTTGCCTTGAAGTCTATTTTATCACAGACTATTGCTACTACTGCTCTTTTATGGTTGCCATCAGATTGGGTGATTTTTCGCCATCCTTTGAGTTTTAGTCTGTTTTTGGCTTTGAGTATAAGGTGTGTCTCTTGTAGGGAGCATATAGATGGGTTTTGTTTTCTAATCCAGTCTGATATCCTCTGTCCTTTGATTGGTGCATTTAATCCATTGACTTCATTAATCAGTGCCATTCAGTGTCATTGATATATGTGGGTTGATTGCTCTTATTTATATTTTGTTTCCTTTCCTGTTTTTTGGTCTGTGTTTTTATTGATGTCTTTCTGCTTACTCTATCTGTGTTGTTTTGGGTGCTTCTTTCATTGTATTGGTTTCAGGGTGGTGCTGGGCTGTGTGATGCTCTCTGGTTTGCTGCTGTTGTTTCTCTTTCCATAATGAGCCAGTCAACTTTTTAAAAAATGCTAGTCTTTTTTTTTTTTTTTAACAAATTCATTTTGTTTTCCCTTGTCTAGAAATACTTTCGTTTCTCTCATATTTGAGTGGTAACTATGTTTGATATAGAATTCTTGGTTGGCCATTTTTTGGTTAGGTTTTATATTTGTCACTCCATTGCCTGCATAATTCCTGCTGAGAAGGCTGAGCTTATACTTATCAGTTTTGTTTTTGCACTTTGACTAAATATGCTATGGTCTTCTTTGGGGATGAATCCTGTTTGGTGTCTCTCAGCTTCTTGAATCGGAGTTTTCTCCTCCTTTGTGATGTTGGGGAAATTTTCTCCCATGATTTTCCTTACTATTTTCTCTATAGATTCTTTGTTTTTGTTCCACAACCCCAATACTCATAGGTTCTGTCTCTCTTGTTAGTGTTCCACATCGTCCTCAGGCTTTCTTCAGATTCCTTCATGGGTTTTTTTTGTGTTGTTGTTTCTCTCATTGATTACATCAGAGTGCTGGTCTTTGAGTACACTGATTCAGGTTTCTTTTTTATCCATTCTGGTGTTCAGGTCTTTTATTATGTTGCCTAATTCTGTTTACCTTCTGGAATTCCTTTTGGTTTAAGGGCTTTAGTTTTTCAATTTCTTCTGTTCTTATGAGTGTTGCCTACATTTCTTGAAGGAACCTAAACACCATTGTAATAGTCTAGGTACTTTAGAGAAACAAATCCACAGCAACTCATGTATAAGAGAGTTTTAGGTAAAGAAAGTGTGCATCACGAAAACATCCCAACCCAATACTACCCAAGCCCACAAGTCAAACATTTACCCAACACCAGGCCACAAAGTCCTAACATTAACCCATTAACCCAACACCAGTCCACCAAGTCCTCCACCCCACTCCTGGTGGAACCTCTAGGACTGCCTGTTTTTATCTGGGGGCAGGGGGATTGCATATTCTCAGGAGGATAGAGTCACACCAGAAGACACGGGAAGAGGAAGTGGGAGAGGACCAGGAGAAAAAAAAAGTATTGTAATAGAGCAAAAGTAGAAAAACTGAGGAAAATGAAATTTTGTGGATGGGGATTTCTGTTCCTTTGGTAGCATTATTGTGTGTGTGTGCTGGATTGAGAATATAGGGCTTATGGGGGTGAGGAGGACACATGAGAACAAAGCAGTAAAGAAGGAGAAAAGGGGGGAAATGGACACAAGTGTAACTTGTTTTGAGTATGTCTGCATCATGCCACCTGTGTGATCTGTTATCCACCAGAGACACCAAATGCCAGTGAGGTGAGAGGTTTGGCTGGCTGGGTCTCCTCAGGGACCAGGAAAAATCATCTGTGCCTGGCAGGCGTAGGTCTCACAGAAGTGGCTCATGTTGTTGGTCAATTTTAAAGGGGAATCTGATAGCAGGTTTTGCAGCTTTCTGACTTTAAGAAATGTGGGTCAGCTTTCAAGTTGAAATTCTTCCTTCCAGGAAATACAGGATATCCACGCTAGTGAAACCTTTCTGGTAGTTGTGGACAAGATCTTCCTGTGTTTGTTATCTAGTGACCATATTCCCTGCAGTCTCCCTCGTTTGACTTCTTGAAATTGGTGCTTCCATGAGTGTTCATTGTATATCCAAGTAAAATGAAATCCCTGACAACTTCAATCTATTCTGTTTATCATGTTTTTGTGGATTGATCCAGTTGTGGAAATTTTTGCTTTATCTATGTTGAGGTGTAGTCAACACTAAAGGCTATTGAATTGTATGATGTGTGAATTATATGTCAATAAAACTTTTTAAAAGGCAAAGCAAAATTATATAGTTAGCATAGGAAATTGGTATAACTTAATATATTTTCTCTGCCTTGTGGTGATGTCTCTAAGGGCCATATAAATGTCTCAAAAGATAAGACTATTGCTGAAGCCTGTAGTTGAAAAGGTCTCTCTTTCCTCCTTGGTCTCTAGGTATTTGGAGATGCATGTATTTCATCACTCCTCTCACTTTGCTAAACTTATTTAGGGTAGGAGTCTGGGGGTCCTGAATAGCAGCCCATAGACCAATGGACAGGTTTTACTACTCAGGAGATGTCACCATATGCCAAATTTCTGCTTCATTTTATCCCTGAAGTATAATAAGTAGATCTATGTAAACATTCTTGTTATTTCTGCTATTTATCTATTGAGTTAGTTAATTGTGTCAACCTTGCCAATAAACACATGTGGGGCTAATTGAAAGGTGGGGGGATAAATGGGTAGTGAGCCTCGCCTTTCTAGCTCTCGGGTCTCTTGCTTTGTGATGGTCGCACCAGGGTGCAGCTGCCTTAGCAGTTCCCTGCTTCAGCTTGCAAGATTGACTCCTACAAGACATCCCCAAGGAGAAGCCACATGGACCTATCCCGATGCAGCCCTGGGTGCTGGAGCAGCTGTGTGGAGACCCCTGCTAGTGCTGAGATGCTTATTCGTTCACTGACTCAGCTTTCCTCCTGCAGTTGGCATTATTGCCTCTGTTTTGTGAGGTGGAGGATTTTGTGGACTGGTGTTGGGTAAATGGGTTAATGTTGGACTTGTGGGCTTGGGCAGCATTGGGTTGGGATGTTTTCACGATGCACACTTTCTTTACATAAAACTCCCTTATACACGAGTTGCTGTGGATTTGTTTCTCTAAAGTACCTAGACTAATACATCTATAATAAAACATATGCCATTTCAACATTTTTACAAGTACAATTCAATTACATTAATTCAATTCAAGTTGTTGCACAACCATTATCACTATCTGTTTCCAAAATTTCTCATCACCCTTAACAAAAAAATCAGTGGCCTCCAAGCAATGATTTCCTTTTTTCCTTTGTCCCCACCTCTAGTAACCAATAACATATTTTAATTTCTGCATATGTGTTTATTCTAGACATTTTATATATAAGTGGCAGCATAGAATTTTTTGTGTGATTTGCATTTCACTCTGTATGATGTTGTCAAGATGTATCCATGTTCGCACTTTATTGATTTATCACATAGGTTCCCAAACTCATTTGGCCTGCTACCCCCTTCTCAGGAAAATAAACCCAAACTCAGCACCTCCCTGGAAAAATAAAAACTTTTGTACAACAGCCCATAATCCACGATAAAGTATTGATATCTGATATCTGAAATCCAACAGCCCTCTGGATCATTCTAGTGCACACCCCCTGCCCCACTGTGGACAGTATTACCCACTTTAAGAAGCCTTGATTTATTAGGACATTTTCTCTTTAAAGCTAATAATCTATTGCCTGTATGTATCATAGTTTCTTTTTTATTCACTTGTTGATGGATAATGGAAGTTGATTTTTAAAACTTTAGGAGATCTGGCAACACAAGTCTCACTTTTGTGGCTGGAGACGAGTGGCTAGAGTTAAGGTGGTGGCCTCCTCATTGTCTTTCCCTTCCTCTACTGCTGTTAGTCACTGATTTTCACAACCTTGCAACCACAGGAATTGAGTCTGGGACCTCTGTTGTCTTACACCTTTTCATGAAAACTCTTCCATTCTTTACTTCCAGTATAATGTTTTACTTTTCTAGTAATTTATTTTTTAAAAAGTAAAAATATATTTGCTGATAAAATAAATGCTTGCTGTTCCCAACAAGCGATCCAAATTGGTGGGGAGGTGGGTATGGGAGACCTGGTAGGGCAGGATCAAGGGGAACGTAACAAAGAGGAAATGCTGAAATCCTGGTGGGGACTGAGCATGATAGTGGGACAGGAGGAGAATCAATGGAAATAGAGGAAAGAGCTGGGAGGCAAAGGGTATTTATAGAGCT
>NW_022106189.1:9230793-9235706 GCF_000313985.2 Echinops telfairi | reverse complement strand
ATGTTTTGAGAAATGATGTACAAATACGCTTTACACAATTGATGTGTGTATGGATTGCGATAACAGTTGTATGAGCCCCTAATAAAATGTTTAAAAAAAATAAAAAAAATAAAAAAAAAATAAATGCTTGCAAGGCGTTGGGCCTCATGTCCCCAGAATTTACTATCAGTATCAGATTTTGAGTTTCACATAGCAATTTTAGTCATTTACTAATAACATGACATTATTTTCTTTTTTATAGTTGGTCGGGGTGAAGGGGGAACAAGATACACAGAATACAATTGGATCATTTTACTGAAAATTATCACATCAGCAGCAAATCACATCTGTATGATGAACATTCAACATTACTGATTTTTTGGTCAAATTTGTATATTGCCTTAACTCTACAATTATATATCCAAGGATTTGTTAATGTGAGAAAGTAAGATGCAATAGAAATGAATAATAAAGCATAAACCGAAAGCATGATGTCTAGTGTTTTCATTGATTTTTTTCAAAGAAAATTCTTCTCCTGTAAATTGATAAACTTATAGAATGAGAAATCCAGCTGAAAGGAATGCCAGAGAAGCCTAAGCATTGCATATCAGAGATTTAAAAGACATCATGTCGGAAAATGACATTTTGAATTTGCTTTTGCAATTCAAATTACAGAGGTCAGGTTTGAGAAACATGTTTAACAACTTGCTATTCTACAACCTCAGTGCATTTGCAATTTAAGATGATCTTTTCTATTACAGTTGATTAGAATCATAGAATTTAACACTGAAATGGCTAGGCTGAGCCAGTGTGGAAAACACTTTTCAACTTTACAACTAGTCTCAACTCCTTGAATGTAGGAACTGTGACTTAGCAGTCTATCTTTACTTCTTTGCGATGGTGCCTTTTGTATATGGTATCTAATGATTACATCGGGGGCAGTACTAGTAAGAGGCAGAATTTTTGCCTTTCCAGTGAGAGACCCAGGTTTGATTCCCAGGCAATGCATGTCTTATGTTGCCACCACCAACATAAGGTTGTCATAAGTTAGGCACTAACTAGATGACAGTTAGCAATAACAATTTCATGATTAGTAAACAACCCCAACCCTTTGCCCTTAAACCAATGAAACTTCCATGCAACCCCCTTAGAAAAGTGGCAAGGAAAGTGGCAGGGAAAGCACTGAAATCTGAGAAGGCCACAGGAAAGTGAATAGATTTTTAAGTACAGACACCATCATGAGTAATTAATGCAGGGAGAGAATGCATTTAAAGACAAGTAATGAGTTACTCGTTGGACTGCGAATCACAGTCAGCATCTCAAAAGCCAGTCTACAGGCACTGCTTTGATAATTTCTATCTTCAAAGAGCTGCATGACCAAAGCAACGTATTATAGACCCTAAAACACTCTTTCGCTCTCCTTTTTCTTTGTTCTTGTTCTCTTGCTCTCACTCTTCCATTCTCTTTTCTGTCTCTCTATTTTACTGGATCAAGGCAGTATGCTATAATTAACATAACACTGGATACAATACCAAGAAAATTATTCTGTAGCAAGCTATGCCACTATCTTTTTGAGACGTTGTAAATTGCTGCACCACTCTGAATTTCATTTTCTTCACTAGCAAAACAGAGTAGGCAATTCCACCTGTCTCATAGCGGTTACACGTTGGGCTGAGATCCTCAAGGTTGGTGGTCAGAAACCACCAGCAGCTCCCCTGGAGGAAGAGAGGGGTTTCGACTCTTGCAGATAGTTCCAGTCTCTGAAGATCAGTGAGCATCCCATTTGTTCCATAGGGTCGTAATGAGTCAGCTTTGACTCGATAACAGCAAGTTTTTGATTTGGCATAGAGTTGAGGAAATTGTGAAACAACATTCCTAAAGTACTTATGAAAATAACTGACTCAAATTCTGCTTCTGGGGAGAGTCAGATATCTTTCAGCCTGTGCAGTAGGTTACACAGTCCCCCACCCATGATGCCTGCAATAGGTAAGAATTTGTAGAGCACGCAGATTCTACCATCTTCCTGTCAAGAACACTGGCACATTAGTAACCCAACAGAGCAAAGCCGGTTACCTAGAATCTTGCATGTCCTTTCTAACCATCCTGTGTTCTTCTAGGAACCTGGTATGATTTATTCTTAGTAGACAAGTAGCACCAATGGCCAATAGGAGGTTAAGTGAATGGGGAGGCACTGAGAAGAGATTGGTGGTGCAGTGGGAGAAAATGGTTAATAGCTTCATGGAATGACCTTGGCCCAGCATGTACCCTAGCATTGCCAGTGGCTGAGTTTCTCTACCTATAGTCACAGCTAGAGAGTTTATACTGTTGCCTTTGTTCTAGTTGTTGTAGATGTTATGGTAAGATGTTAAATTTGGATTTCTTTCTCTCTTTGTAGTGCTGTGATCTGAGAAATGTATTGTAGGATCTCAATGTTTTGGATTTTGTTGAGGCTTGTCTTATGACCTCATATGTGATCTATTCTAGAGTATGTTCCATGTGCACTGGAGAAGACTATATACTGTGTTGTTGTGTGGAGCACTCTGTATCTGCTAGGAGGATTGATTCTGTTGTTTAACTCATCTGTTTCTTTATTGAATTTCTTTCCTACTGATGTCTGTCCTTGAGAATGGTGTGTTGATGTTGCCTATTATTGTCAAGATGCTGATTTCTGTTTTCAACTCTGTGATAATTTGATTTGTTTTTCACGGGCATTTTATTGGTTTCATGTATATTTATTAAGGTTATTTATTCTTGGTGCATTGTTCCTTTAATCATTATGTAGTGCTCATTCTCATCTCACTTTATTCTATTCCTCTTGAAGTTTATTTTATGAGGCTAATATTGTTACTAGTACCTTTTTATAGTTCACGTTGGCTTGACAGATTTTTGTATTTCCTTTTTTTGCCATCCTTTGACATTTACTTGATTTTTGTATTTCATTTTAAGGTTTGTGTCATGTAAGCAACATATAGATGGGTACAATACCTCTTCAAAGTGTTAAAGAGCAAGGATATTACTTTTAGAACTAAGATGCACTTGACCCAAGCCAGGATATTTTTCAACTACCTCATTTGTATATGAAATTTGGAAATTGAATAAAGACTACTGAATAAGAATCAAAGTGTTTGAATTAGGGTGCTGAAAAGAATATTGAAAGTACCATGGGCTGTCAAAAGAACAAGCAAGTCTGTCTTGGAAGAAGTACATCAAGCATATTCCTTGGAGGTATGGATGGCAAGACTTGGTCTCATATACAAAACATGTTATAAGGAGAGACCTGTCCCTAGAAAAGGATATAATGCTTGGTATAATGAAGGGGCAGTGAAAAAGAGAAAGGCTCTGAAGAAGAGATATTAACACAGTGGTTAAGTCAATGGGCTCAAAATAACAACTGTGAGAATGGAGCTGTATTGGTACTTCATTCTATTGTACAGGGTATCTATGAGTTGGCACCGACTTGATGGGACATGACAACAACAACACCATTCTTGTAAATATTTACAATCTCAAAAACTCTATCTCAGGTTGCTATGAGTAGCAATTTACTAGAAGGCATTGGGTGAGTTTTGGTGGTGACTTTAGCATTTATGTACAAATTCTGTGATACATATCCCTCAGGAAGTGAAGCTTAGTATACTTCCTTATGCATATGTGACTTCCTTTTAAGGAATGGAATGTGAAAGGGAAAAATTATTACTATTTTGTGGATAAATATGGTGAACACTACCAGAAATAATATATATTGACATCATATATCCTTTGATATGATATACTGGGGAAAGATTTTCCCTTCTGTAGTTTATTTACCCAAATTTATAACTTCAGTTTACTCAGGAATAATCAGCAGGAAAATTTAATCTGGGGGACATTTACAAAATGCCTCCACTGTCAGGACTGTCAAAAGATGGAAGAACTGTCACAGATTGAAGATTGTTCTGGAGATGCAGCAACTAAAAGCCCTGTGATATCCTGGATAAGAACTTGGGACATCAAAAGGAAATCAGAGTAAAGTCTGTAGTTTAGTTGTTAGTATTGCATCAATATAAGCTTCTTAGGTTTCAGAATTATACTATGCTTATGTTAGATCTTAACATTATAGAAAACTGGGTAGAAGGCATATGAGAACACTCTGTGCTACCTTCCTGGCTGTTCTATGCATCTAATGTTATTGCAAAGGTAAAAATCAAAACACAGCCCATGAAGAAAATGCATGTGACAAGAAATTTGCATTGGTCATATCCACAAGAGAAAGTATCTTTATGTAAAATCACAATGATGTTTCAGTAGCATAATTTTCAAGTTACAGATTATGGTTTTGAAAACAACCATTAGAGCAAGGCTACTTTAGAGCAGATATCAAGTACATCCATGGAGCTCCCCTTTTTACCAACACATTCACCAACACGTAAAGGACAAAGGGATGAATCCACCAACATGTGCCTCCCTGTGTTAATCTGGGTAAACTAGAGAAACAAATTCATAGACACTTATATGTGTAAAGGAAATAAATTTATATAAAGAGTAATTGTATATTAAGAAAACATCCCGGCCCAGATCAAGTCCTATATTAGCCCATATGTCCAGTACCAGTCTTTAAATTTCTCTTCAGACTCATGCAACACATGCAATGGTGCCAAGTATAGGAAGATCCCAGGCAAATGGGTGGAAAGTCTTGTGAGTCCTGTGGTGGTGGCAGTATCTTTGCTTGGGCATAAGTCTCTACTTGGCTCCTCCAGCTACAAGGCTCTGGCTGCCATCAGCATAGCTCCATGTGGCTTGTCAACAGGAATGTCTTCCAGGGAGTGAGCCTGTATATGGCCTCCGGTGAGCTATTTATCTTTGTTTGCACCTCCCAAATGAGGTATCAAGCTGTTACCAGGTTGACAGGCTAGACTCCACCCCTTTGCAAGCTGACAGGAGATTATGTAACTGCC
>NW_022106189.1:9202177-9230693 GCF_000313985.2 Echinops telfairi | reverse complement strand
CCCCTATTCTCTACCACTAGTGAGTTACAGGAGTTAAGGTTTGACCTGTCTGGGCCTCCATGATAACATCTGTAAAGGTAGAGGTTGAACTCTCTGGGTCTGGATTGCTGAACTCAGGTGATAATCATATCGTTAAACACTGGGGTCCAACAGAAAGTCAGAAAATTTGCATAGTAGGATCACAGTGGCTGTAGGCATAAATGATACTGACAACAACTAACACTGACTCTTGCCACGTGCTGGATGTTATTCTAAGCACTTTCTATAATTTACCATAATTGTCATTCTCATCCTATTTTATAGACCAGAAAGCTAAGGCACAGAGAGGTAAAGTGAGCTGCTTGGGCTTACACAGCTCTTGAATGGTACAGCACGTATTCAAGTCTGTACTATAAAAGGAACACCAGTTGTTCTCTGCCTGGAATGAACAGGGATGAAAGTGGGAAAGAGGATAACATCTTATGATGGTTTCCCTCTCAGGCTCCAAGTCAGGCAGGGACAGGGCCTGCCTCCTATCACAAAGTGCAGACAATGAAGCCAGACCCTGGAGGCCTCAGTCCTTCACATGGAGGAAAGAACTCTGTACTCACTCCCCTATAGAAGCAATTTCCTTTCAGCTGCATCCCTCTCTCATGGCATCTCTTCTACCTCCTATTTATTTTTTCTCAGCAATCTTTTATTGATAGAATCTTCTTGTGTGACACATATGGTTCATTTATTGCTTTTCCTCTATTGGTTTTAGAAAAATTACAGTGATAAATATTCATTATAAGGATATTCAAATAGCACAGTAACAAATAACAGAAGAAATGAAAATGTCTCCTTCCCTTTACTCTGTGCCTCCCTGCCCTTCCCCCAATTCCACTTTCTAGAGATGACTTCAGTGAGAAGGCATTTCCTCAGAATATGACACCCCAAATAGGGCCCATGACAGCAAAGACTATGCCTGTCTCATTCACTTTGTTTTCTCAGGAGAGAGCTTGGCAGAGTGGTACAGAGTGGTCAATTCTACACAGGTTAAGTAAATATATATATACACACTGGGGTTCCAGTTCATATATGCACCATTTTATTCCAAGCAAAATAAGCTTAAACATGTTTCTGTGACCACTGAATGATTACAGATAAGTTCTTAGTAATACTTTTATCTTAGTCTCGTGGGAGTACATTAAAAAAAAAGTCCCAATCAAAACAATTATTTTGTAGGGGATCTGATGAGCCAGCTAAATTCAAGACAGAAAGGTTCAAATGTATCAACTTGATAGACTTTTTTCAAAAGACACTGAAAAATCATGGACACTTATGAAATTTTAAGAAAACTGAAAATTGTGTTAGTGAGGAAATAGCCAGGAAAGTTATCTTAAGAAGTTTCGGGGGATTTTTGTATGTGCCATATTCATAGGTAATAAAAGCTATTCTATGAGAACTTCATTGGAGAACCTCAGCCTATCCATTCTATAGCCTTGATCTTGCTTCTTCAGACTTCTTTTTGTTCCCCAAACTCAAAGAACAATTAAAAGGAATATGATTTGAGTCCCTTGTTTTGACTTGGTATAAATCAAAGAGATAATGTATTTTCCAGGAAAGGTTCGCGAGATGGAAACACTATCTTCAAAAGTGCATAGACCTAAACGGAATGTACATGGAGAAGCAATCACCTCATCATTTTTATTCTTTTGTTTGTTTAATAATGGTGTCTGTGACCCTGTAGCAATACTTTTTGACTCACTGTCATTTTTTTTGAGTATTGAATGAGTGTTTTATTTAGCAGCTTGCTATTTTTTCATGAAACAACATTGACACTACTCATTATAAAACCTACATACCTACTTCATTCTTTTTAGTGCAGATATACCTTAACATATTTTGTCTTCCCCTCAGAGTGAATGAATTCTTCAGGAAGGGAGATAATGCTAAGGAGTGGAATTGCTGAGCTAAAGAGCTTAACTTTATTTTAGAAATGATAAGGGACCCCATGAGAACTGGAGAGAGAGTGGAGGGAGGATGCAAGGTTTTTGAGGCCACAACTCTTTCCAGTGACCTTAATCACCATCTTTCAGCTCAGGCTTAGATTGGGTTTATAAGAAGAAAAAGTTCCTCCATTATTCAGAGTAATAGCCATTGAAATCCATCCATAAGGGTCTTCCTGGATATTTAAAACGCTTATTGTAACCCTGGCCTCAAGTACTTTGTACTTTGTGATTTTCAAAATACTTTCCGTTGCACTAACTTCTCTTGATCTTATGTTTCCACAATGTAAGCTGGAAAGGTATTATAATCCCCACTTTACATACAAGGTGAATAACAGCGAAAGTCACACATCAACCTGCAGAAGTAAGAACAGTGTGCTCACAGGATTATCACAGTTGTGTTCAGGAGGAGTACCCGTATAGGATATGATTTCCTAGAGCAAATTTTGTGTGTGTGTGTAGGGGTGTAAATATACATATAAGAAGAAGTTGTTAATTAAAAGTCTTCACAGTGACATTAATCATGTTTATTACATCATTCAGCCATCACCACAATCCATTTCCAACTTCTTCCATCACCCTAATAAAAGTAGAGAAACTTTTTGAGTGAAGATATATTTATTCTTGGGATGTTTAATAGATGTCTTATGAGAAAAACGAGTAAACATACTAGATGTCTAATCTGTAGTAAGCTCTGTTAACCCCAAATGAGAATGTCCGAGCAGTTTCTCTGATTAGACTACGCAGTGGGAGAAAGGACTTCAGCAAATAGAACACCGTAAGAAAGTGCCCTTTGGGTCTTCCCCACTGGGTTTTAGGCCAGGTGAGCTATTGCTCCTACAAAGAGAACATTGATGCTCAGACATTGTACAATGTTGTCAAGGGTGGCTTACAATTCAGTTAAGTTAGTGCTTTTAATTTTCTTAATTGGAGACTTTAATAGCAGGGTCATTCGTGACAAACACTGATTGAAATGGACACTGTTTCTGATTGGTGTCTCTGTTGGGAATTCTCGCTCTTCTTTATCTGAGAGAATTCACCAGAGTCAACCTAGGGGTTTTTGCAGGAGAGTCCCACTCCTGCTCATGGCTGCTGGCTGGTGGTTCGGTAGTTGATTAATCTGGAGCTGCTGGTAGTCATCTGGACATTAGGTGAGCGAGCACCCCCGAAAATAAAGACAATGTAATGAAGAGCAGAGACAAAACCCTCATTCCAGCTGTCTCTGAAATCTCACTATTCCTGAACATTTCAGTTGACAGAGTTGCCATGAAACTGACCTCCAACTCACAGTGACCACAGGACAACGAAATGCTACCCGGTCCTAGGACATTCCTATGATTATTCGCACATTGGACCATTGTGATCCACAAGACTTCCAGTAGAACTCCAGGACGTTCTTCCTAGGCCATCTTAGACAGAAAGTACTGCAGAAACCTGCTCATCAACACACAAACCTCCACTGACAAAGAGGTGGTGTCTGCACATAAAGAGCATGGGTTGGTAAACCTAGGACTCCTGCGTTATCTTATCATCATCTCACTGCCATTGAGTTGATTCCAACTCATAGCAATGCTATAGGGTAGGGTAGAAAGAACTGCCCTTGATAGTTTCTGAGCCTGTAACTTTTTACTGGATTAGCTAGCCTGTTTTTCTCCCACTGAGGAGCCGACTTTTGAACTGCTGACCTAACAGTTAGCAGCTCATTGCCTAACCACTACACAACCAATGCTGATGAGTGGAAGGTGAAAAATCTACTGCTGTACCAGAACAGCCTCTAAGAGAGTCAGTAAATACCACCACCCTCATTTAAAAAACCCAGTGTGGTCTTCATCACGGAAGGATTCCTCATAAGATACAACCTTAGGACACAAATATTAAGCACACATAGGATAATAATTTACATTTTATGGGCAATTTTAAAAACAGCAGTCTAATACATCATAAACTTCACAGATCTAAATTATTCTATGAGTTTTGACAAATGTGTGCACATCCCTACCAAGGCACAGAGCAATCCCTTGTGCTCCTTCCCAGTCACTTTCTCCCACTCCCACCTCAGAGGTTACCACTGTTCTGATTAATTTCACCAAAGATTAGTTTTGCTTGTTCTTGAATTCATATCAATGAAATAATGAAGAATATACATTTTTATGTTTGACTTCTTTCCCTGAACTTATTGCAAGGTTCATCCACATTCTTGCAAATAACATCTCACATGTTTGAAATCTCTGGATGTACTAGGCACTGTGTTCGACACCTTATAAACATACTTTTTAATCTATGTACCAATCAATGGTGTGTTATTGTTTTTAACTTTTATTATGAATTGGGTGAGTGTTTATGGAGAAAATACCAGTTTTATATTTACTTGCAATATACTCCACCACATTCAAGGAGATAATTGCAGCAAAGATAAATACACATATATACAAATATCTCCTGTCAAATGTGTTGTGTGTGTGTGTTATGTACTCTAACTCTTCTTCCCACACCTGTTCAACCTGCATGTCTATCTATGCATTATCTTACAAACCATGGTTACTACAACACCAGTAGGTATATAACAGTATTTCCCCCTGTTGTCTTTGACTCCTGCAAACTTTCTAATATCTTACCCTACTTCCATTATTTTTACTGATTTCCCTCAATTTAACACTTACAGCCTATAGCTATAATATAGGTTATAGTATGGTATGGCATGGCATGGTATGGAGTATAACCTATAGCCAGTGATTTCTTCTTCCTTAACCTCCCACCCCTGATAAACATCAAAGAATGTTTCTTTTTGTGTGAAAAGCTTTTCTTAGTTTTTTACAATACTGATCTTATACAATATTTCTCTTTTTGTGATTGACTTATTTCATTAGTATAATAGACTCTGGGTTTATATATGCTATTGTAAATAGTGCTGTTGTGAACATGGTTGTGTATATATATATATATATATATATATATATATTAGTGTTGTAACACTAATGTCTTTGTGTTATATGCTAGTTTTATGTTAAAGTCTATTTTATCAGTAGGAATATTGCCACTTCTCTTTTTTGATTCCTATTAGCTTGATATAATTTTTACATTGTTTGAATTTAATCAATTATTCTTTATGTCTAAGGTGTGCCTCTTTCCTTATTCCTTTTTTCAAAATAATTTTATTGGGGGCTCATACAACTCTTATCACAACCCATCCATTCATCTTTTGTGTCAAGGACATTTGTACATTTGTTGCCCTCATCATTCTCAAAACATTTGCTTTCAACTTGAGCCCTTGGTATCAGCTCCTCATTTTCCCCCCTCTCTCCCTGCTACCCACTCCCTTATGAACCCTTGATCACCTATAAATTATTATTATTTTGTCATGTCTTACACTGTCCAACATCTCCCTTCATCCACTCTTCTGTTATCCATCCCCCAGGGAGAGGGTTATATGTAGATCCTTGTAATGGGTTCTCCCTTTCTACCCCCACTTCCCCCCACTCTCCCGGTATCGCCACTCACATCACTGGTCCTGAAAGGTTCATATGTCCTGGATTTCCTGTGTTTCCAGTTCCTATTTGTACCGGTATACGTCCTCTGGTCTAGCCGGATTTGTAAGGTGGTATTGGGATCATGATAGTGGCAGGGGGGTGGGGGTGGGGGAGGAAGCATTTAAGAACTAGAGGAAAGTTGTATGTGTCATCATTGCTACACTGCACCCTGATTGGCTCGTCTCCTCCCTGCGAACCTTCTGTAAGGGGTGTCCACTTGTCTACAGATGCACTTTGGGTCCCCACTCCATATTGCCCCTCATTCTGAATGATATGATTTTTTGTTCTTTGATGCCTGATACCTGATCCCTTCGACACCTTGTGATCACACAGGCTGGTGTGCTTCCTCCATGTGGGCTTTGTTGCTTCTGAGCTAAATGGCTGCTTGTTTACCTTCAAGCCTTTAAGACTCCAGACACTAAATCTTTTGATAGCTGGGCACCATCAGCTTTCTTCACCACATTTTCTTAAGCCCCCACTTTGTCTTCAGCAGTCGTGTCGGGAAGGTGAACATCATGGAATTCTAGTTTAATACTAAACCTATAAATATATGCACATAGATCTAGTTCCCCATTGTCATATATAAATATATTTACAAATGTACATGTCTGTATTTAGATCTCTATGAATGCCCTTTCCCTCCTAGTTCTTTCTTCTATTTCTTTTTACATTCCTCTGTCCCACTATCAAGCTCAGCCTTCATTTGTGTTTCAGTGATTCCTGTCAGTTACATTGCCCTTGATCAAGCCCTACCAAGCCTCCTACACCCTCTTCACAACTGATTTTGGATCACTTGTTGTTCCCTTGTCCCTGTGTTTGTTAATGCCACTTCTTTTCCTCTTCCTCCCCCTCTCCCATGTCCCCCCAGAATCATTGGTCCTGTTGTTTTCTCCTTCAGATTGTTTATCCAGCCTATCTTATCTAGATAGACCTGCAGAGATAGTAATATGCACAAAAACAAGACAGAGCAAAACAAAGCAACAAAACAAAAAAAACCCAATGACCCAAAAAAAGAAAAACCTGTAAATAGTTCCAGGTCTGTTTGTTTATCATTAGGAGTGTTTTCTGGTTTAGTCTGATGGAGTACCAAGCCCTGGCCCCAAAGTCTATTTTTGGTATTCCCTCAAGACTTCCTTGCTCTGCTCCCTTTGCTGTTCTGTTGCACACCCTTAGTGTTTTGCCTTGGCGTGCTGTGGTCAGATCGGGCACAATTCCCACACTGTGTCTCCAGTGTTGTCCCCTGTAGGACTATGGGTCAATGAAGGATGTCGTGGCTCATAGTTGGGTTGGCCATATGGTCCTCGCTGTGCTTTGGCTGCTCTGAGCAGGGATATCATCCTCAAGACTTGGTGGACCAGGATGTGCTCCACTCTCTTCCTCCCCCTTCATTTGCTCCCATGTGCTCTGATCAAGCATGTCCCTCTCCCTGGGCTGTAGCTTCAGTGCTGTCCTCTGAAGTAAATTCTTCTGGGGGGTCTTATTTCTTTTTAATAAAAAGAATAACTGTTTATTATAATAGATTTAAGCATGATGAGAACTACAAAGGAAAAATAAACCTCTCTAAAACTTACCACCTGGAAACTAATGCTAGCAGTTGTTGAACATAATTCCTGACACCTCTCTAACTGTATAGATTGAAGGAATAGATAGAAAGTTGGGTGCAAAGTTTTCTAAGAACAGGATTATTTTTTATATTATGTTAGGTGCTGTCAAATCAGCTTTAATTCATAGTGATCCCACTTACAATAGAAGAAAACTTTCCTAACATCTAAATATGAGAAGATAACCATGCAAGAAACTAAAAGAACCCCAAACAGGGTCCCATTATCTTATCTACTCTGTACTCTCTGTCTCTCTACTGATGAATTAATCCATTCACACTTAATATAATCGTAATCCATTTATATTCAGTGTAACTGTCAGTTGTCAGGTGTGCATTTGAGTCAGTTCTTGCACAAGCAATCCTGTGTACAACAGAATGAAACATTGCCGATCCTGAACTAGCCCCATAATTGTTATATCTAAGTCTATTATTGCAGCCACTGTGTCAATCCATCTAATTGAGAGTCTTCCTCTTTTGGAAAAATTATCATGATTATCAGTAAGTATGAATTATTTTTGTTATTTTGTTGTGTATTTTTTAGTGATACTGCTGATTTCTTTGTTCCATATATTTTTCTGTGCTGAGTTCAATTTGTCTAATTTTTGGCATTCTTTCCATTTCTGTTGTTTTAGTGTTTATTAAATCTTTAAGATTTTCTTGTTTTATTTTGATAAGGTCTACTCATTTTCTTTGAAGTTACCTTGTAATTCATTATTTTTTCCCAAGATCAAAATAATCTATTCTATCTTGAAATCTGTTTTACTTCCTATCCATTTGGAAGTACTTTACCTAAAGATGTTCTCTGTTACTTTGTTATAGTCTTCATTACAAATTGATATCTCTGGTTCAAGTTTTTAGTCTTGCAGAGTTGTTTTCTTTTAGATGCTTCCTTATTTGGGTTAACTTCAGGGTGGTGTTTTTATGCATGTTAATCTCATGTTGTTGTCTAATGTTGTTTGTTTTTTATCCAAAGAAGGCCCATTAATATTTCTTTTAAGTTTAGTTTGGTTTGTTTTATATCAGTTCATTTAATTTCTATTGATGTGGACATATCTTAATTTCAGCAACATATTTGAAGGACTATTTTACTCAATATCTAATTCTTGGTTAGCATTTTTTTCTTTCAGGATTTTATATATGGTATCCCATTGCCTTCTTGGCTGCATTAGCTCCTGCTGAAATTTTATAGCTTAGTCTTACCGGTTCCTTTTGGTTGGTAATTATTAATTTTCTCTGAGCTGCTTTCAGGATTGTATCATTGTCTTTTGTTTTAAAGATTCATCTTGATAGGTCTTGATGATTTTCTTTGGAGGTCTATTCTGTTTGGGGTTGGCTCAGCTCTTTGAATGCATACCTTCTCATCTTTTTGTAATAACACTAGAGCATTTTATTCTGATAGCTGTTTAACAATTTTCTCTGTGCTTTTTGCTGTCTCTTTCTGTTCTGGAATTCCAGTTACATATAAGCAATTCCTCTTAATGGTGTCCAACATTATTCTTAGGTCTCTTCAGACATGTTCCTGATCTCTAGCAAATTAGAATTAAGAAATTTGTCTTCAAGCTCACTTATTTAGTGTTCCATTGATTCAATTCTATTTAGTTTCTTTTTCCATGCATACCTATTTCTGGAATGTTAATATTAATGTTCTGGATCTCCGTTTGCTGCTTTTGTATGGCTTCTAATTTTTAAAATTCATTTTGTCAGTTTGCTCTTGTAATGTTTCCATAAAGTTGTCTAAACTTTTTTTCGTGTATTTTTTCTTGCTTTCTTGACCTTTCTCTGAATCTTCTAAAGGAACCTAAATTCAAAATTCTTTTGAATTTCTTATCAGGTAATTAATGCCAGTTTCCCCTCAAGAAAGGTCTTCTGGTTTTGTATTTTGGCCATTTGTTTGAGTAACTCTATTTTGTTTCTTCCTATGAATTGAAAATGTTTGCGGCCTCTAAGACAGCAGGGTGCTGTTGTACCTGTATTTAATTGATGTTTGTATGTTTGTATGACCTTAGGGATTCACCGTTCTGCCTCCTGGTGGATGTGATAGAGAATGTGCGTGCTGTTCTTTGTTAAGTTCGGTTAAGAGTGTGTTGGATTGCTGTCTGTTGACGATCAGGTGGTACAGGATTTCCTCCATTTTAAAACTTAGAACCTGGGGCTTAGAGAGCTTATGTCACTTACTCAGAGACACACTGTAAGAAGTAAATCAATCAGAGGTGAGATGAGCTGTCTGACCACAGAGGAGGCCTAGAAAACCCTGCTGTCGGTCTCTTGCACTGGGCAGGCCAAACTCCAAGGCTGGAAAGCAGGAGTAGCCCGCCTCAGTTCCGTCTCTCTTCACTATCCTGACTGATCCTCTTTTCTCTCTTTCCTTTTTCCTTGTACTTGTACTTCAAGTTTATATTCTATTCCCTGTAGCAGGGGGTTCCCTTCCCCCACTCTCCATTTGAAGGGGGTTGGAGAGAGAATAGAAGGTATGGATGGGGCTGCGAGTTACTGTTCCTTCTTAGTTCTCTCTGTAATGGTTTTATGTGAATTCATAAATGGAGGGCCTGTCAGGAGGAAGAGAAATTATCTACAACTATGAAAAGGGTGAGGGAAAGTTAAAAAAGAAAACAATTGCCACCCATATGGAATTTTTTTGAAAGATAAGATGCTACTATTCAACGCTTATAGATAAGTCTTTGAGCTGTGCCCAGCTGCATATTTAGCTGAGTCTATCGAACCTGGTTGATATGTCTTGCCGTAACATCTAAAAGTTAATGAGTGGTCAGACATTTCCAGTGGCGGCCAGGAATGGGGACAGCTGCATTTGTTTGGAAAGCTCTCTGATCAGAAGGGTAAGGCCCCTGATTCTGTCCCTCTGGGTTTCCTTCTACACTTTTCCCCCAGACCTTCCAGCCCAAATCTCTTGAGATCTGTTTGGAGAGAGAACAGAGGGGATAGATGGAGCGGCGAGTTAAAAAACCCACCTGGGTTCTTTGAGAAAGAGCAGAAGAGACAGGTAGAACAGGGCAGGTGCACACAAACAAAACTGGGAAGGTTAGAGGATGGGACAAAAGTCTCCTTTTATGTTATTGCATAAATGTTACTGATACAGAGCATTTGCAGGATGTATGCTCTTGAACAAGTTGCTTAACCTCGCCTGCTATTTCTTCAGCTGTAAAATGGGGACAATAATAGTACATACCTTACCAGATTATTGTGGGGGAAAAAAGACTGTTAATACATAAAACATGCTAGCACAGTTTCTGGAGGATAATATGCACTTGGCAAATGTTTATTATTATTTTATTGTTGTTGTTGTAACTGTGCAGTCTGTCAAAAGAGAGTCTTATCTTGACTCTATTATTCACTTGCTATGTGTCTTTGAGCAGGGCAGTTTCCCTTCCTGTGTCTCAAGGTCCTTAACTGAAAATCCAAGGGATCAATCCAGCTCAGATATTTCATAGTCTAGACTTCCTGGATAAGGACCGTCGGTGGTGCAAATGGTTTGCACTTGATTAATAACTCAATTTTCAGAGGTACAGATCACCCAGCAGTGCCACAGAGTAAAGTTCTTGAGATCTGCTTCTGTAAACTCTGGGGAGCACTTCTACTGTGTATCATATGGAATTGCTAAGAGTCGGAATCAGCCCAATAGGAATGGGTTTGTTTGTTCTAGACGTCCCAGAAGGACAAAATTCAGTCAATGTCATCCTGATCTCCTTTCTACTTCTCTTTCCCACTTGAACCTGTCTGAAGACATCGGCAAAACCCTATATCTCTAGATGGAGGAGCTAGAAATCTTGTAGGCAGGCTCCGGATGAAAAATATGTTTACTAACTGCTTTCTAGAGGAAGATGCTTTCAGCCATCACACTGTTCACATCCTTGCTCAGCCACTGACTAGCTGCTGGACAGGACGCTTGTTGTTTAACCTTTCTGAACCTCAATGTCCTCTTCTGTTAAATAATTGCCATCAAGAGACTCCAACTCATGGTGACCTCACGTGTGTTCAGTGATCGATTCTTTGGAAATTGATCATTAGGTATTTCTTCCTCATTGTCTCTGAGTGGACTCCAACTTTCAATTACCAGCTGAATGTGTCACCATTTGCACCACTATGGATTATAGCAGCCATCTCATACTGTTTTTGTGAAAAGAAACAGTGATTTATAATTAAAGAATAGATCATCAGGCTTTCTTTCCTAGATGCCTCTGAATGGACTTGGATTTCCAGTTAGCAGCAAAAAGTGCTCACCACCAAAGATGATAGCAACGGTCTCATCCTAGAATTGTGAAGAGCTAATGTAACTTTGCAACGAAAGAGATGAGCACCATGTTTATTTGACACAAAATCAGTTCTTGATAAATATTAGCTATTTTGTTTCACTCTGATGAACTATCCTGATAATGATTATCTCTTCCTTTTCAGGTGAGTGTCAAGCACAAGCAAAAAAAACAAAACAAAACCAAAACCAAAAAACCCACCTCATGGCCATCAAGTCGATGTGACTCATGGTGACCCTGTAGGACAGGGTAGAACAGCCCTGAGTTTACGGAAGTAGAACGCCTCTTCTTTCTCTCGTAGAGCTACTGGTTGTTTCAAACTGCTGACCATTCAGATCATAGCCCAACGCAAAACCACTACCTGACCACAGGACTCTAGGAGAATAGCCTCCCCTTTCTTTGCTCTTGTCAACACCCATCCTTTTGGCATGTCAACAATCTGTCATTTGCCATATTTTGGTGGCTTGCATGTTGCTATGATGCTGGCAGCTATGCCACCAGAACTTTAAATTCCAGCAAGAGCATGTGAAGCCAGAGTAAGAAAGTCTGCATCGAAAATTTAGTCAACACGACCTTTATAGATCACATTACCTAACTCTCCAACTTTGGACATACCATCAGGATGGAAAAGAACCTCATGCTGATGTGCAGTGAGGGTGAGGAAGATTCTAAATGACATGAATTGGCACAACAAAAGAACCGGAACACGCTGATAATCATAAAGGTGGTGCTGGTTCAGGTAACATTTCATTTTGGTATACATCAGGCCTTCATGGCAAATATCCATCCATCCATCCTTTTGCCCTTCCTTGCTTCCTTCTGTCTTTCCATTCATCCTCCCATCTACCTATACACCCACCTATCCATCCATTTATCCAACATGTGTCTGTCTATCTATCATCTATCTATCTATCTATCTATCTATCTATCTATCTATCTATCATCTATCTATCTATCTTCTATCAATTGATGTATCATCTATACATCTATTTTTCTGCTCTTCAGAGGCACTGGGTTTTGCTTCCATCTACATAGTTGTGTGTATATACATTCACATATGGACACTAGCATGTATATCCACACACATGCCCCTACCTTTTGGCTCTTAGTAGCACCTGCCTTGTCTGTCTTTTAAGAGAGGGCAGAAGCAAGGATCTGGCATGTGATTTGTGGCCTGAACACAATGATTTGCAGGCCAAACTGGCCTATCCGTAGGCTCAACAGCAATTCCAGCTGCTCAGTAAACACAGCCTGTGTCTCAGGAGTCAGGTAAACTGTGTGCTAAGACCCATATTTAAGATCATCCTTGGACAGGAGCTAGCAGTGAGAAAGCCAAGGGTATAATTTTCTATTAGTTTATCATGAGCCTCTAGGCTTGCCTGCAGCTCAGCAGTCTCTTTTGGAATTTGTTTTGCAGCTGGTGGTAGTCTAAAAACACATGAGCCCTGGACTTTTCCAAGAAGAAAAGATATTTTCTATGTATGTGAACACTTCTGAGGCCAAGTATACTGTCCTCTACCCACCCCCACCCTGCTTTGTTCTTTCTTTTCTCTGCCCTTTGTTTACCCACCCCCTCGTTTTCCCTCCCAAATGCTTGAAATGAATTTATATGTCACTGAAGGCTCCACGTCCACTTCATCTTTACTTTCCTCCCCCTTCCATCCCTCAGACCAATATTTAGAAGTGAGGGGTAAGGAATCCGGAGGGTTTTTCTTTTTTCCTTTTCATGAAGCAGTTTATTTCACTTTATGTAGTGTTTCCTGTTAAACCTTCCATTTTTTGTCCCCACCGTATCCCTCCCCTCCCCCTGTTCCTACCCTCATCCTTAGTCTTCTTGTACAAAGTCTTGTATATTGGTGCATAAACCACATTACTTCTTTGTTTTTCCTTATAACAATGGTGATAATAAATATTGACATTTGTAAGATTAACTGAGTTTGCTAAGTATAATGTTCTCTAGTTTTGTCTACGTCTTGTGCTGTTTAAGAGAGTTATTATTTTTTATTGATGTATAAAATTCCATAGTATGAATATATCAGTGCTCATTTATCCACCCCTCTATAGTTGGGGTTTTGGTTGTTTCCATGTTTTTGCTATCATGAGCATCATAGGAGTATATATTCTGTTAATATTATATTCTTAAGTTCTTTGGGGTATAAACCCAGTAAAGAGATTTCTGGATCATAAGGTTCTTGGATTTGCATTTGTTTAAGGAAGTACCATACTGATTTCCATAATAGCTGTACAACTCTACACATTTCTTCTAGCTCTCCACATACTTACAGCATTTTCAGCTTGATTGAATTTTGTCAAAAGTGTTGGTGTGAGGTGACATCTCATTGTTGTTTTCATTTGTATTTCTCTTATTGTTACTGATTGCAAACCTTTCTTCATATGGTTTTTGGTAAATTGCCTTTTGTTTATGCCCATTTTTATTGAGCTATTTGTATTTTTTTTGTTAAGATGTTGTTTGCTCTAGTTTTGAATATTAGCCCTATAGCTAATGCATTATTACTAAATTTTTCTCCCAATCTGGGAGTTCTTCGCTGATTCTTTTGAAGAAGTCTTTTGTTGTGGTCAATGTCATATTTTTAGTAGGTCCCAGTTCCTTATTTTGTCTTCTATAGTGTGGATATTTTTCATTATGTTTGGTAGTGTGTTTATACCTTGTATTAGAGTTCTTAAGTGTTTATCTATTTGTCCATTGATGGTCTGATACTTGTGTGATTTATATGAAGGTCTTTGATACATTGTGAGTTTGTTTTTTTACATGGTGTAAGTATGACTTTTGTTGCATTCTTTTGCAGGTAAAGATTCCATTTTTTCTAGCACTATTTGTTGAAAAGACTGTCTCTTTTCATGTATTGTAGTTCTTTACAAAAACAATTAGTTCTCTGTAGGGACTGGGTTGTATTTCTGGGTTTTCAATTCTAAACCATTGGTCTTCCGTTCTACCATTGTACCTGGACCAGTGCGTTTTGATTACTTTGTTCTTATTTCTTAATAGTGTTTCATTTACCCTAGGTTTCTTTCCTTTCCATATAATGTTGGTAATTAGTTTTTCCATTTAAAAAAATATTGTGTGGGATTTAGATCGGAATTGCATTGAGTTTCTAAAATAATTTTGGGAATATTGATAATTTCATAATATTTAATCCAGGATCATAATCACTTGTTCCATTTATATAAATTGCTTTTAGTTTCTTGAAGAATATACTTTAGGTTTCTTGAAAGAATATACTTTACGTTTCTTTGTATAAGTCTTGTTTCTCTGGTAATATTTACTCCTAATTACTTTATCTTTTGTGTGGTAAGATAGTTAAAGTTTATTGTACCAACCTGGCCAATAGACACATGTAGGGTTAATTGAAGGGCGGAGGGATAAATGGCTCAGTGAGCCTTGTCTTTCATGTTCTCAGGTCTCTTGCTTTGTGATGGTCAGACCAGGGTGCAGCTGTCTTAGCCAGTTCCTTGCTTCAGCTGGCAAGGCTCTCTTCCTGCAAGACATCCCCAAGGAGAAACTGCATGGACCTACCCTGATGCAGCCCTAGGTGCTGGAGCAGCAGTGTGGAGACCCCTGCCAGTGCTGAGATGCTTACACATTCACTGATTTGGCTTTCCTCCTGCAGTTGGAGTCATTGCGTGTGTTTTGTGAGATGGAGGAGGACTTTGTGGATTGGTGTTGGACATATGGGTTAATGGGTTAATGTTGGACTTGTGGGGTTGGACAGCAATGGGTGGGGATGTTTTCTTGATGTGCACTTACCCTTTATATCAACTCTCTCTTATACATATGAGTTTCTGTGGATTTGTTTCTCTAATGTACCCAGACTAACATGTGGTTATTATAAATGGTATTTTGACAGTTAGGTTTTTGGGTGCCAATAAAGCACTTATAAGAAGATATGGGTAACATATCAATCAGATCACAGCCTGATGAACTTGGATACGTCACTGAGATGAATGGCTTTCTGGAGGTTTCCCCCTCTGCTCCTTGATGGTTGGACCAGTTTGCTGCCTAATCCAGCAGCCTGCCTCATCACGTTTGCTGTGCTCCCTGTGGGCTGTGCAGTGCTCTGCCCCACCTTACTGAGCCAACCCTGGACCATGGTGGACTGTTTCCCTGTGCTATACTGTTCCATGCAGTGGCACCTCCCTACTTTGCCATCTCTGTTGGCTGTGGGCTTACTCCACTCGTCCTGCCATCACTCCAGACGCCGCACCTCCAGCAGGCCGCCTCTCATTGCTCCACCATGAGGCTCCTGTGCGACCTGCTTTGCCACACCGCAGCTACTGGCCTCTGCTACACCTCAACATCTCATCTTCCCACTGTCTGCTTCTTTGGCCCAGGGCTAATGGCCGCAGGAGTTGAAAGGACCTTCAGTCTATTAACTGACCCACAAAAGTGAATTGGTCTGAGCTCTCTGTACTGCTGTGTGGACTAATTTGCTGTTATATTCCTTTTCACTATATAAACAAATCCATTTATATATATATTCATGTGTCCTGGTTCTGCTTCTCTAGAGAGCCCTACCTAATACAGTATTGTTCTTTTGATATCTTTTTTAGTATCATCATCCTAAATGAATACGAATCCAACAGATATCTGGATGTTGGTCTTATAGCCTGCTACACTTCTAAATTTAGTAAAGTGTTATTCAATTTCAATGTATTTCATTTGTGGGAGTTGATCATTCTATGGTTGATTTATAATTTTATAGCACTAAGATCAGAAAATATGATAATACTTTTTATCTGTTTTTGCTTTGTTCTTTCACAATGCTGTAGAGTTTTAATATTTTGGTATTTGCCTTTTGTAGCTGTTGGAGGTTGTATTATTTCTAACTGTTCATTCATTTTGTGGATATGTTCTTTCAAGGCACATCTGAGTTCTTGAATTATAGCATGTGTCTCCTGTCCATTTTTTCCTCCTGTCACTTACAGTAACTGGAGACCATCGCTGTAATATCCATGTTGGGAGTATTGGATCTCTCCTTCTCCAGGAGCTCTCTAGACCCACATCTGTGGATGATGTAGTTACTTATGCTGTTTTCTCCTGTTTCCACAAGTGTGTGGAGATCAACTGCTGCCTTTGAAACATGGTATTATTACTAGTTAATTTGTTTTTATGTTTGACCCTGAATGCAGGGTCAACCCTCCCCCCTACTGTGGAACATGGGTAGTCAAGGGAGGCCAGGCGATGCCACACCTGCATAGCCTCAACAAGGATCAAAGTTGGAAAAAATTAAAAATGGGGTCCATCAATGTCCTGTCTGGAGGCTGGCTCCCATGTCTTCAGGGCATACCTGGAAATTGTTGATCAAACCAGCTCATTTAGAGGAGAGAAGGTACTAATTAGATCATTCATCAAAGTCATCTGCTGCTTTGGGACCTTTATCTGTTGATTTGGGGTGACCTTAGCATAATTTTGTACGGTGGCAATTGAATGGTCTTCTTTCTTTCCATTCATTTTGAAAAACTGTGTCTATGTAAGGTGAGATCTCCTCTGTTGAAGTAGTCTTTAAGATGTGCATAAAAGGGGGGCTCATGGGTCTTATGCAACCTCTATACCTTGGTACTTTGGAGACGATATTAGAAGATTACAAGACCTGAAAGCAGAAACCTGCCTTCAACATGGTATTTATCCTAATAGTCGTGGACTTATACCATCTATGTCCTTTGTGATTGATTAACTTCACTCAGCATAATTGTTTCCAGATCCATTTCTGTCATGAGGTGTTTCCTGGTTTCATTGTTTGTTTTTGGGATGCATGGTTATTTTGTTGTGTGTATGCATCAGGTTCATTATCCGTTATTCTACTGATCAGTAGCTTCTACTGTTCCCAGCTTCTCGCTATTGTGAACCATACTGTAATGAACATGGGTGAACATACATGTCTCTTTGTGTTCGGTCTCTTCTTGCTTTGGGATATATGCCCAGCAAAAGTATTGCTGGATCATATGATATTTCTATGCTCAGTTGTTTTGAGAAGCACCATATCATTTTCCACAATTGTTGGACATGTTTGCAAGCCCACCAGCAGTGTGTAAGAGTTCAGATCTCTCCGTCATGTTCTCCAGCATTTGTTCTCTGGTGGTTATTTTTTTAACTAGGATATTGTTGTGATGAACTCCTCATTGTTTTTTGTTTGCATTTCCCAGATGGCTAGCGATCATGAGCTTTTCTCATTTGTTTGTTAGTCTGTCAAGTGTCATCCCTTGTGAATTGTCTATTCATATCCTTTGCCCACCTTATAATTGGATGATTTCTTTTTTCTTGTTGAGGTGTTCCAGAATTGTATAGATTTTGAGAGTTTGTCCCTTTTCGGTTAGGTCATTGCTGAAGACTTTTCCCCAATTTGTAGACTCTCCTTTTACTCTTTTGATATATGTAAGTTTTTAATTTTTAATATATCCCAGTCATCTATTTTGATATCCACCATGTATATTTCCTTTATTATAGTTGGTTGCCCATGTATGCTCTGCAATAGGGATTTTAAGTGTGTCTCAATTGTATCATTGATGATTCTGATAGTTCTGGGGCTTACATTCAGATCTCTAGCCCACCTTGAGTTCATTCATATGAATAGGGGTGAAGTATGAGTCCTGTTTCATTCTTCAGCAGGTGGAATGTGAAGTTAGTACTTAGTTTTTCCATTACTTTAAAGAATGAAGGTTTTTTAATTATTGGAATTGCATCATTTGTGTAGATTGCTTTATTAATGACATTTTCACAATATGGTTTATTCTTATCTATATACACTGATAATTACTGCATCTGTGTTGGTTTCTTGTAATAATATTCTGTAGTTTTCTTTGTAAAAGCCTTTTGTTTCTTTGGTTAGGTTTATTCGTAGGCCTCTCATCTCTTATGCAGCTATTGTAAATAGTATTGTTTTCTTGACACTTTTGCAGAGCCCTCTTCACTGGTGCAGGATTCTGATTAATTTCTCTTTTTAAATCTAGCACCATGTTACTTTACCAAATGCTTCGATTGTTTTCAACAGCCATTTTGTGGCATCCCAAGATAGGCAAAGAGCTTCTTAAAAAGAACGAAGAAGGTTGGTACTACCAAGTCTCAAAAGCTACAACACAGCCACAGTAGTCAAAACCGTGATTTAAAAAAATCATTTTATTGGGGACTCATACAACTCTTATCACAATCCATACATACATCAATTGTGTAAAGCACATTTGTACATTCATTGCCCTCATTATTTCTCAAAATATTTGCTCTCCACCTAAGCCCCTGGCATCAGCTCCTAACATTTTTCTCTCTCTCCCTGCTTCCCCTCCCTCATAAACCCTTGATAATTTATGAATTATTATTATTTTGTCATGTCTTACACTGTCCGACGTCTCCCTTCATCTACCTTTCTGTTGTCCATCCCCCAGAGAGGAGGTTATATGTAGATCCTTATAATCAGTTCCCCCTTTCTACCCCACCTTCCCTCCACCCTTCTGGTATCGCCACTCTTACCATTGGTCGTGAAGGGTTCATCTGTCCTGGATTCCCTGTGTTTCCAGTTCCTATCAGTACCAGTGTACATCCTGTGGTCTAGCCAGATTTGTAAGGTAGAATTGGGATCATAATGGGGGGTCAGGGATGGGGGAAGCATTTAAAAATTAGAGGAAAGTTGTATGTTTCATTGTTGCAACACCGCATGCTGACTGGCTGGTCTCCTCCCTGCGACCCTTCCATAAGGGGATGGATGTCCCATTATATACAGATGTGCTTTGAGTCTCCACTCTGCACTCCCCCTCATTTACAATGATATGATTTTTTTGTTCTTTGATGCTTGATAACGGATCCCTTCGACACCTCATGATCACACAGGCCGGTGTGCTTCTTCCATGTGGGCTTTGTTGCTTCTGAGCTACATAGCCGCTTGTTTACCTTCAAGCCTTTAAAACCCTAGATGCTATATGTTTTGATAGGAAGGCACCATCAGCTTTATTCACATTTTCTTATGCGATTTTATGAAAAACAGTCATTTTATGAAAACCTTGGGATTATCTATAAATAAAATCATATCATTTGCAAATTTCTAGAGTTTCACTTCTTCTTTGCACAATTGTATTTCCTTGATTTTGTTGTTGTTGTTGTCTAATGATTCTGGTTAAGATTTCCAACACAATGTTCAAATAAGTGTGATAAAGGGCAATCTTGTCTAATTCCTATTCTCAGGGGAAATATTTTCAGTTTCTCAATTGCATGTGACGTTGGCTACTAGATTTTCATATATATCCTTTATTATTTTGATGAGCTTCCCTTCTTTTCTTATTTTATTTGGTGTTTTTATTAGAAATATTTTAGATTTTGTCAAATGCTTTGATAGTTTTTCAAAAGCTGAAAAATCCTTGTATCCCTGTTCTGACTCCAACTTGTGATATAAACATGTTTTGAAAGGTTGTTGGATTC
This sequence comes from Echinops telfairi, assembly GCF_000313985.2. NCBI lineage: Eukaryota > Metazoa > Chordata > Mammalia > Afrosoricida > Tenrecidae > Echinops > Echinops telfairi. Next base: position 9,210,906 of record NW_022106189.1, on the reverse strand, counting down.
TATTGGCCAGAATTTTGTTGAGAAGTTTTGGATATATGTTCACAAAAGATATTGGTCTCTAGTTTTCAATCTTTGTGGGGTCTTTTCCTGGTTTTAGTATTGGGGTCATGCTGGTTTAATAGAACAAGTTTAGGAGTTTGCTGTCCCTTTCTGTATTCTGGAATAGTCTTGTAGAATTGGTGACAGTTCTTCACTGAATAGTTAGTAGAATTTCTTTGTGCAGCCATCTGGTTCTGTGCTTTCTTTGGTTGGATATTTCTTGATGATCTTCTCTGTTTCTTCTTTGGTCTATTCAGGTTTTCTACATCTATCTGTGCTAATTTGGGTAGGTGGTGTATTTATAAGTATTTGTCCATTTCTCCTAGATTATGAAATTTGTTGGAGTAGTCTTTCCATGGTAGTGTTATTCTTTTTATTTCGTTTATATCTGTTGCAATGTCACTGTTTTATCTTTAATTTTAGATATCTTCCACCTCTCTTTCTTTTCCTTTGTTAAGTTTGATAGCCGTTTGTCAATTTAAAAATTATTTTAAACAAATTTTGTTGTTCTTTTTCAGGTTTTAGTTTGTTTATTTTCACTCTAATCATTAGGACTTCTTTCTGTAGTTGGAGGGTTTATACCATTGCTCTTTTTCTAGTTGTTGGAGATGTTGTGTTATGGTATCAATTTTGGATTTCTCCTCCTTTTTATATGTGCCGATTGCTATTAATTGTCCTCTGAAAACTGCTTTCCCTGCTTTCCTAACGTCAGTTTATAATTTTTTGAGGTATTATCATTCTCAGTTTTTTCAAGGAATTTCTTAATTTAATTCAGTATTTAATCGATTACCCAGTAATTTTAAAGTAATATATTGTTTAGTCTTTATGTGTTTCTCTTTTGTTTCTGTTCTTTTATAAAAACAATTTTATTGGCACTTCATCCACATATTATACAATTCAATAGTTCAATCAATTCAAGAGTTAGGTCAACTGACCAAGTATCATATTATATTGTGTTTTGATCCACAATAATAAAATTACAATAATCTCTGTCTGGTAGTAAAGCTGTTCGACTCCCTCGCCTGTGGGCAGAGGAGATGTGCCAGAGGTTTAATCTGACTAATTGCTCTGGAGGTGGATTTTGGGTTCCTACTTTCCTCCATATCCTTCTACAAATCAGGTGTTCACAATTTCTTAATTGATTGTGCATGGGGGTTGCTAGTAGGAAAATTTTTTCCAGTAACAATTGTCATATAAATGCAAGGCGAGCATTCAGATAATAAACATATGATGGTGCTGGGTCCCCTTTCATTGGATGCCCACTAAGTCAAAAGTCTCACCCAAGGTTCAATGACTACCACTTCCATAGCTTTGGGAGTGGGCCATCCTTTGCTTCCTTTCCCAAAAAGAGAAAGGGAATTTCAGGGCAAAGTCCAAGCTACAGGTAGTTTCAAGGTAGGGCTCAGTCCATTCAGTCAGGCTTCCATGTGAAGTTCTTCTTGTGTGGACCTTGGGGGATGCCTTGTTCCCTGTAAGGCCAGAGTCCAAAGTTATCATAGTCCATGGCATGGTTCAATGAAGGTTGAGTAGAAACTTATTCAAAGTCCCTATCCAGGAACATAGAACCGGGTTTAATCTCCCCTTAGGTTTCTTAAAATTATTGCTTAGCACTCCTGCTCGATATGATGTTGCTCCTCCCCATTTACCCACCATACCTACCAACAGAAATACAAGTTCTTCCTATGAAATGGAGGTGCTCCTCTCCCCTGGTATTAATTTGATTTTTTCAAGTAAGGTTCTCCTCTTATTCCTATTACCTGATTTGTCCCAGCCTTGCCTCAATGTTGTATAACCTCAAGAGAATGATATTTTCCATTTTCCCACTTCTTGAAAGAGTAACCCCAGCCAATGTGAGGCTCCTCTTTTGAGGTAGTTCTTATGGGGGAGATGTATGGTTCATGGCTGGTAGGCAGTCTTTCTACCCCTTTGTTTGGGAATTGGTTTTTAAGATTTGTTTAATTGGTGTTTCTCCTTATAGTAGTGGATTCATATATTTGTCCTTTTACGATTAAATGACTTCAATCAATATAATGGTTTCCACATCCCTCTAAACCATGAGGGGTTTCATTGCTGTTTTTAAGGAATGCAAAGTATTCCACTGTGTGTATGTACCATAGTTTCTTTATCCATTCTTCCAATGTTGGAAGCTTTGGCTGCTTCCAGTTTCTTGCATTGTGAACTGTGCTGCTGTAAACATGGGAGAATATACATTGAATCTTTTATTATTATTATTTTGTGTGTGTATCAATATATTTTAAAAATCATTTTATTGGAGGCTCTTATAGCTCTTATAACAATCCATACATCCTTTGTGTCAAGAACATTTGTACATATGTTGTCATCATCCTTCTACTTGAGACCTTGGTCTCAGTTCCTCATTTCCCCCTGCTTCCCCCACCCTTCTTCCCTCATAAGCCTTTGATCATTTATAAATTTTTATTTTTATATCTTACATTGACTGCTCTCTCCCTTCACCCACCTTGTTGCTTGTCCCCCTTAGGGTCGGGGGCAGTTTTACACCGATCATTGTGTTCAGTTGCCCCTTTCTCCCCCAACCTTCCCCTACCCTCATGGTAACCCTACTCCCATTACTGTAGCTGATGGGTTTATCTGGCCTGGATTCCCAGTATCGAGAGCTCTTATCTGTACCAGTGTACATTCTCTGATCTAACCAGATATATAAGGTAGAATTGGGGTCATGATAGTGGGGGGAGAAGAGAGGAACATGAAAGAACTAGAGTTGGTGGTATACTGTACCCTGGCTGGCTAATCCCTTCCTTGTGACCCTTCTGTGAGGGCATGTCCAATTGTCTACAGATGGACTTTGTGTCTCTACTCCATGCCCCACCCCCTTTGTTCACATCAGTATCATTGTTTGTTCTGGGTCTTCTGATGCCTGATGCCTGATCTCATTGACATCTCATGCTCACACAGGCTGGTGTGCTTCTTCCATGTGGGCTTTGTTGCTTTCCAGCAAGATGTCCACTTATTTCTCTTCAAGCCTTTAAGACCCCAGATGCTTTATCTTTTGATAGCTGGGCACCCTCAGCTTTCTTCACCACATTTGATTATGCACCCATTTTGTCTTCAGTGATTGTGTTGGGAAGGTGAGCATCACAGAATGTCGGTTATTATAACAAAGTGTTCTCACATTGAGGAAGTACTTGAGTAGAGGTCCAATGTCTGTCTGCTCCCTTATTATTTGACATATATGTACATAGAACTATGTCTCTACCATTATATATATATTTAGATATGTATGTACCTGTACTTATACCTCTATAAATGTCCTTTGCCTCCTAGTTCTTTCCTCTATTTCCTTTTACTTTCCTCCTGTCCCACTATCATGTTAGACCTTCATTTGGCACCCAGTAATTCCCCTTGGCTATATTGCACTTGATCAAGCCACCAGGCATCCTACACTCTCCTCACCTTTGACCAATTTTAGATCACTTGTTCCCTTGTGCCTGGGTTTGTTGGCTTTCCTCTTCCTTTCCTCCCTCTCCCCTCTCCCATGTCCCCCCAACCCATCAGTCCTATTGTTTTCTCCTCAGGATTGTTTATCCTGCCTATCTTATCTAGATAGACATGAAAAAAACAAAAACAAAAACAAAACAGAAAACAACCCCCACCCCATTCATAGGCAAAAAAAAGGCCTACGAATACTTCCAGGTCTTTCTGTTGACCTTTATGAGTGTTTTCTGCTCGTCTTAAGAAGTGTCATGCCTGCCCACAAAGTCTATTTTTGGGGTTCCTCAGGGACTTCACTACTTTATTCCCCTTGCTGCTTTGTTGCAAGTCCTTTGTGTTTTGCCCACGTGTCAGGTCAGATTGGACACAATTCCCACATGTGTCTCCAGTGTTGTCTCCCATAGCACTATGGATCAGTGAGGGGATGCTGTGTCTCATAGTGGGGCTAGCTCTGGGGTCCTCTCTGTGCATTGGCTGCTCTGAGCAGGAATATCATCCTCAGAACTTGGTGGGCAGATTGCGCTCCACTCTCTTTTTCTTTTGCCTTCCCTCTTAGTTTGCTCCCCTGTGTTCTGAGCAGACATGCCCCTCTCCCCGAGCTGTAGCTTCAGTGCTGCCCTCTGTAGTTCATTCTTCTGGGGAGGGGGCCCATGTAGCTGGGATTAGGGCTACCCCCCCAGACTGCATTTATTATTTTCCTATTGAGCTGTTGCAAGTTCTGTAGATTTCGGTAATTAAACCCTTGTCGGATGTATCATTGTCAATCTACAATCTTCACTAAAACCTGGCCACCATGGGCTATGCTGGTAGTATAATTTCCAGCATCATAGCAACATGTGAGCAACCATAATACAGCAAACTGATAGATGATTGGGAAAAGCTCTTGAATAGGTGCAATCATTTTTTTAAAATGTTGAGATATCAGAAACCAGACAGTAAATCAAAAGAGAGTTCCAGCCAGTGTCCTCTCTCAGCAACTAAGGGCAGCACTTCCAAACCATCACCCCATCTGAATATCAAGAATTGACAGGGAAAACCATATTTTCTGTTTTGATCTTTGAAGAAATGAACCAACATCCAATAAATTACTTTTATTGGGAAGGTGGTCCTGTTCAAACCCAAAGGATTGGTTTTTTTGAGCACTGATGGTGCATTCCTAGAGTGTCTTGTAAATCAAGCCACCAAAGGTCTTCTCTGGTCTGTGGTAGCACAGAAAAGCAAGGCTCCAGGCGCCTGGGGATGGAGCCAGGAAGCCAAGAAACAGTTGATGGGTGAGTTTAGGCCCTGTTAACCTTGGGGTGTCCTAGAAAAGGCAAATCCTAAAGACAAAGATAAATACTCCTGGAAAATACTTCCCAAAGGACTGGAAACTTTTCCCCCTTTTTTTGTACCATTGAGCATTAAGCCTCTAATTGGAAGAACTGGTACCTCTGGGTGGTCAAACCATAGCAACCACAGGGCAATGAAATGGGGGGCTTTATAAGCATCTGTGATGATAGTCCCAGAACATCTAAGCTCATCTCACCTCCCCCTGAGATGTGTGGACAGAATCACATAGCAAATATAAAAATCAACCTGGAATTTACGTATAGGCAACATTTTATGATTTGCTAAACTATTTCACATTCATTGTCACCACGAGATGTCACTGCTCTTAATATTGTTATAATTAGGAAAGGCAGAGAAAAGGAAGGACAAGACTTCAACTCAATCATTCAGCATTTTGCCTCGGGATCCCATTGACCAGAGTGTTTCAAACGGTTTTGCATTATTATTAAACTTAGGAAATGCACTTTACATGATAAACACACACACACTAGACTGAAATAGAAGTATCATGAAATAGGTACTTAACCTAACCTAACCAGTTACCAAAGAGTCACTTCCAACTTGTGGTAACAACCTGTATATCAAAGTATAACTGTGGTTTTCATAGTATAACATAGGGTTTTCAATGGCTGAATTTCTAGAAGATCACTAGGCCTTCCATCTGAGGCACTTTTGCTTGGAATTGAACCCCAACTCTTCAGTTAACAACTGAGTGAGTTAACTGTTTGCACCACCCAGCGTCTCTCAGGAAATGATATGTATTCATAAAATAGTAAAATAAATTCCCCACTTCATGAGTCAACTTTTGTCCCTTTAGGGATAATATCACTCTTCTTTCAAATGTAAGCTTTAGGGAGATAGTATGACATGGAGATTAAGCAGAAAGTTGAGGGTCAGTAAATAGAGGGGTGAAACCCAGCTCTAGCCACTTGTAACTGCAGATGTTGGCCAAGTTACTGTATGTCCTCAACCTCAGTTTCCTCATTTGTGAAGTATCATGAGTAATGGTACTCGCTTCGAGGGATCTGTGGCTGGGTCGCATGAACAGTGTGCCAGCATACAATGGCTTTATAAAGGGATCAAGTCAGGTTAAGACCGAACCAGGTTTATTCTGAATCTAGGGAAACAAACTCAAGTTCATTGGTTTGTTGGCGTCTCCTTCACAGAGGGCTAATCTACCGGAGATTATGGAATGCTTCGTGTTTTCAGAGTACATAACGGTTTACAAAGCACATCCATTTTATCCATTTTAAATTCTAAAACACCTTGGTCAGGAAAGATAAAAGGGTATTGTAATCTCCAACTTTAAGATGAGGAAAATAATTATCATAGAGGGGAGAGAAGTGAAAAAGAGAGTCTGGACACACATTGATACTTTAGCATGTTAAAGTTAAGCAGTTTATATTCAAGTCCAAACTAAGTCTCCATTACCTAGGTGTAGAATGTTGGACAGGTCACTGAACCTCTCAAGAAATTAGCATATCATCTGGATAAAAGTACAGAATAATAGTCGTACCCATGGGGTTATTGTGAGCAGGTGCCATGCTGTGCACGGTGTTTTAGCACCATTTAAGCACTTTCAAATGCTATCTCCTTATTATTAGTGACAATCACAGTAATCAGTATTTATCAGGTAAGTACTGTGTAATAGACTTTTCTAAGAGCTGTGAGGTAGGTGCTAATATTATCATTATTTTATAGCTAAGAAAATTGAGGCACAAGTAAGGTACTAATTCAAGATGACACAACCATTAAGTGGAAAATCAAAATTTTTATCAAGGAAGTTTGCCTTCTGAAGTGGCTCTCTTTACTATGATGCTATGTGTATTGGTCCTGTAAATATTGGTCAAGTAAGTACAAACATTAGTATTAATGTTTTAACATTTTAAAACCATGGTCTCAAGGGATTCTGGCCCATTTGGTCATCTGAGGTCTTTGAAATGAACTTTCTCATTCTTCCATATCAGGCAGATCGGCTTGAATAATGTGTGAAGATTGATTATTTGAATCCTCACTTCCCAACCTGGTCTTCCTACAACCATTCCTCTCTTCGGAAACAAGATGGCACAGAGCGTGGGATGCTGCTGTGAAGATGAGTGTTGCCATGGCAGCAGCTCATCCTCCTCCCTATTCTTTCAAAGGTTCTCTGACACAGGCAACAGTTTCTATGGTAACAAGCTGAGGGAGAATCCATGAAAAAAGGACTTAGTGAGTTCTGACATGGGGTGAATTGGAAATGAAGCGTGGGCATTTGGAAGGCTAGCCTACCATATGTCCAAAAGGGATAGTATCATCGCTGAAGGAAAAGTCCTAGCAACTCGGGTACTAGAAATATTGTAGTTTCTTTCTCATTTCCCACCAAAGGTTCACCTTTTGTCTTCTTCTTCTTTTTTTAAAAGCACAATTTAATACCTTAGAAATAAGATGAAGAGGTGGAAGCTATGCCTGAGAGTAAAATCTGACGAGTACATAATTAAATTACAATGCAGTTGATAGCCCACAAATAACTTTCTAACATGGTTCTAACCCCCTTGGAGAAGTTTCACATGATAAAGTGCTATCTTATTTGAAGTTGCTTAATGCTCAGCTATAGACCACCTTTCCTTTTGACTGATGGCTTCACCCCTCAGACTACTGTGCCCTTCAGAGCCTACACCTTTCTTGCTGCCAGGAAGGCAAGCAGGCTGCTCCACTCCCTCCTGAGGCCATGGCTAGCTGAACCCCGGGATCTGGGCCCACACATTAACATTCACCTTGTCCTTTGCATGATTTCAAGGCAGCAGGCATAACAGGAGAAAAGCCAAGTTTGTGTCAGCACAGTTCCAAAAAGCAGGCTCAGCCGCAAGAGACCACTGGGAAGTGGCAACTGTTTTCATCTCCTCCTGGGTCAGCATATGGGACAGGAGATGGAACAAGGTAGCTCATGCCTATTGCAAGATCAATATGTTCAGGGCATAGTTATGACATTCACATTTATTTAACTCATTTCATTTTTACAACAACTTGATAAGATAAATATCAGTATCTCCATTTTTTTTCAGATTAAGAATCAGAGAACTTGGGTAAGTTATCCAAGACCTTATAGTAAATAATAGAACTAGTTCTCAAAGCACATATTATCTAGATACCTGCTTTTGACTAGATGCTCAGAGGCTCACAGAAACCTTATGTTCAATAGAAGAGAACACTGTGTCTTTTGGAGACAAAGGAGCTAATAAACTATATTTCTAGTACTTGAGTTGCTAGTACTTTTCTTTCAGTGATGATACATTCCTTTCTGACCTATGGTAAGCTAGCCCTCCCAATCCTCAGCATGTTCAAACCCCTTCTACCATGCTAATTATCCTCGCCTTGGTTAATTTTTGAAAGTTGATAGCCAGGTCTTTCTTCCTAGTCAGACTTGATCTGGATGCTCCATTGAAATCTGTCCACTATGGCTGACCCTGCTGGTATTTAAAATCCTACTGGCACAACTATGTTCACAGCAACATGCACCCCACTACAATCTGACAAATATGACAATATGATGGGTGGTAGCAGCATGTCCTCGATGTGGCTATAGTTACAGGAGGGTGTCAAACTAACATAGATGAAAAGATCTGTAGCAATAAGTGGGATTACTGCCAGGGGAGGCGGGAGCCCTAATAAATCAGGGCTCCAGCCCAACATAACTAGTCCTTGGGAACAGAAGGAATTTAAGAGCTCATAAGCCAGAGAAGCCCAAGGATAATTCTAACTTCAAGCACAACTGAAGCCAGTGCTCAATTCTTCCTCGCTGCTTAGCTCAGCTGTTTCCTATCTTGTTGATGTTTTCAGGCTCTCTCTAGGTGATGGCAAAGATGACTGCCAGCAGGGTCCAGACTGACATTCTACCAGCATCTCCCCCCCCC
>NW_022106189.1:9185310-9202077 GCF_000313985.2 Echinops telfairi | reverse complement strand
CCCCCCGCCATCATTCCAGCGAGTTTTGAGTTGATAATGTTGGCTGTGGTTGGTCCAGTTTGTGTTAACAGATCAACTGTCAAACCAACCATGTTAAATGCTATATTCTCATTAGTAATGACTGTTGGTATGAAGGAACAATGCTTGGCTGCTAATGGAAAGATTGGAAGTCTGACACTTAGAGACCTGTTTCTGAAAAACCAGCCATTGAAAATTCTATAAAACACAGATATAATCTGACATACATGGGCCTGTTGTGAACCAGAGTGGAATTTGTGTCAACTGGACTAGGTTTTTGGTTTTGATAGTCTCATGTGCCCAATTTGGGTCATATACCCAACTTTGTAATAATGGTAGGAGGACACTGAGTGTTAGCCAGGGGTTTCTCAAATGAAAATTAGGGTTCTATAACCATAAGACAGAAGGAATGTTGAGTAGGCAAAATCAATAGATGTCTTCAATACTAGCTGTCTGAAATAGATAAGCAAATGCGATTGCCATCGTTTATGTTCACTCTTCATCTCTAACTTCATAAGCCCCAGATTTCTCCTCTCAGCCCAGTAGCTGTGCCAAGCTGGTCTCCCACTTTGCACCCCTATGATTCCCCCTCTCACTCTGCTCTTATATCCCCTTTGCAAGGGCACTGCCTCATTACTTAGGTTTCTGTATCTTTCACCTATCTCTTTCACATTCACCCCACTGAACTCTTCTATCACACAGGATGAGAATCTGTCATTCTTCTTTGCTGTGCTGTCCTTCCTTCTGATATGTCCTAAGTCATTAAAATTCAAAGCTCAGCTTCTCCACTACCCTCTGAGCTCTATTGGTGCCTCCAGTCAGGCACTTGAAAATGCAGATGATTTCCTGAATGGTCTCTGAGCATTTGAAAGCTTGCACACTAGGTAGAGTAAGTGAGGGATGGCTGAGAAGCCTGTAGTGCTAAGTTTCTTTCCTCATACTCCAGACACATCCTCTGAGTTCAGGTCAGCCTATTAACGGATCTTTTCTTTAATCTTTTTGTAATGAATTTGGCAAAGACGTACAGAGCAGATCAGTAGTGCAGAATTCAAATACATTTTGGTTCATTTCATTCGTTGCAACCCCCTCAGTGAAACACCACTCGGGCCACTTCCTCTCTGTAATTCCCATCTTCATGCCTCCTTCTTTCCTAACTCTTTAAACTTTGTCCTTAGGCAAATGCTGCCCCTGTGATCTCAAACGGTTTGTTATTCTTTTCCTTAAAATCATTTTATTGGGGGCTAATACAACTCTTCTCACAACCCATCCATCCATCCATTGTATGTCAAGCACATTTGTACATTTGTTGCCCTCATCATTCTTAAAACATTTGCTTTCTACTTATGCCCTTGGTATCAGCTCCTCATTTCCCTCCTCCCTTCCCATTCCCCAATCCCTCGTGAACCCTTGATAATTTATAAATTATTATTATTTTGTCATATCTTACACTGTCCCAAGTCTCCCTTCACACACTTCCCTGTTGTCTGTCCCTCCAGGGAGGAGGTTATATGTAGATCCTTATAATTGGTTCCCCCTTTTAATCCCACCTTCCCTCCACCCTCTGGTATCGCCACTCACACCACTTGTCCTGAAGGGATCATCTGTCCTGGATTCCCTGTGTTTCTGGTTCCTATCTGTACCAGTGTAGATTCTCTGGTCTAGCTGGATTTGAAGGGTAGAATTGGACATTAAGTCTCCACTCAAGTACTTTCTCAATGCAAGAACACTTTGTTCTATTAAATTGGCATTCCATGATGCACACCTTCCCGACACGATCGCTGAAGACAAAGCAGGTGCATAAGCAAATGTGGTGAAGAAAGATGAGGGTGCCCGGCTATCAAAAGTCTGGGGTCTTAAAGGCTTGAAGGTAAACAAGCAGCCATTTAGTTCAGAAGCAACAAAGCCCACATGGAAGAAGCATACCAGCCTGTGTGACCATGAGGTGTCAAAGGGATCAGGTATCAGGCATCAAAGACCAAAAAATCATATCATTGTAAATGAGGGAGAGTGGAGATTAGGGACCCAAAACCCATCTGTAGGCAAAGGGACATACCCTTACAGAAGGGTCTCCGGAAGGAGATGAGCCAGTCAGGGTACAGTGTAGCAACAATGAAACACACAACCTTCCTCTAGTTCTTAAATGCTTCCTTCCCCACCCTACCACTATCGTGTTCCCAATTCTACCTTACAAATGGTTTGTTATTCTAAGGTGTGCATGTCTAAGAATTGTCTTTGTTCTTACAGATCTGTCTTTTTATTGTTTGGCTGAAAATTGAGCCACAGGAGTGAGTTCATTTCCACACTTGAAGGGTAAATAAGGGCAATGCTTTGGGGGAATCTCCACAAATCGCTCTGTGACCAGCAAGCCTAGTCTTTTTTATGATTTCCATTTTGTTCCTTCCATTCACTCCTGCCATCTCCTCTCTCCCCACTCCCCCACTACCATACTCTATTCAGGACTTTCTAAGGTGATTCTTTTTTGAGCACGGTGGTGGTAGCTAGGCATCATGATCTAGCTCTTCTAGTCTCAGGGTCGTGGAGCCTGAGGGTCATGCAGTCCATTAGTTGATTGGACTAAATGTTTCCATGTCTTTGATTTTCATAACTTTTCTTTCTTCCAGATAGGGAGAGGCTGGTAGTTGTACTTCAGATGGCCGCTCTCAAGCTTTTGGGGCCCCAGTTACTCGTCATCATAGTAAGCTGTAAGACATTATCTTTGTTGACTATGTTATGCCAAATGGCCTTGGTGTCCCCTGAGATTATGGTCCTGGATCCCATTCCAGCAGCACATTCCTTCAAGGTGTTTGTAAACCTGTATCTCATTCATCCCTCCTCGGTTCTCTGTTTCTCTGAGCTTCCACACAGTCTAGTGCTTACTTTGGATCTCCCATCTCCCACTGTGACCATGACTCCTAGGGTCCTAGCCAGTTGTCCTCAAGTAGACTCCCCCTTAAGGTAAGTGACTCCAAGTGTGTCCTCTACAGTGTTTACAGAGTTTCTCAGAAACAAATGGATGGTCTTCCTTCTGAGGCACCTCTGGGTGGGCCTGGACTGCTCACATTTCTGTTTTCAGCTGAGTGCTTTAACCACTTAAACTACCCAAAGACTCCTAGAGTCTTAAAGTCATGGGAATTATGACACATTTGTTTGGCTGACAAAATATTTTTATTGATGGAGATTTTATTGATGAAGACAATAGCCTTTACTATAGAGAACAAACACAACTCAGAGTTATTCCCTAGAAAAGAAAGGATACACAACAGGAAGATAAGTTATCAGGTATGACTTTGTTACCTCTATTGTTCAGAGAGCTTACCTAGGCTATGGAAAATGACTTGGTGCGCCATGCCAAACTTCCAAACTTTGAGCTCTTGATCTTATGTATCAGATGAGAGAAGCATGAATACTTTACCTTTCTCCTGTGAGATAGTCATTAGTGGGGTTCACTAAACATTTCTCACCATGCTGGCACAATATAGGACACTTCACTGTCCCATTAGAGTTACATGTGCACTGTGATAATAAAATGTATAATAATAATATTGCCTCTTCCAGGTGGGGCCTTTCAGGACCAATAAATGATTTCTCATTGGCTCTGTGCGTGTGCCAGGAGTACCAGATTTCAGTGTCTGCTCCATCAGCCTGTGTCCTGATATAGGGAAATAGGAACTCCTAGTTGACCTGCTATGTATATGTTTCAGGAATTCAATGTAAATCTATGCTGTTATAAACCACTGAGGTTTTGAGTTGTTTTTTATTGTAGAAAATCTAGCCTGTCCTGGTTGATATGCCACTCATGGCCTTTTAACAAGGAGGCTGTAGCTATATATAAGTTGTGAAGGCATCTTTGTTTAATGCAGACTCCCCATGTCCACCCACCATTTCCTCATGGAATCTAGCCCTTATCTTTTAGATCACAGCTTATTACCACTTTAGGGCCCTTCTTTGACCAAAATATGTTAAGAAGCTCCTCCCAACCACTTATATTTTCCTCTTCCATCGAAATAAAAACTCAAAATTATTGCCATCATTTTGATTCCAATATATTGAGACCTCCAATATTACTGAGTAGAACTATGCCAGAATGATTTATTGGCAATAATGTTATGGAAATTGATGGCCATTTCCCATGTGCTAGTTTCATCCTTCCTATAAGATTAGAATAACATCTCTGGAAGACAGCACTTAGTTTTCTCCTGTGTCTTCTTTGTGTCAGGTATGTAGTGCATGAGCAATCAATACTTGGCTGACTGCTTTCTCCTTTGCCGGAGTCCATGCTTTGCCTTTCTCATACTGTGTGGAGGGCAGAAGTTCACAAAAGAAACTGGTTCACGTGAGCACCAAAAGCAGATTCTTAGAGGCAAAAGTGAATGAGGGGGGGGCGGGGGGTGGGGCGTAGGGTGGAGAGCTACTACATATGGATAATAAATACAGTGGCCATAATGCCAAAATTTTAAACCTCCTATTTCTACAGCCTGTCTGAACAGAGTTTAAAAACAAAACAAAACAAAAGTTTTATTGTGAATTGGCTGAAGGCTTGCAAATCAGATCCTTTTTTTTTCAATCACTCAAACTTATTTTATCTCATGTTACTGATTGTAATACCCACAATGTAACATCACTTATTCCACTACCTCCTGTATTTCCTGTTTCCCTTCCTCATTAAAAAAAATTCTGAACGTTGTCTTAGGTTAATGCTGTTCTTTGTCTCAAATGGTTGATTATTCGAAGATATATATACCTCTCTCGTGTTATTGATCCTTTTATGGACCTACTGTCTGATTGAAAATAAAACCATGGGACTGAGTTCATGTCCAGACTTGAAGGGTGACCAAAGGCCATCACCTCAGGCACCAGTTTCCAAAGTCATTTGACCTACCGCCTCCTTTTCAGGAAAACAAAAAAAAGTACTCAGCACACCCCTGGTGATTAAAAACCATCATTGCAGGATTGTATGTACAACAGTGTTTATCTCTTTTGCTTTGACTCCTGCTCTCCTCCCAATGTCTTCCTCAGTCATTTTTTGACAACTTCCTCTTATTGCATCTTCCTTTCCCAAGTTAACATAGTCAGTATCTTCCTCTCTTATCTTTGGTAACCACCAAATAATGTTGTTTTAAAAATATATATGCATAAATTTTAATGAGAATATATAAAAGATTCATTTACTTCATTAATGACAGAAACAGCAGGACGGTAAAATTGATGAAAAGAAAGTAGAAGATAGTAGAGGAATTTATAGGCACCGAGAGAAATAATAATAAAATACCACTGCTAAATTATGTACATTACTGGTAAATGCTCTACACACACAATAAAATGATAAATGTTGTATGTATTCTCTTTTTGCAAGAAAAAATCACTTTTAAAAGAGCAAAATTGTTATTATGAATGAGGTGAAGGTTTACATTGAACAATTCATACACCTTCTGATACAACTCATCTAGTCTTCTCAGTGTACCATTACTTATCCTCCTTCCTCTCTGTGTTCTTGGCTTTCATTCTTCCTTTTTTTCCTTCCCTCTGTACTTTGCCTTGAGTAAATACTGTCCTTTTGATCTTCAATGATTGTTATTCTAATTCAGAGATGAGTTCCGTCCTAGACCCGAGGGGTAAGGGCTTTAGGCATGGGAGTCCTACCAGTCTCTATCTAACCAGGACATTTATTCTCTTTATGATTTTGAGTTCAGTTCCCCATTTTTCTCCCATTCTATTCAGGACCTTCTAAGATGGCCCTTTTCAGAGTATTTAGTAATGGCAATTGGACACCATCTACTCTTGGTTTCATTGGTTGTATAGACTGATATTTGCATTAGTTCATTGGACTAATTATTTTTGGATAAACTTCAATTTTCATAACTCTTCTTTCCTTTGTATGGGGAGAGACAATAGTTGTAGCTTAGGAGGCAGCTGCTGAGCTTTTAAGATCCCAGTGGCAACTTACCAAAGTGGGGTGGAGGCCTGCTTTATTAAGCCAATTGATTTTGCTGTCCTGAGACTATGGTCCTGATACTCCTGGTCCAAGGTGTTTAGTTATATTTAAGACATTTTAAGAACATTGTTCCTCGTATGTTCCACCACAATCATCTATATATTTGCATAAAAGTAAATGTATGTGTGTGTATATGTATATACACACACACACCTCTTCTAAAGCTATATGAAATCAGACGCATACTCCTATACTCTGTCTCCTACCTGTTCAGCCTGTGTATCTATAAGTGCATTTGCTTGTAGATTCCTACTGCTGCAGGATTTGGTTGCCTTTAGCTTTTGCAAACCTACCAGTGTTTCTTCCTGCTTCTATGATTTTTTTCTAACCTCCTTCTTATTGTGAATTAGTTTTCCCTTTATCCAAGTCATTACTTGTCTACTGGTTAGCTCTTTCCCTCTCTTATTCTCCCACCCATGGCAACCATCTAAGCAAACTTCTTTTAATGTAAAACCCTATTCTGAACTTTAGCATAATTGTCTCATATTAACAGTACTTTGACTAACTTCACTCAGTAAAACATCCTCTAAAACGTCATTCTAATGAAAGGTATTTGGCAGATTCTTCATTATTTTGTTATTCTTTATTGTTGAAAAGTATTCTATTGTGTGTATGCACCAAAGGTTATTTATCCATTCTTCCAATGATGGGCATTTAGATTCTTCCCAAAAGAATGTTTCCTTAAGCATGAAAATCTTCTAAAAATACATTTTATAATAGTAGTTTCATACAATATTTGTCCTTTTATGAGGGACTAGTTTCATTCAGCATAATGTTATCCAGTTTTATCCATGATATGAGTGGTTTTGCAGATTTATTCTTCTTTAATATTTCAGAGTATTCCATTGTATGTATATGCCATAACTTATCTATTCTTTTATTGATAGGTATTAAGTTATTTCAATCTTTTTTCCTATTGTGAATAGTGCTGCAGTGAGTATCGGTGTGCACACACCTATTTGGGATTGCTGGCTCATATGATATTTCTACATCAAACTTTTTGAGGAAATGCCATATCATTTCCCACAGTGATTGTACCATTTTACAGTCACACCAGCAGTATATGAGGTTGCAGCCTCACCAACATTTCTTGTTTTCTGATTTTTTGAACTTCGCCATTAATGCTGGGGTGTTTTGATCTGCATCTCTAATGTCTAATAATTTTGCACATTTCTTTGTATGTTTTCTGGTCACCTGAATATCTTTGGCAAATTGTCTATTCATGTCCTCTGTCCATTTTTAAATTGTATTATTTGTTTTTCTTGTTTAGGTTTTTGAGTTTTTGGTAAATTTTAATGATTGGACCCTTGTGCAATATGCCAGTACTAATTTTTTTCTCAGTCTGTGGCCTCTCTTTTTATTCTTTTTTCCCCCAACAGTTTTAGTGGCACATAATTTACATATTATATAATTGAATAGTTCAATCATTGAAACATATCGAGGGGAATTATACAATCACCACCACATCTATTATAGAGCATTCCCTTCCCCCATGGTTGAATGGCCTTTAAAATGAGTTGTGCAATCACGACCAGTTTTAGTGTTCCCTCCCTTGCCCCCTTTCATTATTTACTCCCAAGATCCCCTTTCCCTCCCTATCACCCATCTCTCACCCCTGCATTTCCTATAACACTTTTAATCAGTTATTATCTTTATACACCTACTCTTCCTTTGCTTCACAGCTGAGGACCCCACAGAAAACAGTGAAAAACAAATCTCACTAAGTTGCTAAGGATTAGATACTATTAGTATAAAGAAAAAAATATAAACAATGGGTAAGTGGGAGAAGACCTCCCTTCAACATTCAAAAAGCCAGAGAAAAAAATTCTGTCATAGAGCAAGTAAGAGATACTTGCACCCAGTAAAAACTCAGGCTGTGTCTATAGGGAGATTGACTGGTACAGTATCAAGTTCAATCCAGCAAAATCAAGATTACAATGGTCTCTGCCTGCTGGTAGGGCTGTTTGGGACTCTTGCCTTTGGCTGTAGCAGATCTTCCAGCGTCTTGACCTGACTATATACCTGGCAGGAGGGTTTGGGCTCCCACTGTCCTCCATAGCTCTCCATAAACTGGGTGTTCATAATTTTAGCTCTGATGATTTTCTCTTCACCATATTTGAATTTTGTGATTATCATCTTCGGATCACACATGCTGGTGTACTTCTTCTGTGTGGACTTAGGTGATTTCCTCGCTTAAGTGGCTGCTTGTTGAATACAAGCCTTTAAAACCCCAGACACTATTCAATGGATAGCCAGGCACTATCTGCTTTCTTCACTGCACTTTGCTGTAGCAGCCTTCTCTTCAGGGACCATTTCATAAAAGTGAATATCGAGGAAGGCTGTGTTGTAAGATTTAATTGTTCTGAAGTCGGAGGTAGGATTTAGTGAGAGCCCAGAACTCATTCCTGGCACTTTGCTCTTTTTTTTTTTTTTTGCTGTAACTTGAGAATTAATACAAATCTCATATAATTTCATAATTCATTCATATCAAACATAATTGTACAATTTCTTCCATAATCAGTCTCCAAACATATTTTCCCTGCCTGGGCTTCTTCATGTCATTTCCTTCGTATCTTCCCCACCTTTCTATGGCACCCATTCCCCCAACCTCTTATGTTTTTGATCCCTATAGGCTCAATGTCCCTGGTGTCATTTACTGAAAAACAGAGAAACAAATAACACCACTTCAAGAGGGTGAACCCCTAATGGAGGAACACCTCTAAAAACACCCTGATATACACAAGCATAACCAAAATATAACAGAATGGCTGTCACAGGATTGCTGGAATAGTACGTGTCTTAATACAGCGTAGATGTACCAAGATCTTGTTTATCCAACAACCAACAGAATAGCACTCTTGGCACAGCTGTCTTCTGCTTCCTCAGACACCATCTGTTGTCCAGCTTAATTCCTCAGGCTACAAGTGTGCCTGAAGTAGAGTCCAGTTCATGCTTTGGGGTTCCTGTATCAGGTCTCACCGATAAAGCTTCTGTAGCATGCCATGTGCCCTGAAGATTCAGGATTCAGTGTCCAAGTGTTCTATGGCACCCGGCATGGGTTCTGGAGATATCCCAAGATGCCCTCGGTGAGTTTTGCCCACCCGCTCTATGCCACTAAAGACTCTCCCCACCTAATGTTCCAAAGAGCATCGTCTACCTGGAGGTCAGCCGTCCCTCCCCTCCCCTCAACAGACATGCACCTATGTTTCCCCCAAAGTTGACCATTCCTTCTCCCCACTTCCACACTGCCCCTCCCATTAGTAAGCCCCATCCCTCTGGCAGGGTCTTTCCCTCTCCAGGGAATCTCGCCTCAGACCCATATGGCCACCACTCAGCAGACAGCATCCCACGTCTCTTCCTCATCCATTTGATCCCATCTTTTGTGAGGTGCCCTCTGGCCAAGTGACCTACCCTAGACTTCGCTGGAGCAGATGGTGTGTGGTTCATTGGCACTGGTCCTCCCCTTTAACAGGCAGTCTGGTCTCCAGCCAGAAAAATGGATCCCCTACAAGCTTGAACTTGTGCCATTCTGCTGCTTGTTCCTACTGCAATGGACTCATGGAGTATTTGGCCTTTTGTGCCTGACTTCACTCAGCATAAAGTCTTCCAGATCTCTCCATGAGTTCAAGTGTTTCATAGTTTCATTGCTGCACTTCAGGGATGAGTAGTATTCCATTGTGTGAATGTACCCCTTTTTTTGTCCACTCTTCTATTGATGAGAATTTATGCTGTTTCCAGCTTCTTGCTATTGTGAACTGTGCTGCAATGAACATGGGGGAGCAAACGTCTGCTTGTGATCTGTTTCTAATTTCTTTTGGGTATATGACCAGTAATGGTATTGCTGGCACATATGATATTTCAAGTGTCATCTTTTTATGTATCGCCATATCGCCTTCCACAGTGGCTGTTCATATTTACAAGACCACCAGCAGTGGATAAGAATCCCTATCCCACAACATTTGTTCTCAGTTTTTTTAAAAACTATGATAATGGGTGTTAGGTGGTATCTCATGGTTGTTGATTTGCATTTCCTGATGGCTAATGACTGTGAGCATTCCTTCATGTGTTTAATAGCCATTTGAGCATTATCCTTAGTGAATCTTCTGTTCAGATCTTTACCCACCTTCTATTAGTTTTTGTCTTGTTGTAAGCTTGTAAAAATCTATAGATTTTAGTAAATATTCCTTTGTCTGTTATGTCATTACTAAATATCTTTTCCCAGTCTGTGGGTTCTCTTTTCATTCTTTTAATAAAGTCTTTTGATGAGCATAAGTGTGTTATTTTTAATAGGTCCCATTCATCTATTTCATCTTCCATGAATGTGGTTCATTTGTTAATTCTGGCATTTCATATATTCCCTTCACTAGGGCTCCTAGCGTTGTCCCAATTTTCCCACTGATGATCCTGATAGCGTTAGGTTTTATATTTGGGTTTTTGATCCATCTTGGGTTTGTTTATGTACATGGAGTGAGATATGGGTCCTGTTTCATTCTTCTACACATGGATATCCAGCTTTTCCAACACCATTTATTGAAGAGGGGCCCTTTTTCCCATTTAAAGATTTTTGGGCTGTTGTCAAAAATCAATTATTTGAATGCGGTTGTTTTTATTTCTGGATTTTCTGTCCTGATACATTAGTCTGTGTACCTATCATTAAACCAGAACCAGGCTGTTTTGAAAACTGTAACTGTATAGTAGGTTTAAAGGTCAGGTAGAGCAAGACCACCTACTTTATTTTTCTTTTGGGGGCGTTATCTATCCTGGGCTTCTTCCCTCTCCATATGAAGTTGGTAATAGTTCTTTTTTCCATTTCTTTGAATAATGAAGCTGGGATTTGGATCTTTGGATCAGACTTACATTCAATCTGTATAGTGCTTCAGGCAATATTGACAATCCATGAACATGAGATGTTCTTCCATTTGCATAGATTCCTTCTGGTTTCTTGTAGTAATGTTCTCTGATTTTCTTCGTACTGCTCTTTAGTTTGGGGGGTTAGGTTCACTCTTAAGTATGTCAGCTTCGGCATGGCTATTTATCAATGGTGTCATTTCCTGGGTATCTTTTTCTGTTTTCCCATCCCCGGTATATAGGAACCCAATTGATTTCTGCTTATTATTCTTGTATCTTGCTACACTACCAAACTCCTCTACTGTTTGCAATAATCCTGTTGTGGACACCTTGGGATTCTCAGTATATGAAATCATACCATCTGTAAATAGTGAAAGTTTCACTTCTTCCTTACCCAATTGTACTCACTTGATCTCTTACTGTTGTATTACTGTACTGGCTAGGTCTTCCAGCACCATGTTGAAGAAAAGTGGGAATAAGGGGCATCCTTGTCAGGTTCCCTTATTCAATGGAAATGTTTTCAGCTTTCCTCCATTGAGTGTAATATTGGCTATTGGTTTCTCATATATGGCCTTTATTGTCTTGAGAAATTTCCCTTACAATCCTATCTTCTTTAGAGTTTTTATTAGGAATGTGTGTTGGACATTTTCAAATGCTTTTTCTGCATTGACTAATATGATCATATGGTCCTTCTCTTTTTTTTGTTAATATGGTGGATTATGCTAATTGTTTGTCAAATCATGAAGCATCCCTGCATCCCTGGTATGAATCCCACTTGGTCATGATACATTATTTTTTCAATATGTTGTTGGATTATATTGGCCAAGATTTTGTTGAAGATATTTATATCTATGTTCATGAGAGATATAGGGCTGTAGTTCCCTAGCCTCATGGGGTCATTATCCAGTTTTGGTATTAGGGTTATGCTGGCTTCATAGAATGAATTTTGAGATTCGCTATCCCATCCTGTGGTCCAGAAGAGATTGTGAAGGATTGATGTCAGCTCTTCTCTGAATGCTTAGTGGAATTCTCCTGTGAAGCCATCTGGACTGGAACGTTTTTAGTTGGGAGTTTCTTATCTAAAAATTTATTCTTTTGCTGTGGATCTTTCAAGTTTTTAATATCCATGTATGTTAATTTGTGGAGACATTGTTTTTCTAGGTATTTGTCCATATTCTCCAAGTTATTGAATTTGTTAGCATACAGTCTTTCTCAGCACTGTGTTATTAACCTGTTTATTTCATTTGGGTCTGTTGGGACTTCTCCTGTTTCATCCCTAATTCATGATATTGATGCTTGCTCCTCTTCTTTTGTTAAGTTTTATAGCAATTGTCAATTTTTCTAATTCTTTCAAAAAGACAGCTTCTTGTTTTCTTAGTTTTTCCATTGTTCTGTTTTCCAAACCATTTCTTTTTCCTCTTATTTTAATAATTTCCTTTTTTTTTAACTCTTGGAGAGATTCTACTGTTGCCTCTATTCTGTGTTGGACTTGCTGTAGTAAGGAGGTGACCATGATTCTCTCCTCTTTTTTCATGTGTGCATTTACTACAATAACGTGTCCTCTGATCACTGCTTTTGCTGTATTCCATTGGTTTTGGTATGTTGTGTTATCATTCTCATTAGTTTAGAGGAATTTACTAAATATTCTCTTATTTGGTCTATTATCCAATCCTTTTTGAGAAGTAAATTGTTGATTCTCCAAGTTATTGTCTTTGTTTGTCTATTCTTTCTATTTTTTATTTCCAGCTTAATGGCACTGTGATTAAAGAAGATAGATTGAATGATCTCTATGTTTTTGAATTTTCTCAAGCTTGCTTTGTATCCCAGCATCTTGTCTATTCTAGAATATGAGCCATGTGCATTGAAGAAGAATATGATTTTTGGGGTGTTTTTGCTGGTGGATGGAGAGCTGTATAAATACTTATAAGGTCAAGTTGATCAATTATCTTGTTCAGCTTTTCCACCTTGCCCCAAAGAGCTCGTCAGTGAAATCCAAGATCAAGACGATGCTCATTTGGTTTTTTGATGAGGGAGATAGTGCATTTGGAGTTCGTTCTACCAGGTCATACAGTTAATCATGCTTTCTTTTGAGAGGTTTTGAAAAGATTGCTTACCAGTATGTGACAAAGAAAGCCAATTTGTGGCAGAAGGGGACTGGTTTTGCCACCACAACAATGCACCTGCTTACACAACCATCTCAGTATACCAGTTTTTGGCAAAAAACAGTATGCCTCTCTTACCCCATGCACCTTAGTCACCTGATCTCACTTTGTGAAACTTCTTTTTGTTTCCTCAAATGAAGAGGGACATGAAAGGACAGAGATTTGACAACAAAAAAAGAGGTGAAGAAAAAAAACCAAGGGAAGTGATGTCAGCCATACAAATAGATGAGTTTGAAAAATGTTTCCAAGAATGGAATTGCAGAGTTGACAAATGTGTTAAGTGTAATTGAGAGTACTTTGAAGGTTACAAGGTTGTTTTGGGGGGAAATTTTTAAATACACAGCTTTGAAAAAACATTCCAGGTTTTTTTGGGTACCCTCTTATACTATCTACCAAGATGAAGGAGGTTTCTGGTCCAAGGTCATTTGGTTTTCTAATCCAATCTTTCAAGCAATGAGGTAGAGAACTTGCTTAGTGTCCATGAACCATACATCACCCCCTCTACATGTACATCTTAAAAACACTTCAAGAAAGGAGACACCTTAGTTGGGGGTCATTTTTGCAAGATGGGACAAGCGGAAGATCATTCAGTTGCTTCCATAAAAAAAATTGTGCTAAGTTCCCCACAAAGCAACAGATAATCATACCAGAGTGATAAGAAAAACTTACTGGAAATTCAAATCAAGGCAGAGGAAGAGGAATGTATGTCTCAGGGAAGACAATTACCTTTCTGTTGATAGGTAAATGTAAAGGAACAATTGCCCATATGGGGAATCCTTAACAATATTTATAGAGAATGCAGGGCAGAATATGCTCGGCATTATGTTCTTAATTGGACACTTTTAACCTGGTTTTTATCCTGCCCTGGTGGCCTGGACCAAGTGCTATAGCAAACTGGGATTTTAGACTCTTGCTCTTTTGAGGCACACAATACCTTTCATAGGCCACACCAGTTGGACTTGATGTGCACATCTCACGCATGGAACTGGCTTTACTTCAAACTCACCTTTAACCCTTGGACATAAGGCTGAAACTCTCTAATGTGAGAAGAAGCAGACAACTGCTATCACAAGGTTATAGAACTGGTCAATTGTTGAATTTTGGTTCAGATCTTTTGCTTTGAAGCTGCCCAATGAATAGTGGCTCAGGACTATCTTATAATTATTATTTTAATGTGCTCCTTGGTTATTTTAACATGTATTAATCTGGTAGTTATGGTTCTACTTTTGTTAATGTTATTTAAACTTTTGCTCTATCACCAACTCCATTGTTTGTGTGAATTGTGTCCAGTAACTGAAGAATTTTATCTGTACAACTCAACAATTTATGTATTCCAGTTCCTAGACAGCCTATACTTGTATAATTTTTTCTCAACTGTATATTAAATTCTATGCCATTGGCTAAATTAATGACACTATCAATACAATTACCATATACACTTGAGGATAAGGTAACCTGAATATCAGTTGAGGTACCTAATTTTACCACAAAAAGTGCATTAAAAATGTGCTGGTAAAATCGGCTTATGCACGAGTATATATGGTACTTCATGCCCCAGGATGATAATTGATAATGCTTGAGCATAAAATAATAATGATATCTCTAAGGTGAATGAGAGACATAAATAAACCATAGATGTATGAATGGATTTGGGGATAACCCCAATCTAATAACAAATCGTCCTTATGAAATGACCCTGCTTGATGCTCAACATCATAAAGGGATCACTGAAGATTTGGATTCTATAGAAAAGTGTGGCAAAGAATCTGGATGGTGCCCGACTATCAGAGAGAATAATGTCTCGAGTCTTAAACGTTTTTCTTCAAACAAGCAGCCAAGTGAGTGTCTGGCTGTGAGCTAAGGTTTGTAAATAATAACATCCAAACGAGGAAATGATGGTATAAGAGCTTAAATTGTGAACATTGATTTGCAGGAGGCTATGAATGACAGTGAAAGCCCAAAATTTATTTGCAGGGTTCACACATGGATTTTCATTCCAGTGAAGGTCCTCTGACCCTAGACCAGGGTTTCGAATATCCTTACTATTACTCAGAGTGACTTGGAAAGTGGATTGTGGCAGATGTACGTAGGTTAAAATTTAATGCTTTATCATTTGACCTTCTTTTGACCCATTTAAAAATGTCCTACTTTTTAATATTTCCTTCTTTCTTTTGTATTGAGGTTTTATCTGTTTTACTTTGTCATTGTTGTTTTTGGTCGGTTTCCTGTATATGAATCCAGGATAGGTAAATCTACAGCGACTATAGCTGGAATAATAGTTTCTTGGGGGTATGGTAGGGGAGGTAGGGGAAAATGGGGAGCTAATAGCAATGAGTACAAGTAAGAAGACAATGTTCTACAATGGGTTGTGATAATGAGTGTACAACTCTTCTTAATATGATTTAATTGTATGACATGTGAACTATATGCCAAAAAACTATTAAAAATAAAATTAGGGATTCTAGAATTGGACTGCACAAAAAAGATTGATGATATAATCTGGATTGGGATTATATCTGTATATTATTTTGGATGATATTAACATTTTCTCAATGTTAAACCTTCCTATCTATAAGTATGGTGATTCTTTTTTATATGTAGGCATGTTTTGGTTTCTTGTATTAGTGTTTTATAATTGTATCTGTATAACTATTTTGTATCTCTGGTTATATTTGGTTAATCTTTTGCCTGGCATTTGTAAATGATACTGTTTTCCTGATTTATTTCTGTTAGTCTAAAGCAGTGTTTCACAAAGTGGGTGATGCAGCTTTTTGGGGAATGCTGGAAAGATCTGGGGAGGGGGCTACACTTTATCCTGGATTATAGTTAAAAAGTTTTTCATTGATGAGGGTGGGGATACTGAGGTGCAGAGTAATCTTTATTTTTTTCTGAAAAAGATGTGATAGGACAAATAAGTTTGGGAACCTATGGTCTGAAATATTTCAACCGATTTTGTACTTTACTATTGTAGCCACCCACTTTGTTAAATCTGTCCATTAATTCCAGTAGTTTTTTTGCTGAATTTTGGGGTGTTCCATTTATAGGAGTATAGGATTAAAGATTTTTAGAAACATATTCAGATGCACGAGGTAATGCCCAGTTAAGCATTAACACTACCACCCAGTCAATTCTGATTCATAGTGACTCTATTGGACAGAGTACAACTGCTGTTGGCTTTTGAGGCTGTAAATATTTATAGAAGCAGAAAGCCTCATCTTTGTCCCGTGGAATGACTAGTGGATTTGAACTGCTGATCTTGTGGTTAGCAGCCTAACACATATTTCATCATGCCACTAGGGCTTCTTAAATAAGCATTAGTCAATGAGTAAATGAATGGATGGCAAAAGTCAAAATAAACCACAAACCTTTCACTTTCTCTTTCATAAACAAATAAAGTAAAAAAAAATAACTGTACCTGGAATAAAATCATCTCTTTTTCTAAAACTCTTGAAACAGAAAAAATGAAATATGAAACAAACATATTTATTCCCTTGGTTTAAGATCTTATTATGATGACTTTTGAGAGACTGGAGCACATCCTGGCCCACCAGGCCTTGAGAACGATGACCCCAATTAGAGCAAGCAGTAACAGAGAAGACCACATGGCCAGCCCCAGTATGGGACATTATGGCCCTCACAGACCCATGGCCTTGTGGGGGACAACACCAGAGACACGGTGTGGGAATTGCACCTGATCTGATCCCACCACACTGAGGCAAAGCACTGGGGGAGTGCAGCGGAACAGCA
>NW_022106189.1:9150889-9180965 GCF_000313985.2 Echinops telfairi | reverse complement strand
AATGTACAAATGCGCTTTATACAATTGATGTATGTATGGATTGTGATAAGAGTTGTATGAGCCCCTAATAAAATGATTTAAAAAAAAAAGATGTTAAAGAAGATGCTGGTCACTTCTGTCATGATTGTGACAGCCAAACATTCAATATTCACAAATGACATTCCACAGATGGGTGCCTGGGCCTCAATAACCATCCTACATTAATGTTTTTCTCACAGCCGAGTGTCTTCATGCTCAGTGAGTGTAGACTTGTGGTCACAAGATGCTCTTTTGTCTGATACAATGCCTATTATCATGATCTAATGGCAAGGTGTGGGGATTGGTAAATAAATAAGTTTGATGTTATATCAAGTACTGTAGACACTGAGAAGGAAATGGTTAACTGGTGATATTCAGGAAGATTTGAAAGGGACTTTTAAACTAAGTCTTGAATGATGAGTAGCAAAGAATATTTCAGACAATTGGGTTAGGATGTCCCAAAACAAAGGCGTATGCAATAGTACCGTGCCTGTGATGGAACAGCAGGGGTGTTAGTATTGTTGGGAAACAGGGCATGTTCATGCTGTCTTCAAACTACCTTTCATCAAAGCTTTGCAAAGTGTTCCCAGTGTACAACATCAAACACACATATACATACAAATACACTCAATGGCCAAACAAAAAACTCACTGTCCTCAAGTTAATTCTGACTCATGGCAACCCTGCAGGACAGAGTAGAATGGCTCCTGTGAGTTTCTGAGACTGTAACTCTTTGCAGGAGTAGAATGCCTTATCTTTGTCTTGGTGAGTGGCTGGTGGTTTTGAACTGCTGACCTTTCAGCAAATAGTCCAACATGTTACCTCTAAGACACCAAGGCTCCCACACCTGATGACAGTAGTTTATGAAACACACTCTGTGTGCTCCTGATGGTCCATGAAATCAGTTTTAAAGGATCACCAAAACCAGAACCAAACTCACTGCCATGAAGTCTATGCTGACTCATAGTGACCCTATAGGACAGGCACGAACTCTCCCTGTGAGTTTCCAAGACTGTAACTTTTTATGAGAGTAGAAAGCCCTGGCTTTTTCCTGTGGAGCTGATGGCGATTTCAAACTGTGGGCCTTGTGGATTCCAATCCAATACATATCCACCATGCCACCAGGGCTCCTTCCAAAGGCTCAGGACTCATGTAAATGTATACATAAGCCTAACAGTGACCCTCTTGGGGTCTAGGTTAAATCCCTCTGCCTTTGTAACCAAAGGAAATAGTCTTCTTGGCTTATTGGTTACACGTTGGGCTTCTAACTGCATGGTGGATGGTTAAAAACCAACAGCCATTCCATGGGATAAAGACTGGGCTTTCTACTCTGGTAGACAGTTAAAGTCTCAAAAACTCATAGGAGCAATACAACCTTGTCCTATAGAGACACTACGAGTCAGCAAAAACTCAAAGGCAGTGAGTTTGGTTTTGAGTTCTTTGATCCTGACAAGTACTAATGGTCTCAGCCATTAGCAGATGTGTACTGCCCTAAAAAATCCTTTGTTTTATGTTGAATTTGGCACCAAATAATGTGGCAATGATAGCTGCCAATTTCAGATCTTCTTCATCTGAGTGTCAACAAGAACTGGGTCCACCATCCCCTTCTTGGAAATAGTAATTGGGAAACCTACCATAGCACATACTAAACCCTAATGGGTTATTTTGAATGAAAGCTGTGCTTTTTCATCAATGGATGCTCCCTTAAAAGATAAGAATAGTCAGGGTCAGTGATTCAGATCTGTATCCCATTTCACCATCAACATGATCAATTTAAAATTCCCATTCCTCAGATTCATTCTGGTAGTTCAGATCCACTTAGCACTGAGCCACGTTGGCAAAGTCAAGAGTGAGACCACCACAAGCTGAGAGCAGTCTATGTTGTGGGCATGGTGTTCTTACTACAGGGCTATCAGTTTGGATAAGGGTAAGAATGCTGTTCTTGCTTAAACGCTAGGCAGTTACTTTTATTTTTAGCAAACCCATAAAAGTGAACTTGTGTATTCTGAAGGGAAATTAGTGAAATATCATGGCTTAAACCTACTTCCAGGTCATAAACAGAGGCAGAGTCACAGTGCTTCCCAACTGCCTCCAAATCCCCTTTTCCCACTGGATTACAGCCATGCATTGTACTACCTATCAGCATCACCCACTGAGAAGTAAAAACCTTATAAAAATATGTGTTCTAACTAAATCCAAGGACATTGGTAGTTTATTGATAGAATTTTCACCTTCTATATGAAAAACCTGGGTTCAATTTCCAGACAACTCACCTCCTATGCAGCACCATTCATCAGTGGAAGAGGCTTGCCTGCTGCTATGATGCTTACCAAATTTCACCACAGCTTCCAGAATAAGAAAGAGTAGGACAAAACTGCTGGTGGTTTGCTTTAAAATCAACTAATGAAAACTCAATGGGCCACAACAGTTCCCATCATGGAAGTGATGCAGGATGGGACAGTGTTTTGAACAATTGGTCACCAGGAGCTGAAAATCAACTTAATAGTAGCTAGCATCAAAAATTACAGTATAGTTTCATCACTGGAAAAGTAAATGAGTGGACTGGTCACTAAAGTATTATCATTTATTATTCTCTAGAAATAAGGACCAGAGGAATGGATACAGGTGTCGGAGAAGGTCCATTGCTCCCAGGGTGCCAGCGTGTGCAAGGCATACCAGAGTACTCAGAAGAAGAGCGATATCATGGGCATTTAGACTAATTTGACAGAGACATTCTTCATCTCTATCATAACTTTGTCCACGTTTGTTTTGTAAAGAGAAGACTGTACATTTCCATCAATTTTTCTGAATCTTAGAGAACTTCTTCAAAAGTTATTGGCCCTCTTGAAAAAGTGAATCACATTTCTGCAGAGACAGTTATAAATGAACTCCTATGTGTGTCTGTGTGAAGACCAGAGTAAAGGCAACCTGTGGGTCATGACCCATTTGGGGGTTGGATGACCCTTTCACAGGGGTCACCCGATTCATAACAGTAGCAAAATTACAGTTATGAAGTAGCAACGAAAATAATGTTATGGTTGGGGTCACCACATCATGAGACCCTATTAAAGAGTCACAGCATTAGGAAGGTTGAGAACCACTGGTCTAGAGCCATACCACACCAAGATTGCTGAGCATAGTTGGCAGGGCCATTGTGTCCAGCAGAGCTGGCAGTTTTTATCAGAGCACTCATCGAGAATGCTCTGAATGGAACAGTTTTAATTTTTACATGTTGTACAGACTTAGGAATCTTGCCTCCTCTCAAAGTTCAGCCGGCAGCATTCACATGATAGTGATTTATTTCAATTCTGTCTTTATTAATAGCTTCTCATATTAACGAAAATCAAATCATTTTGTTGCTGCGCAGAATGTTAATGCAAGGCATCAGCAGCAGAGCTGCCTTATGGAACATTTTCCAGCAGATGCACACACATGCATATATTTTAGGCCAAATCACTTTTTAAAGTTTACACTTTGTACTTTAAAACACCGTTTGCATTTAGCTCAGAAAATAAAGAAGAAAGAAATGTGTATTCAGTAGGAATGTTTGATGTCCTCCCATTGCTTCTTTTATGCTTCTTAAAATGCAAACCTACCATCTTCATAATATTTTTAAAAAATCTGTTTCTATTCAGCTCTTTGAGGGATTTTCATCTCTGCAAGTCAATTCCCTTTAAATGAGTTACAGAGATTTTCATATTTTAAATAGCATATTCTGAAAAGAAAGGATGTTTCAGTTCATGGATAAGAATATTATACACAAATATTTGGGGGTCCAGAAGGACAATGTGATGCATTGACGTTCACAAGTCTTTTCAACTTTCCAAAGGGAAATCAGCTCTTGAGTTTTCTGTATTGAAACCCTGTCTTTGTTGATTGCATTGCCTCTGGCTGAGCCTTTGGGGGAAAAGCTTCCCAAAGCCGAAAGAGGCACTGTATCTCCCTTATCACCCTCATTCAGCTGCCTTGTTCTGGAGAGAATGTGTTGCATGGATCTTGGACCAAATTGTGGCCATTAGGAGCCACTCCCCCTAATTTCAGCCACACAAAAGGATTTTTAAATAGAGCTGTGATCAAAGCCTCTTTCTCTTGCTTAGTGGGAACCT
Source organism: Echinops telfairi (assembly GCF_000313985.2). Lineage (NCBI taxonomy): Eukaryota > Metazoa > Chordata > Mammalia > Afrosoricida > Tenrecidae > Echinops > Echinops telfairi. The sequence goes on along the minus strand of NW_022106189.1, from coordinate 9,176,841 downwards.
TGTACAGATTGCAACCCACACTCCCACACATCGACAGTTCATTATCTGTGCTGATGGAGGGTGGATGCAGGGCTGAGGACTCGACACAATTTATGATTTGGAAGGGGCTGAATGAATTTGTTTCTGATAGAGCCAATATATTTTCTGAATTAGCAGTTACAGTTTAGATTAATCAACACCATTATATTAAAGCATGGCCCCCAAAAGTAGGGATGGCCAGAGATGGGATCTAGAAGGAGCAGGAAAGAGTCAAACTGTGCTTACACAAATTTCAGGCTCAGCCACATAGCCAAAAAAGTAATTGGCTATCTGTACCCAGAGCAAGACAGGCCCATGACCTTTGACACTTTTATTTTGGTGGTGTGTTTTTGTTTTTTTCTTGTAAGTGCCTGTGCTGTCAGGGCTCTTTAAGTTACCAAAAAAAAAAAAAAATGAAAGAAATCTGAAGGCTTAATATAAGGACTGGCAGATGAGCATTGGACTGATAACTGCAAGGTTGATGGTTTTCCTCGGGGGTAGAAAAATGAGGCTGTGTGCTCCCTTAAAAGCTTATAACCTTAGAAATGCTATATGGCATTGCTATGAATCAGAATGGACTCAATGGCAGTGAGATTGGTTTTGTTGTTGTTGTTGTTTACAAACAATAGACTCCGAGGAAAGGTTGAATATCAGTCACAAGAAAGGCATGGATGGGTGGCAGGAACAAATGAAGCTAAGATCTCAGATGCCATCAAATTCCTGTTTCCTGTGTCCCTGCTTGCTTCTACACATCAGCTCCATGCAGTCATGGTATACAGTATGGCTACCAGCAGCTGCTCATTTTTTATCTCAAAAATTCATCCATCCTAGACAATACATTGAGGTGGTGGTGGTTAAATGGTAAAACTTGTCTTCCATGGAAGAGACGGGTTTGATTCCTAGCCAGTCAATGGAGGCTGGTGTGCTGCTATGATGTTGAATAGGCTCTGTGTAGCTTCCAGACTAAGACAGATTATTCCAAGTGTTCAATACTTGCAATTCAATTCAAATCAGCTTGATCAAAATGGCAAATATATTAGTTTATATAATTGTGATAAGAGCAAGGATGATGTTACAACCAAGGGGAAATAGAGTCAGGCCAAAGCTTGATAACGGATAATTTAATAGAATTAAAGCGTTTGGGGGGGAGTGTTTGTTTTCTTTGTTTGTTTCTCTGCCTTTCTTTATCGATACATTTCATTTTCTCTGACCATAGTTTTAAACGAGGTTGAAAGAACTTACTTTCCACCAACTCAGCCTCTACTGTACCTAACTTGAGAAACTTCTACAACTCCTCCTCAGAATGCAAAACCATTAGGCTAGAAAATGTCTGGGAGGACAAATACCAAAGTAAAGGTCTAAGTTAGGGGTCTGTGAAGAAACGGAATCAGAGTGAGCAAGAGAGATGATCGATTTACTTAAAGGAATTGGCCCACGTGATTGTGGGAGTGGGCAACTTCAAATTAACTCTGTCAGAGGACAGACTAGAGATTTCATCTTGTGAAATCTTATTTCACATTTTAAAACCATATCTTTGCTCTAGCTCTAGTTCAAAAGATCCCATTTCAAAAATAGAAACAACCAAGTCACATCAGGCTGGACTAGGGTAAGACCGCCCATAAGCTTTAGGACTACCTCTCTAATCATGGGGGAATAGGAAGGGGATCGGCAGCATTTATTTTCCAAAGTATAAGGTGATTATCCTCAGAAGAAGAGAAGATGTGAGCAGACAAAATGAAAGATGGCTTCATTAAGAACCGAAGTAAAACCCTGGGCCAAGAGATTAGATTATGTCTAAGAAATAAAAGGTAGAACTGAGAATATTATGTGAAGAATTAAAAGTACTACTAACTTACTATGATTATATGAATAGTTTGTTTCTCTAGACTAGGGTGAAAGTAAGGTTTTATGTTAAGTTGGCTGGGCCAGGTTTCTCAGGAGCTTAGTATAATCACCCCTAATGAGATACAGCATAATGTAATTACTTTCAAGATGAGATCAGTGATGAGCAATCGATTTAAAGAAAGTTTCCTCAGTAATATAGCCTGCATCCCAAATAAACGGATGTTGTTAGAAATGCCTGCTTGCTTTTTGCTGGGTCTGAATATTGCATCTGTCTCATTGTTCTATAGCTACTTCTTTGGACTTGAGCCAGGAGCCTGCCATAATACTCACTGATTCTGGGAATAATTTGCAGGCTGCCCTCCTAACAGCCAACCTTGGATTAAATTTCTGCTGTATCTAGAAATTTATCATTATAAATGCCAATTTTGGGCTTATCAGTCCCTGCAGCCACTGTTCTCTGCCCCCACCCCCTCACCCCCACCCCCGTGTGTGCGTGCGTACACAAAACACCCTCACTGATTTTGTTTCTCTCGACTTTTTCCACTTGGGACCTCTTTTTGCCCAAGAAATTTGCAACACAGGCAAGAACTGCCAGAAACACCTCTTTTGAAACTGATTGTGGTAGCAATTGTACAACACTGCTAGATGTGATTGAACTATGGAACAATATTATATTTGTATTAGCTTCTAATAAAATGGTTTTGGAAAACTAAAATTACACATTTGACTTTGAATTAATTTTTGGTCATTAAGTGTTCATAAACCTTTTCCTGCTGGCAAAATTTTCACAACCCCTACATTAAATTACATGACCCCAGACGGAGTTGCAATCCAAAATTTAAGAAGCTTTTTTCTAGAGATCCCAGGCTAAGACAACTGGCAACCCAAATTTCCTTTTATTTGGCCAAGAATTAATAACACAATCAATATTCCCAAAGGGAAAATTACCTTAGTAAATTAAAAGACAACATGGATTGCCTACTGGGAAATACAATGTTCCGTGTGCATGACGTTTCCACTATTTCTACATTTTAAAAGAGATTACACATTAAATCACATTGTTCTTGTCCAGGATTTCTGTATCAAATATTAATTGTGCAAAAACAATTAAAAAAGAATTAGGAAATTCTCAAATAGGTTTTCTAAAGACATCTCCAATTACAATTTTGCCCTTTTAATCTGTCCTCTGTACAGATTGCAAGCCAAATTATCTAAAATCTTACTTTATTATGATTCTCTATAAATTCCTAGTGCTCAAAATCCACACAATGAAGAAACATTACTAATCTCATCTCCAACAACTTCAGCTGGGTTATTTTCCCCCTTAATGATCCACAGCTTTATGTGTGCTTTGCCTCTGCTGTCTTCATCGCCTCCTTTCAATTTACCTCAAAGCTTCTCCACTGCTGAAAACAAGGCTTAATTTCCAACTTTGTACAAGACTAGTAAGTGTCATAGAATGTACCAGTAAGTCACTTGCCTTTTGCTCTCAGATTCATCATCGTCCTTCCTCTGTTCTGCTGTGCAGACAGGGCCCTTGAAAACTCCATTTTTCATACTCCCTTGCTAAGAAACTTCAAGGTAGGCTACACCAATAGATGATGAAGCCAGAGAAGCATCATTTCTGGTAGTGGGCAGTCTCCTCCATGGTCATCCCTAGTTTCTGGACTCTGGTAGCAGCCTCCTGCTATTACCAGTCTCTGGGACTGCCTCACTAAAACCATTTGATGTTTCAGACCTTCCAACACCTTTGTAATGAGTCATTCATATTAGATTATCTTTATTTAATTACTTGATGTAGATTTATTTTTCCAGACTGGATCCTATCTTAAACATAGGACTATTTTAGTCCTCTCTGATCTTAGAATTTAAAATAGTGAGACTTTGGCTGACATATTCTGGACATGTTATGAGGATAAACCATTACCTGGAGAAGGACATCATGCTTGGTAAAGCAGAAGCTCAGCAAACACAAAAGAGCCTTAGTGACATAGATAGACATAATGACTGTAAAAAATGGGCTCAGATACAGTGATGATTATGAGAATAATACAGACCTTTGCAGTAGTTTGTTCTATTGTACACAAGGTGTACAATGAGTGTGGTAGTTGCATAATCTGTTGTCAATTTGAGACTTAAGAGTGAAGAGGTGGAGTTTAGCCTGTCAATCAGTTTGCAGCTTGATTACCTCATTTGGAGGCACTAAGGAGATAAATAGCTCACTGGTGGCAGGACACACACTCACTCCCTGCAAGACATTATTGATGATGAGCCTGATGGAGCTACGTTGATGCATCCAGACCTGGGAGCTGGAGGAGTCATGTGCCAGCACTGAGTTGCGTTTACTGCCACTGGATCCACAAGACTTTCAACCCACTGGACTGTGATCTTCTTGAATTTGGCATTATTGCATGACTGTATGAATCTAAAGAGGAATTTATGGACTAGAATTGGACATATGGACTAATATTGGAATTATGGACTTGATCTGGACTGGGCTAGGGTGTTTTCTTAATGTACAATTACTCTTTATATAAAGCTCCTTCCTATACACATATGAATGTATCTGGATTTGTTTCTCTAGTTAACCAAGACTAATAAGATGAGTTAGAATCAACTTCATAACTCCCCTAAGCACATGACCAGATGGCTTATGAACCAAAGGAAGAATTACAGATGCTCAGACATAATGGAATCCCAAGGATGTTATATTGAATTCCCTAAATCCATCCTCACAGAAGTGCTTTTATGTTCCTTAAGAATCACATATATAAACTTGCTTCAGTTAGATAGCAAGGTAAACTAAGGATTAAAGAGGTATCCATACACATTTATGGAAACAATAGACCCTCATATCCAGAGCTCTACTTCCCATGGGCCATCTATGGAGAGCCCTGGTGGCATAATGGGTTGCATGTTGAACAGTTAAACACAAGGTTGATGGTTTCCTCAAATTCTTCATACATTTCCAAGTGTTTCTACGATATGTATTTTCCTGCTCAGTTGGTTATTGCATAAAAGTTCAAAAGTATTATTTTCTTCTTTATGTATTATTTTTAGCAAAAAAGCCCCTTCTTTTCCTTTTAATGCTTTGAGATTCCTGAACTCTCTCTAATAAATGTATGTTAATTACATGGACTTTATCTGGCCCACAATAGTTATATAATTGAATTGCTTCGAATTTTTGCTATTCTCAATGTGTTAGTCTGGGTAGACTAGAGAAACAAATTCAAAGACACACATATGTATATGAGAGAGTTTTATATAAAGGGTAATTGTATATTAAGAAAACATCCCATCCCAGTCCAGATGAAGTCCATAAATCCTATATTAGCCCATATGTCTGATACCAATCTATAAAGTCCTCATCAGACTCACAGAAACTCATGCAATGATGCTGAATGTAGAAGATCACAGGCCAGTGGTCAGAAAGTCTTTGGATCCAGTGGCATTGGAAACATCTCAGTGCTGGCAAGGGTCTCTTCATGGCTCTCTGCACACAGGGCTGCATCAGGGTGGGTCCATGTGTCTTGTCAGCTGCTATGTCTCCCAGGGAGTGGCAGAGAGAGAGAAGTGTCTCCTGCCTCCAAGGGGGAAGTACTAGATTCCCCAGAATTCTCAGGAGAAGGCCATGCCCACACAGAGGGCTCATTGGCTATGATCTCATTGATAAGCTAGACTCCACCCCTACATTCTCAATCCTCAAATTGACAAATGATTATATAACTACCACACTCAACAATTAGATTTTGCTTGTAATTCTTTAAGCATATTACTTTCAACTCTATCTTCTTAGTGAAGATGAATAAAAATTATAAACAAATTTGATTTAAGATATTATGAGAGGTATTTATTACCCAGAACCCTGAGGGGCATTTGTAATAGTTTTAAAATTCAAACTTGCCCCCTGCTGATCCACCTCCATAATTCTTGACATATGGGCACTAACTTTACTACCATGTCATCAGAACTAGAGGCTGCAAAATAATTATGTTGAATACCTTATTTTAAGTTATAAATTTAATGCTTATTATAAATGTACAGTTTGATTCATCAGATAGCTGATAACAAATCAAGATTATTCCTAATAGGAGAAACCTTGCAGATGGTACAAAGACAACTTTGACATTTCATCCAAATTCATAAAACTGAATGAGATCAGAGGGACTTAGAAATTACGGTTCCATATGGCTACTGTTATGGGAAACTAACAGAGACTGTTATTGAGTTTGTAGAACACTACTTATAACAAAAAAATTGTTATCATCCAAGGAAAGAGGAAAAGAATTGATTGCTAAGGTAGACACTCCATTGCTGTAATTCAAATGAAATAACTGGTACATTTGTCACACTGCACAGAACACCATCTCCAGGCTTTTTCCATCAAATTATTAATGGGAGATTGGAGATTATTTGATAAAAGGCTGACAGGGAACTACTTTGAGCAAAACGAGTGTCAGTGACACTCAGAGAAGCAGGTGCTGATGAATAAAACATTGCAGTAGTGGAGTACAATGAGGTGTGAAGATGATTTGGACATGCATCATGAGTGGACTGATTTGAGTGATGCAGCCCATTCTGGGTGAAGCAAAATAAAACAATAAGAGCCTTCAAAAAGGATATTTCATGCTAGGGCATCTATAAATGAAAACATTTTTAAATATGACATTTCTTTTATAATGATCTCTGTTTTTTGAGATATAGCTGTGTTAGTCCGGGTAGACTAGGGAAACAAATCCAGGGAGACTCATATGTGTGTAAGAGAGAGTTTTATATCAAAGAATAATTGTACATTAAGACAATATCCCAGACAAGATAAGGACCATAAGTCCAATATTAGCCAATATGTCCAATACTAGTCCACAAATTCCCCTTTAGTTTCATGTAGCCATGCAATAATGCCAAACGCATGAAAATCACTGGCCAGTGGACGGAAAGTCTTGTGGATCCAGTGGCAGTAGAAGCATATTAGTGCTGGCAGGGGTCTTCACATGGCTCCTCCAGCTCCCAGGGCTCTTGCTGCATCAGCGTAGGCTCCTCTTCAGTAATGTCTTGCAGGAAAATGAATGTGTGCCCCACCTCCAGTGAGCTATTTATCTCCTTAACGTCTCCAAATGAGGTAATCAAGCTGCGACCTGATTTATAGGCTAAACTCCACCTCTTCACTTTAAGTCTCAAATTGACAACTGATTATGTAACTACCACAATAACTCAGGTCAAAATGAGCTCAATGTAAGAATAGAATAACTCTAGAGACAGTATCATTCCCCTTTACATTCTGGAAATATTAAATAATAATCTCCCCTTGAATCAGAAATCTTCGTGAGCCTTCATGCAGAGGTTGTGCTGGGCCTATGTCACACCCATCAGGTAGGCAGAACAATGAGTAAGCACTACTGGAAAGTATATTCTATATTATATAAAATATATTATATTTAAGCTATAAATTCCCTTGTGTGAAAAGAAACAAATCACACCCATCCTAAGGCTGTTGAATGGGTGGTCATTGGACCTTGGTTAGGATCCTTTGTTTTCCAGGCTAAGAACCATCATATATTTATGATTTTAATGTCCTCCTAGTTTTATTATGTCATGTATTAATCTGATAGGTTATATTCTTCCTTTATAAATGACTGTTACTGGAAAATTTCCCCCAGCACCAACCCCAATAGTAAGTGTAAATAGAGCACAATTATTTAAGAGTTCAAACGACACAAATCAACAACTCATTAATTGTGGTTCAGAGCTGGGCTATACTTGCATAACTTCTTTTTCTCAACAATATGTTAAATTCTATGTCATCAGATAAATCAAAGATGTTATCAATAGAATTGTCTTATGCCCCAGGGGGATAACTGATACTGTTCTTTGTCACAAAGTGATAATTAGACCCCTAAAAAAGTACCAGAGGTGTACATAGAGCCTTGGACAAGTGAATAGATTCTGGCACTTAAGTCTAGTCCCAAGTCCAAGAATATTTAGTTCTTAAGCCACAGCCCTGCTCCATGCTCACCCTTATGAAGAGAACACTACACTGAAGATATGTGTGCTACAGCAAAGTGTGGTGAAGAAAGTAGATGGTGCCCATCTATCAAAAGAATAGTATCTGGGGGGCCTTAAAGGCTTTCATTAAAGCAAATAGCCATCTAAGTGAGGAGTCATCTAAGTCCACATGGAAGAAGTACACCAGCCTGTGCGATCCTAAGATGATAAATAACAAAATCCAAATAAGAAGCCGGGAAAGGCATCAGAGCTTAAATTGTGAACACCTAATTTGTGAAAGTTATGGATGATAATTTTAGCCCAAAATCCATCTGATATATCCCTACATGGATTTAGCCTCTGGTGTAGCCCCTCTGACCACAGTTGAAGAATGAGAATAATCTTAATAATCAGACAGAGACTATTAAAACTTGACTATGGCAGGCAGAACTAGGTTATAATGTGATATCTGTTCATTTGATCTCCCTCTTGACCCATCTTGGATTTGTTCTAGTTTAAAACATTTTTTGCTTCTCTACCCTTTTTCTCATATCATCATACTATATAAAACTTGAAATTAACACTAGAAAGAACAGGAACATAGAGGATGGGAAACACACTACTTAAAAATGATTGGGTAATCACTAGATCAAATTAAATGACTAGATCAAATGAAACATTGAATTAAGAAATTCCTTGAAACAAATTATAAAATATATCATAATCTTTGGGACATAGAAAAAACAGCTATCAGAGGACAATTTTTAGCAATCAATACCTACATGAAAAAAGAGGAGAAATTCAAAATCAACACCTTAACACAAAGCATCCAACTACTAGAACAAGGACAAGAACACAAACCCTTTAACAATAGAAGGAAATAATCATAAAGATTATAGCAGAAATAAATGAAATGCAAAATGAAAAACAATGGTAAAATCAACAAGAAACTAAATTGATTTTTTGAAAGTATTAACAAAATTGACAAACTACCAAAAAATTTCAAAGGAAGTTTTTCAAAGGAAAAGAGAAAATATGTAAATACCTGTAATTAGAGATGAAACTAGTGACATCACAACAGATCCAAATGAAACAAAAAGGATAATAACAAAGAACTATCGAAGCCTGCACTCCAAGTTTGATAATTTAGAAAATATGGGAAAATACCTAGAAATAAACCATCAAACAAAATTAATTCAGGCAGATGTAGACAATCTGAACAGAACCACAGGAGAAGAAATCGAGAAAGTAGCGAAGAAATTTCCAACCCAGGAAAGGCCAGGGAAGCTTGCTGCATAGGGGAATTCAGTGAAGAGCTACCACCAATCTACACAGACAAATCCAGAATATAAAAAGTGACAGCGAACTCCCAAACTCCTTCTATGAAGCCAGGATAACCCTGATTCCAAAACTAGGCAAAGACACCACAGAGACAAAACTACAGACCAATATCCCTCATGAACCAAATGTAAAATTCTCAACAAAGTTGTGGCCAATAGAATCTAACCATCTATCAAAAAAAAATAATTCATCATGCCCAAGTGGGATTCACACAAGGGATGAAAGGGTGGTTCAACATTCAAAAAGCGATCAATGTAATCCACCACATAAACAAGACAAAGAATAAGAACCACATGACCACATCAATAAATGCAGAAAAAGTATTTGACAATATCCAAAAACACATTCCTAATTAAAAGCACTCAATAAGAGATGAATGAAAGGGAAATTTGTCAGCATAATCAAAGGACTGATATGAAAAACCAAAGGGAAAAGCACTGAATAAGGAAAAAGTGAAAACATTTCCCCTGAAAACGGGAACTAGAAAAAGGTGCTTCTTATCACCACTCTAATTCAATATTTTGCTTGTCGTCTTAGCCAGTCCTATTAGACAACAAAAATAAATCAAAGGAATACAATTAGACAAAGAAGAATTGAAGCTCTCACTATATGCAAACAATGTAATTTTATATGGAGAGAATCCCAGGGTGTCCACAAGAAGACTGTTGGAAATAATCGAGAGCTTTAGTAAAGTAGCAGGATACATTACCAAGGAGAAACCAGTCAGATTCCTATATACTAGTGAAAAGAGCTTTGAATAATACATCAAGAAAACAATACCATTTATAGTAGCTACACACAAAAATGAAATACCTAGGGATAAATCTAACCAAAGAAACAAAAGACCTATACAAGGAAAACCACAGAATATTAATATAAAATACCCAAAGAGACCTACACAAATGGAAGAGTCTCCAATGTTCATGAATAGGACTTAATATTGTGAAAATATCAATACTACCTATAACAATCTATATAAAAATACAAAGAATTTAATCTAAATCCCAACTTCATTCTTTAAAGAAATGGAAAAACCAATTACAAACTTCATATGGAGAGGGACTAGGCCCTGGATAAGCAAGAACTCCTCAAAAAAGTACGAAGGAGGAGGTCTTGCACTCCCCAACTTCAAAACCTACAACACAGCCACAGGAGTCAAAACACTCTAGTACTGGTATAATAACATACTTAGAACAATGGAACAGGATAGAAAAGCCAGAAATAAAAGCCCCCACTACAGACAACTGATTTTCAACAAAAGACCAAAAAACATTAAATGGGAAAAAGATGTCCTCTTCAATAAATGGTGCTGGGAAAATTGAATCTCCACCTGCAGAAGAATGAAACAGGACCCATATCTCACCCCATATACAAAAACAAGCTCAAGATGTATCAGAGACCTAAATGTAAACCCCAGAGCTATCAGGATCATCAATAAGAAAATTGGGGGAAACTTAAAAGTCCTATGGCAGGGCATACATGGACTACCAAATATAATAAAGTGGAAGACAAAATATATGACTAGGACCTATTAAAAATAAAACATTTATTCACATCAAAAGACTTCATCAAAAGAGTAAAAGGAGGTGCTCACAGACTGGTGGGGGGTATCTTTAACAAGGATACGATGTACCAGTGACTAATTACTAAAATCTATAGAATTCTATAACACTTCTAAGAGAAAAAAAACAAACTATGGGCAAATGGCATAAATAGACAATTTACAAAGGACGATACTGTCGTGGCTACAAAGTACACGAGGAAATGCTCATGATCACCAGCCATCCAGAAGATGCCGATCAAAACAATTATGAGATATAATCTTAAAACCACAATGAGAGCCCAATTAAAAAAAAAGTAGAACAACAAAGTCTGGAGAGGGTGTGGAGAGATAGCAATACTTACATAATGTTGGTGGGCTTGTAAATGTGTACAAATATATGTGTAAAGCGATATGGTGATATCTAAAACAGCAGGCAACAGAAATATCAGACAACACAGCAATACCTTTGCTGAGCATATACCCCCGAGAAATAGGGGACAGACTATCAACGCACATACTCTCTCATGCTCATTGCAGCACAGCTGACGATAGCAAGAACCTAGCAACAGCCCAAACACCCATCAGTAAAAGAATGGATTTTAAAAACTCTGGTTCATACACATAATGGAATACTATGCATTCCTTAAAAATAGCAATGAAACCATGAGAGGCCTCATGACTTGGAGGAACATAGAAGCCATTATGCTGAGTAAAATTAGCCAATTACATAATGATAAATATTGTATGGATCCACTGCTATTAGGATAAACACCAAATCCAAGGCAAGTTTCTGCTCTTAGGTTATGCAATCTTCTATTCCAGTCTGGCAAGCAACAAGCTATAGAGTCTGCCTAGCATCCATGTACCATATATTTATCGCTCCCTCTATACTACATCTTAATAATCACTGACAGAGGAGACTACATCCCAGCTGGGATCAGTTTTCAAGATTGAGGGAGAGGAGATGACTATTCAGTTGCTGACATGCAATATTGTGCCAAGGTTACCCCAAATCAACAGATACTCAAACCAAAGTGATAGGCGATCCTTACTGGAAAGGCAAGTCAAGATTGGGGGAGGGGAACATGCATGTCTCTGAGAAGGCAAGTACATTTGTGTTGGTAGGTAAACAGAGAGAAGCAACTTCCCAACTGGAAAAACTGCTTAACAATAGTTATACAGAGCTCAAGGGAGAATATGCCTGGTACTATATTCCTAATTAGACACTTTTGACCTAGTTTCTATCTAGCCGTTGGTGACCCAGGGCTGTGATATAGACTCCTTGGATTTTATATTCTGTACTTTTGAGGTTCACAAAATCCCTCATAAGGCTACACCAGAAGAACTTGATGTGGAAACTCTACTAGTTCAACTGGGTTCTACTTCAGACATCTGTAGCCCTTGGACTTAAGACTGAAACTCCTTAGTGGGAGAAGCAGCATATGACTAGCCCAAGGTTATAGAACTTGAGTGTTCCCAATGAATTGTGGGCTATAACTACCACATAGTTACTATTTTAATTCACTCCTTGCTTTATTATGATATATGTTAATAGGCATAGTTATAATTTTGTGAATGGTTATTGTGAGTTCCTTATCACCAGTCCTCATTGTTTGTGTAAATAGTATCAAGTCAATAACAATTTAATCTGTACAAGTCATGTATTGCAGTTCATAGCTAGCCTATACTTGTAGAATTTCCTTTTTTTCAACTGTGTTTTCAATTCTATACCATTGGCTAAATTAATGAGACTATCAGTAGAATTACTTTCTATCCTAGAGAGATCATTGATAATATTCTCTAACATAAAATGATAATGATATCTCTAAACTGAAGCAGAGACATACATAAACCATAGAATGAATGCATGGATTTTGGCATCTCACTTAATTCTGATACCAATCTAAGAACTACTATTTTTATTACATGCTTTTCTTGATGCTTACCCTCACTGAAGATATGGGTGCTATAGCGAAGTGTGGCAAAGAAACTAGATGGTTCCTGGCTAGCTGAAAGAATAGCATCTAGGGTCTTACAGGCTTGTCTTCAAACAAGCAACTATATAAATAAGGCATCAACTAAGTCCACATGGCCTGGGTGATCCAAGGATTGTAAATAATAAAATCCAAATCTAAAGAAGGGAATGGTATCACAGAGCTTAAATTGTGAACACCTGGCTTGCAGAAGGATATGAATAACAGTGGAAGCCCAAAATCCATTGGCAGGGTCCACACCTAGATTAAGCCTTTGGTGAATCCCCTCTGATCATAAAACAGGCATGTGAATAGCCTTCCTACCATGGGAAGTGGATTATGGTGGACGTATTTAGGTTAAATTTTAACATCTTACCATTTGATTTCTTTTTTTTTTTAACCCATTTTCAAGTTGTTCTAGTTTTAAATATTTTCTACTTTCTTTGCATTTGAGATTATCTCTGCTTTATTTGTTATTGTTAGTTTATTTAGTTTGTTTGTTTTTATATATTTTCCAGTTTATGAAATCCAGGATTGGTTAATTTATAGAGACAGTAACTGGATTACTGCTTTCTTGGGATCATATCAGGGGATGTTGGGGGAAATGGGCAGCTAATAACAATGAGTACAAGAGGGAAGCAAATGTCTTAAACTGATTGTGGTAATGATTGTACAACTTTTCTTGATATAATTGAGCTATTGAGTTGTATAGTTATGGATTATGTGCCAGTGAAACTGTTTAAAAGAAAAAGCAAAACAATAGCAGCAACAGCTAAATGGCAGCAGTACATTCACACCTAATGATAATTATATTAAATGTAAATAAATTAAACGTACCACTCAAGAGATAGAGAATAGAATAATGGACAAGAAAGAATGACCAGTTAAGATGCTGTCTATAAGAGATATACCTTAGAAATAATTACAAATATTCAAAGGATGGAAAACATATATCAAGCAAATGGCAATAAATATAGGTTATATTTATAAAGAACAGTAGTATGCATTTAATCATAGCCCTAATCTACGAGCAATTCGTTTTTTGATGTGGCCCTACTCTGCACTTGCCCTTATGAAGAGATCACGGAAGATATGGGTGCTATAGCAAAGTGTAGTGAAGAAATCAGATGGTGCTTGTCTATCAGAAAGAATAAGGCCTGCGATCTTAAAGGGTTGCCTTAAAACAAGTAGCCATCTAAGTGAGGTGTCAGCTAAATCCACACAGAAAAAGTCTATGTGATTCAAAGATTGCAAATAATAAAATCTAAGACCAGTGCAAAGAATGGTCCTAGAGCTTAAATTCTGAGCACCCAGTTTGCAGAAGTCTATGAATGACAGTAAAAGCCCAAGATCCATGTGGAAGGTCCCTACGTGGATTATGCCTCCGGCAATCCCCTCTAACCATTGACCAAGCCTTGCTATCAGAAAGACTGCATTGGGAAGTGGATTATTGCAGATAGAGTTAGGTTAAAATTTAACACCTTATCATTAGCTCTCCTTCCTGCTTTCTTTCTTTCTTTTTTATTTTTTTGAGGTTTTTCCTTCTGTTTTATTTTGTTATTGCTATTGGGGTTTGTGTGTGTTTTCCTGTCTATGAAATCCAAGATAGGTAAATATATTAAGATAATCATTTAATAGTTGCTTATGGGTTTTTTAGGGAAGTTGGGGGAAATGAGGAGTAAAAGAAAATATTCTAGATTATGGTGGTGATTGTACAACTTTAAAAAATATTAAATTTTTGAATTGTACAATATGTGAATTGTATGTCAATAAAAGTGTTAAAATAAAATACAGTTTTAAAAAATAGCAGTAGTAGAAATGTAAATTGCTAATGAAATAGACTTGTTGGCAAAAACCATAAAAAGAGACAAAGGAGGACACTATAAAATTATTAAAAGGCCAATGCAACAAGAAGACATAACCAAAATAAGTAGGTGCACACCCAGGGGAAGAATTCTAAAGTACATGCAGAAAACTGTATGGAACTGAAAAAAGAAATAGACACCTCCATATACAAAAAAAAATTATTATTGTTAGGTGCCATGAAGTTGTTTCCAACCCATAGCCATGTGTGTACATCAGAACGAAACACAGCCTACTCTCTAACTTCCTCTTAATCTTTCCTGTTTGAATCAATTATTTTCCAAACAATATAGCAATTTATCTCATTAAGGGTATTCCTCCTTTTCACTGACCCTTGACCAAGCAGTCCCTTCTCCATGGACTGGTCCCTCCTGGCGACACGTCCAAAGTACATGAGGCCAAGTCTCACCTCCCCGCTTCTATGACATACACAATTCTGCAATCAGTTATAACACTAACACCGCCCAACACCATTTTTTTCCTTGGTGTCTTGATTTTTAGGCCCGTTCCTGAGGTTATTTGAGGGTGCTAATTCAGAAAATTGCATTGGATAGATCTCATCAGATCTACTTTCCTAGATATGTTGTTCCACTCTTATTTTCAGCTATTGTACTAACTTATTTTATCATCATAGTTTTAAATATAAGAATAATTCAGACCTACAAATGACAAGATAAGATAAAAGCTATGATATATTTGAAAAATAACGGACTTTTAAAGAACTTCCGAGGGAAGCTGTATATGGACCCATGGTGGCTAGTTGGTGATACATTGAGCTGCTAATCACAAGTCACTCTACAGCCGTAAGAGATTTAAAGGCTTGGAAATCCAAAGGGGTAATTCTCTGTCCTATAGATTCACTATGAATTAAACTAAATTAGATGGCAATGCCTTTTTCTTTATTGTATGGGAGGCTGTGCAATATACACAGAGACTACATGTTGGATATAGCAAAGCCAGAGCACAGCTTTAGAAAAGTTAAAAATTAAAAAAGAAGATTGAAAATCCACATATATAAAGAAGGTATGAGGACAATTTAGAGTGTCAAAAGTGTAAGACTTCAGAGCAATTTTCTGAAATATTTTGAAGATCTAAATTTTTATTTTTCAAATTATGCAGTAAACTTCTCAGAATGCATTTTAATATATATAAGTCAATGGATAATTCATGTTAAATACTTCAGATGTGAGGTTGATTAATCTCTTTATAAGAAAATTCTCACTTTTCTTTAATAGTTTCTGTGCACAGGTGGAGGAATTTAACCATCTTATAACAAGCCTGCAACATTTACATTTTAATAAAGAAATTTGAACTCTGACAGACTCATTTTAGAGAACATTTGAACCTTTGTTGTACCAAGTTCACTACTAGTCGGTCTATGGGGCTTCATAAGAGACTCTATACGACAGAGTGAAACTCCTCTTGCTAGTTTCTGAGGTGGGAAGTCTTTATGGGAGCAGAAAGTCTCATCTTTCTCATGAAGATTGTCTAGTAAGTTCAAATAGCTGACTTTGTGGTTAGCAGTAAACACATAACCCACTATGCCATCAAGGCTTCTTATTTATTGTACAGTAACTCTTATTTCTAGCACCCCTTAAAGATAAATAATAACTGCATGCTATTCAGTTCCTAAAAAAGTGAATTTTTTCCAAGTTCATATAATTTGCACTGTTCAAATATATCTTTGGATCAAAGGACATCATGTTAAGCATAACTTGACCTAAATATTTAGTACACTACAAGCTATTTTAAATAAAGCAAGCATGAACCTCTGCTATCTCAGGCTAGCTAACACTACATTAAAATAACCTGATTTTTTTATGGGCGAACAGAGTGAAAAGTGGCATATAGCATATATTCTGTATCTCAAAAACTAGAGTTAATAGGGGAAAACTGGTGCCATTTTTTGAATCAGAACGAATATACCCAGAAAGAAGTCTAACACTCAAGGCACAAAACTATGTATTGACCAATGTAATCTAAGAGCTGTTACATATACACTAGCTGTGATTATTAGTGGAAATACATCCATGAATACACATAGGTTTGACAAAGAATGATTATACATATTTATGTATGTATGCTGCAAAGAGATCCATAACTATAGTAGAGCATACCAGGGTCAATTTATGTAAGTTTCTTAACCATAACCAAACACATTGAGGGAAATGGTCACTGGGTCTAGAGGTGCAGAACCATATTCTCAAGGGTCATCTAGCTCAATTGATATAACATAGTCCACAAAGACAATGTACAAGATTTTGCCTTGATGAATAATGACTGGGGACTTAAAAGTTTGTAAGGGTCATCTAAAGTACAACTATTTATCTCCCCTGGTCACAAGACGCACCCTGTTATTATAGCAGTTATGCATTGGGCTGAGATCCACATGGTCATCAGTTCGAAATCACCAGCAGCTGTGAGGGAGAAAGACGGGGCTTTCTACTCCTGTAAGCAGTCACAGTCTCAGAAACCCACAGAGGGCTGCTATGAGTCAGGAGTGAGTGTCAGCAGTGAGTGAGAGAGGTCAGAACAAAGAAGCATAAAATAATCAAAGATTCTTGAAAACAATTAGTTCCAATGACTCGTGGACCATGCTGTGGTAGTTACATAAACTCATGCCAATTTGAAGGTATTAAGTGTGAAGGGGTGGAGTTTAGCCTGTCAATCAGGACACAGCCTGATGATGCCTTCTTGTGGCCATGACCTCATGAGGAGGATTCTGGGGACTTCCTCTCTCTCTCTCTCTCTGCTTTACCTTCCTGTTGAAGAGCCACCCTCAGAGCTAGAGGAGCCACACAGAGACCTGTGTCAGCCCTGTGATGCTTCCACTGCTATTAGATCAACAAGACTTTTCACTCACCGCCCTGTGATCTTCCTGCATTCTGCATCATTGCATGTGGCTGTGTGAGTCTGAAGAAAGATTTATGGACTTGTATCAGACTTATGGGCTAATATTAGACTTATGGACTTGATCTGGATAGGGCTGGGAAGTTTTCTTAATATATAATTACTCTTTGATATCCTTGGATTTGCTTCTCTAGTCAACCTGACTTAACACACATGGGAACCTATGTTTCCATGACCCCAAGACCAGAAGAACTATATTGTTCCTAGCACTCTGAAAGGGATCACAATAGGAGGTCTTGGACAGAGTAGGAGAAAAACATGGAATAAAATTCAAAATCATATACAAAAAGACTAGGATTACTAGTCTGAAAGAAACTGGTGGAACCTGGGAGACTTGTATTCCTTTAAACCTGGGCTGAACTCATTCCTGTAGTTCAATTTGCAGTCAAACAACAGGCCTATTAGGTGAAAATTGGCAGTAGGAAAGTATGTACTCCCCAAAAAAACCAACCATACGATATCAAAATGCCCGTAGCATTTGCCCAGGAATAAAGTTCAGAAGGCAAGAACAAGGATTAATGGAAATGGAGAAAACAGGGGAAAGTTAAATGAGTATTGTTACATTTCAGGGATTGTAATCAATGTCACAAGACAATAGGAATAGTCAAATCGAAAAGCAATTTGCTACATAAACGTTTACCCAAGTCACAATAAAAAAATAATAATCTGAGTTAATTTAAAAAAGAAAGCATGGTTTGCACAGTTCTACTCTGACATACATGGGCTCATCATAAGTTGCAGGTTGATGCAATAGTCATTTAAGATATACGTTGTCTAAGACCATATGATCAACAAGAAGAAAATTCAGTTTTAACTCAGATTGAGCACAAAAACCAAGTGTTTCCATGACATCTCATTTCCTATGAAAAGAAGTAGTGAAAATGGCATGGAGACAAGGCCTGCCCTCCTCTGACCTCATGTGGGAGTAAGAGAATCAAACTTAACATCAGCCCAATAGTGATTCCATGAAATAGAAGTCAGACATGCCTCTACACTCCAACCCTCCCACCCACCCCATCCCCACTTTTTTTTTTTTTTTACCAATTCTGACACTATTTGTTCTTCACACAACATTCTTTACTTCTCTGTTGCAATGGCCACATAGGACATACAGACAATACTCATAATTATGGGATTTGTTAGGGAAGTTAACAGTATCCCAAAATGTTCAGCAAACAGTTTTTCAGCCAAGACAGCCTTTCTCAGCCATGCTTGCAGACAGGCCTCGCTCTGGTCTTCAACCTCTCAGTTGTTCAGCCCATTGACCTTGGTCCTGTTTGGGCAATGTTACAAAGCTCTTTGAGCTCTGCCAATAAATGCCAAACAGGCATTCTGATTCTGCCGGTAAGCTCCCACCCAGAGGCACTCAGCCCTAACTCTCGCTCCATGAGTAGGCAAGCCTAGCTCCCAAGGCAAATGCTTAGGAGGTGCAGATGAGCAAACCTCCAGGTAGAAGGCATTCAGCTTCTTGCTCAGTGAGCTAAGACACCCACTGATATTTTCTTGCTCTTGGTTCGGCCTCCGCTATGGGTCTGCTGTGTCTTTGCCACATCGTGGCTCTCTCTCTGGCTGTTTTTAGTGGCACAGATCTCTGGCTCCTGCAAGGAGGAGGTTGGTTGTGCGGGGATCTGGTAGTCCTTGTAGAAGGTTGTGATCCATTCACAGCTCTTCTTTCTTGAGGGCAGTGAGATAGCTCCTATCCACAACTGTGATGATTCATTGTGAACCCAGCGAAATGTCAAAACTGACCGATTTCCATGTTAGGGTTCCATACACCTAATTTATATGGTTCCACATCACAAGGATGCCATGTACCTTATTTATATTATGATCACGCTAGCCAATATCACCTTGGTGAGTCACAAGCCCCTCACAGTGGCATAGTGTTCCCAGTCTCACATACTTAAGACATTTTATCTGGAAAGACCAGGCCCTGGAAAAGGACATCATGGTTGCCAATGTAAAGGGTCAGCAGAAAAGGGGAAGAGAAAGAGTGACACACTGGGTTCAACATTGGGTTCAAACACAATAATTGTGAGCTTGGTTCTGGATCAGGCAGCGTGTCATTCTAACTTTAATGAAGGATTTTATGTGTGCCATAATGCTCTTCCTTATAGCAAAAAAGCTATAAAAGTTGTACCATTAGTTCCACTGTACAGAGAATAGCATATACTTAGAAATCTAGAACCAGTATTCGTAACACGGAAGTTAGTTCCCCAAATTCAGCAACTAAACTACTAAGAAAGGCTGCCTCTGTGAAACGCGCTTCTCCTTTTGAAGGTGAGGAGGATGGGTCATGTGTTATCTGTTCTTCAATGCACTGCTTGGGACAGCATAGTGTTTCTCATCCAACCCTCCCAGGTCTAGCTCTTTCCAAGAATGTCCTAAAGTGATCCTTGTAAACAAGACTCCATTAAGGTTGAAATGCCCATGCTGGGCCAGAAATCATATTTCCCTTTTGGATACAATAAGCTGCTGAGTTCACATACCACAAATGGGGGCAGGTCGATGAGGTTTGGGAAATTCTAGAGAACAGTGGATGTGATCCAGTGGCAGAATGTTGGCCTTCCAGAAAAGGTGGAGACTTACCTGTTGTTAGGATATGGAACAGGTTTCAGCTGAACCTCCAGCTTTAGGTGGACAAAGAAGAAAGACCTGGTGTCTCCTTTTTAAAATCAGCCATAAAGACCCTGTGGATTGAAATAATCTAATCCCCAAATGCTATGGGTGTGGCCCAGCATTAGGCCCATGTTTTCCGTTGTGGTTGAGGCCACCATGAGTCAGGGGCAATTCCATGTAGAGAACAGTGAACACAGAAACTACGAAGATCCGAGTTTATTGAAGACTGACAAGAGACTTACTGATCTAGGTGGTAACGGTTATGGTCGTGGCCAATCCCTGCTGGAATCCAAAGGAAGTCTTACATGACAGCCTTGCCACATTTGAGGCATGTTTTCTAGTTGAACATGCTCCACACTGCTTTGCCACTCTGTCTCTGACATTTTCACATCATCTGCAGGGGACTCTGGTATTTTGTTCAGTTAGCTGTCTTTTCCAAAGAGCTATCCTATCAAATTAATAGTGCAAAAGAGTCCTTTATTTGCTCATGAAAATGTATCATTTAAGCTGGTTCACTCTAGTTCACTTCTATTCTCCAGCCACACGATGAGCGCTAAGCATCAACTCTAATCATTTCCCCTCCTTTCCTTTGGCTTCTTCTTTGTCTCACTCTTCTCTCTAGAGCAGTGGACCCTAAGGGTCATAACTAATGTTTAAACGTTCCTGCTCCCCTGTTCTTGCAAAACATCTACTCTGACTCCACGCCCCCAAATTGTCTGGCTATCTGCTTTCCCCATAGCTGCATCCCTACTACTGAGCAAATGACACAAGTGGGCATAATGATACCACTACTGGAAACTAATGATTGTCACATTAACTGTCCAGGAAGTCTACTATGTTTTTCTCCAGCTGAAGGATTTTCCCATTATTTTCAACCTTTTCTCATTTTCTGAAATCCCAGAGCCTCTTGTCTTTTTCCTTACTATTTATCCTTGCAACTAAACATGTCAATGTTTCCTGTACTAGCCCTAAAGCATCTTCTCTTGGGGCCCTGGCTAGATATATCCCTTTTATAGGAGGTACACCCATCCCCCAAGTGCTGTGGCTTATACCTTTTCTTTTGAGGATTGCTCTAAGAAAAGATATAGCATCTGGGGTCTTAAAGGCTGGAAGATAAACAAGTGGCCAACTAGCTCAGAAGCAACAAAGCCCACATGGAAGAAGCACACCAGTATGTGTGACCATGAGCTGTCGAAAGGATCAGGTGTCAGGCATAAAGTGACTTTAAAAAAAAAGAAAATGGGGACTGCCTCACCCAGAGATACATGGGAAGTTATACACCCCAACTCAAAACTTCCAGGGGGCAGCTTGAGGCTAATGGCTGCGTAGTGTAAGGATTTAAAACCACTCCTCTTGCTTCAAAAAGTGGAAGTAGTTCAACTCTATAGCTCTCTGTGAGACCAGGCTGAGGCTAGACTTCTGAAAACACACCTATAACTAGTTTTTACCCTGCACCAGTACTCCCCTACAGGTTTTCCTTAGAATATTGGGTAAAAATGATCTGCACTAAATTCCTACAGGGTTCTGCATCTAGAGAATTTGATCTAAATTTTTTATTTTCTTTTATCCTTCTATTAGAATTGAGTGATCCTTGTTCTTACTCAAGGCCAGTGCCTCTTCATTTCTTTGGAATCCATTCTATTCTTGTATTCTCAATAAACTTACAGTCAATATTTCTTTTTCTTTTTCTTGCCTTCTTCTATCAAGATTGAAATACATTCAGGCTTCTTCCACGTTAAAAAATAAAATTCCCCTCAACCTGTATCCTTTCCATCCACTGCTCAAATTCTATCTTCTCTTTCATATCCAAATGCCAGCATTAAGTTGCTTGAAGTTTCAGTTTTTTCCATATTTTGCATCTGTCCCACATGAGCAGGATACACAGGGAAAGATTGGCAGTTTTGAATGACTCAAGATATGGCCAAAAAAGGATTCCTTAAACATATGCTTACCAGTGCTATTGTTATTTAGAGCTTCTATGGTATGAGCTGGTGATGCTACCTTGTGGGTTTGAATACATTTATCTTTTTCAGTTTGTCACCTCCTACTTTTCTTCAGCCCACTTCAGTCTGTCTTATTTCTCTGTCATGTTACCTCTGACCTTCATGCTACTAAATCTAATGGACACTTTTCCATTTTAATCCTACTTGATTTCTCTCCTTTGTAGATTGATTACAGTGATGACTGTACAACTCTTCTGAATATGATTGAATTATTAAACTTTATGACATATGAGTTATATTCCACTGACACTGTTGAACAAAAGACTGAGTCATGAGAGTTGGTGCCCTGAGAAACTGGGTAAATGCACTCCTAAGAAAAATATGAAGTATCGAAGAAGAGAGGCAGTGGTAGCTTAAGACATCAGACAGAGGTCCTTTTTTCTTCTTCATTGGGTGGAATCTTTTGCAGCACTGTAGAAATATTCTTGTACATAAGGGGGAGTTACGAATACTGGAAGGCTGAGGTTGGAAGGCAACATATTACTTTAGACATAGCCTGGTGAGAAGATACATACACAGGACCACACTCTGTGTGGTAAAGACAATAATGCAGCATTTCAGAGACCTTGTCGTGACTTTCTGGCTGTCTCAGGCCTATGTGCAACTTTCAGGATCCAACAAGTTTGTACACATTCCTGTGAAGGTACGACAACAGATAGGACTATTGATAGATATAGCAGAGACCTGGGTTAGGTGGGTAACACAATGACTTGATGACCAGAGGTAATGGAAGTCCAGATGGGCCCTGTGGTATTTAAGCAAATACCAGATAAGCCATAGGAGCCGCTTAGTCACCTAGCAGCAAAGCTTGTAGATGGAGGGAAGCATGTGGATGGGAATCATGCCCTGAGATTCCCACATGCAAAGGAAAACAGGATGAAGGAGAAATCATAAATGGATTTAATTGAAAAATATTTATCTGTAGAGTCTTTTAAAATAAGCTGATTAAATGGCAAGAGCTAGAGAAATTATTATGAGCAAATTTAAAGTGAGTGTTATCTACCTCCTACTCTTTCTCTACTGTCCAGCCAGTTAGCAACACTTACAGAAGAATAAAGAAGGGATTTTTTAGCATGTCTGATCATGGAGACCTGGTGGTACAGTGGATTAAGCATTAGGCTAATAACTTTGGGATCAGTGGTTCAAACCCACCATCTGCTCCACAGAAAAAAGATGGGGCTTTCTGCTCCCATAAAGATAGTCAGACTTGGAAATCCTATGTAGCAGTTTTACTTTGTCCAATTAGATTATTATGAATCTGCTTATGGTGCTTTTGCAGTCTCATAGATCCAGTTTTCTTTATCATACTAGGATCGTCTTTGCTTTCTGAGTGCCTTAGCTAGTGTTGCTCTAACACAAATATTACTGGTGGCTTTAACGCCCAGATGTTTACTTTCTTACAGTTCTTAACACTAAGAGTATAAATCAGGGTGTGGTAATTCCTTCCCTATCATGAGCCACAGTATTCCTTGGATCTTAGCTAAAAGATTACAGTATCCCTTGGATCTTAGCTTATAGAGCACCCTCACAGGATGTCTGTCTTCCGAAGGATTTGTGCACATGTGTCCATGTCCATACTGTTTTTTATAGGTCTCAGAGGTGACTATGCTTTGGATTCAGCCTAGATGGTTTGACCTCAACTGATTGGTTACATACATTAGATTGCATTATACAAGTTGATTGCATTACATTGGTAATGATTGGTAAATGATTATATTACATTATGTAATATATTACATTTTATGCAAATTGCAGGATAGGACTTAGTATTCCAATACATATTTGGGGAGTTGTGTTAGCCTGGGTTGATTAGAGAAACAAATTCTTAGACACTCATATGTGTATATGAAAGAGCTTTATACAAAAGAGCAATTATATATTGAGAAAACATCCCAGCCCAGATCAAGTCCTTAAGTCTGATATTAACCTGTATGTCCAATACCAGTCTATAAATTCCTCTTCAGACTCACGCAACACATGAAATGATGCCAAATGCAGCAAGATCACAGGCCATAGAGTGGACGTTCTTGTGGCTCCAGTGGCAGTGGAGGCATCTCAGCATTGGCATGGGTCTGTATGTGGCTCCTTCAGCTTCAAGGCCCTGGCTGCCATCAGCATAGCTTCATGTGTCTTGTCAACAGGGATGTCTCATAGAGAGTGTCTCCATCCTCGAGGGAGAAATACTGGAGCTTCCAGAATCCTCAGGAGGAGGTGATGGCCACATGGAGGCCTCACTGGCTATGGTTTGATGGACAGGCTAGACTCCACCCCTTTGAAGGTTGACAAGAGATTAGGTGACTGCCACAGGAGTACATACATACTCAGTCCATAGCACTGAGTTCTTCCAAATTCTTAGAGTCTAGTAAAAGATAGATTCTGGCCTTATGGAATCTGCCAAGCAATCCTTACTTTCCATTCCATTCTTATGAAAGGAATGTTTTCATCAGATAGCCAGCTATGAGGAGAAGGTTAGCAAGTTATGGGGTCTGGCAGACTAGGGCAGTTGGTGATGCTCAGAGAGACCCATGTTTAGGAATCAGTCATAAGTCACTTAGAGTAATCCCAGCATCTATATGCTCTCAACAAAGATGCCAAAGAGAAGCTTTGACAGAAGCACTTTAGGCTATCTGGTTATTATAGAAAAGTATACCCCCTCTGATCCTCTGAGGCAGTTTCTTCCTGTTGCTTGAAGGCTGTAAAAAATCCCAAGTCATATTTTGAAATTCATGAACTTATTTCTGGTAGTGATGCCCCTGCTCAATAGATGGACCCATCAGCTACTGTTTCACATGTAGATGTAGCCTGCAAAAACCTCCCTGGGGGATGGACAGCAGATAAGAGGGTGGAGGGAGACATCGGACAGTGTAATTTATGACAAAACAATAATAATTTATGAATTATGAAGGGTTCATGAGGGAGGGGGGAAATAAGCAGCCGATATTAAGGGCTAAAGTAGAAGGCAAATGTTTTGAGAATGATGAGGGCAACAAATGTACATATGTGCTTGACACAATGGATGTATGTATGGATTGTGATAAGAACTGTACAAGCCCCCAATAAAATGATTTTAAAAACAAACAAACAAACAAAAAAACCCCTGGGGCTGCAGCCGTCTGTTTCACACAAATTAGAGAGGCGACACCCAGAAAAATATGACACAAAGAAAAGATGGGGAATCTAGATATTGTTTTTTTCTCAAAAGAACAAATTTATTATCTCATTCTGGAGGTTAGGGGTCTAAATTCAGGTGACATGTTCCCTATGAAGATACTGGAGAAGACCTTGTCTATCTCTGATCCTGGCAGCTCCAGGCAGTCCTTGGAGTGTAACTATATCTTCACAAAACCATCTTCCCTCTGTCCCTCTGTGGGTCTCTTTTACAAGGATAGCACTCAAGTTGGAGTGCCAGTTGTTGAGGTGGCTCCAACTCAAGGAGGTCCCAAGTGTGCCCATATTGTTGTTATTGAAAATGCATACAGCAGAACATACAACAAATCAATCAGTTCTACATGTATTAGTCAACCACTTAATTTTTTTCATTTTGTTATAATTTATTTTATTTGTTATAACTGTAGAGTTCATATCCAGCAAATAATATACAAATTTAAAAATTCAACAACTAAATTACATTGGGTATATTCTTTTTTTTTTAAATCAATTTATTGGGGCTCATACAATTCATCACAATACATAGATCAATTGTGTAAAACACATCTATACATTTGTTGCCCTCATTATACCTAAAATTTGCTTTCCTCTTGGGTTCCCAGAATCACCTCATTTTCCTTTTTTCCCCTCTCCCTCCCTTCCTCCTCCCCCTCCCCCATGCACCCTTGATAATTTATAAATTATTAT
>NW_022106189.1:9134516-9149085 GCF_000313985.2 Echinops telfairi | reverse complement strand
TGCCCTACCAGGTCTCCCACACCCACCTCCCCACCAATTTGGATCGCTTGTTGTTCCCTTGTCCCTGGGTTTGTTAACACCTCTTCTCTTACCTTCTTTTTCACAATTGTTTCTCTTCCCTTAATATAAGCTCACTGCCCCTAAACTTCCTATCTAACTTTTTGAGTTGCTATTATTTTAATGCTACTGTTGTGGTCTTTTGTTATGGACCTGAAAAACAACAACAGGAGGTCAGGAGAGGTGGGGTAGATGGAGGGTGCATCCAGGAAGAGCTGAGCTGGTGGAGGGACAGGACTACCCAGAGCAGCAGATTTGCGAATGCCACTTCAGCTGTTTAACTGCTAGGGCTGGTTGTTCAAAATGATTGTTATCCCGAGACCTAAATTATGCTGATTCAATTGCTCATATTCGAATTTTTGAATTATTCCTGACAAGATAATAAGTCTCTTTCAAAACATTAAATCAGATAAATCTCCCGGCTGGAGGTCTCCAGTTCTGTTTAATTTTCTACGGATAGTCTAAAGATCTAATGAGAAATCAAAATGAAAGGGCTTAATTGGAAATCCTCTAATTTCCCAACACGAGGTCCCACGTTCAAGAAAAGAACGTAGGCGCCAGCAGGCAGCAGGAGATTTCCTTTCCTCTCTCCTGGGGTTTGGCTGAGTAAGTCCCACTCCTGACCTTTAAACCATCTTGTTAAACTTCATCATCTAGCAAAGGCTGAGCATTAATTACCGAGCTTGATTTTGCTTGTTTTTACAGCCAACTTTTATGCACTCCCAGTTTTTGCTGAGTCTATTTAAGGCTGCACGTTCTGTCTTCAGCTCAGCTGTACGGTCAGAGCAAAGCAAATGGGAGTTTTCAGACCTACTGCTCTTCTGCAAACTCAGAGGGCTGAGAACAGAGTTTGAAAAGCCCCTTGGAAAAGAATGTGCCCAAAATTCACCCCTTTGAGTATCAGTGACATCTCTGCAGAAGTGATTTGGAGCATTAAGAGCATGATCATTATAATTATCTGTAGCAAGTCATAACCACTTCCACTTATTGAGCTCTTAACATATGCCTTTCCTAGGTATATTTCCTTTAATCCATCTCCAAAATATCCCAATGAGGTAGATGCTATGATGAACACACTATTGATGAGTAGTGGGTTGGAGGTGATGGATGGAAAGTGGAATTCAGTAGTAGAAGTCTTGCCTTTCATGTGAGACCTTTATATTCCCAGACTGAGGTAGTTAGTTTATTGTGCCAACCTGGCCGATAAACCCATGTAGGATTAATTGAAGGGCCGAGAGATAAATGGCTTGGTGAGCCTCGCCTTTCTTGTCTCTTGCTCTTTGATCATCAGACCAGTGTGCAGCTGCCTTGCTTGTTCTTTGCCTCAATTTGCAAGCTACACTACCTGTGGGACACCTAACCTGTGGACTGTGTCACTATAATTTCAGATTCCATCAAGACCTGCTTCGCCACACCATTGGAATTTACATCTCCTGAGCAGGGGACTGTTGGACTTTGTCATCTGGCTGACTGTTGGTGACCTGCCTTGCTGTTTGCTGCCTGTGCCTGGATAGCCTGAATTGCTCTATAGAGGAGTACCCGGCGGCCCTCAAGACTTGAAGGACTACCAGTGTCTCACAACTGTCTCATGGGCATGAGTTGCACTGAGCCATTTGCACTGCTTTATAATTTAATTAACTGTTTATTTCTTATGTTATATATCTATCTTTATAAATATATATATATAATTATTAGCATTCAGGTTTTGTTTCTCTAGCGAACCCTAACACACAGACAACGCACCTCAAATATAGCCACTATTTTGTTGCAATGATACTGAACAGGTTTCAATGACGCTTTCAAATTAAGACAGACTAGGAAGAAAAGTCTTGTGCTCTACTTTTGAAAATAAGTCAGTGGAAACAGTATGGATCACAATAGTTTGATTCTGTTGTGCATGGGATGTCAGGGACTAGCTGAACAACAGCCAATAACAACATAGATCAGAAAATAGGCTCAGAAAGTTTCTCAAAGTCATACATGTAGTAAAATGAAGGTGTAGAAGATTTGATTCCAAGTTTATCTCCTCACCAAACTCTCACTGTTATTACTCCTAGAATAGATCATTGGGGTCATGAAAAATTGCTACCAATAGAGTTTCAGGGGAGCATGACACACCTTTTGGATATGAGCTCAATTCTTGTCACACCTCCACAGGCATAGCCTTCTGTAGCGCTTCACTCTCTGATTTTGTTGAGGATTTTCTACAGAGATAGACAGTGAGGGAGGAGCAGGAAGGAATGCAATTCTGCCTTGGAGAATGGGCGTGATTTGTTCCCCAAAGGAGTTACTGTCACCCACGTTAGAAAGAGAGCAATGTGACAATAACTAATTTCATGCCCCCAATATTTCAAAAGAGCAAGACAGTGGAATCACATTAGCTGTTCTTGGCAAAGATCCCACCTCATTATAGATAATAATGGTCACTTTAATGGTCTTGGGACAAATATACACCAAGGCAAAAGACAAAGAACACATATTCACAGGCTTTATTTGCTTCCCAGCTCACTACCTAGCTAACAGTTCCAATCCCCACATGACAGATGCTCCAGGAACCAGCTATTAATGACATCCAGATTAATGGCACCAGAAGGATAAAGAGAAGCCAACAACTGCTTTGAATTGTAGTTCTGAAAGTGGAGTGGGCCTTTACCTACTGCAGTCACTTCTGGACTTTATCACAATCTATGATGACACTGCATACAGGATGTCCAGGCCAGGAACTTCTAGACCATGCTTCACTATAAATATGAAACAGCTGATACCACTTGCTCTTAAATCCACAAGAAAGGAGTTCGGTGAGACAAGATGGAGGGAGCTTACTTTTCCGAGTTAGCACGAAAACTTTCAGAATAAACAAGTTATGAGGGGATTTCAATTTAGGAGACAATAACTGTGACCTCAGAAGGTTCAGTGCCACATGCATGGATTCTGCCCCACCCCATTCTGCTTTTCAGCCTCAGGTGGTTTCTAATCCAGATAAAGTAAATCCCTTTTGGAACAGGGCCTAAAATTTAAGCTCTTCGGTGGAAAGAATTACCACGCCCCTCCCCCAACCACTATTTCCCACATCTATGTAAGCAGAAGCCTGAAATTTGATAAGTAAAATAAATTTTTTAAAAAACTTCACTTGCATTGAGTCAATACTGACTCACAGTGACCCTACAAAACAGGTAAAACTGCCTCTGTGGGTTTCTGAGACTGTAATCTTTATGGGACTAGAAAGCCCCATAATACGCCATCTTTTCTTGAAATTCAGTACTATTTCCAAAGGTCTGTTAAGATAAGGCATGAGGTATTTCAACGATCATTGAAATGTGAGTTAAAACACCTGGACTCTTGTCCCAAATGAGAACCAACTGAACTGTGCAACATCTGGCAAATTCTATCTCTTCCCTGAGCTGCTGTCTCCCCATCTTTCCACTGGAGTGTTGAAATAGTTCAACAGGTTTTCAGCACTGACTTCACATTAGAATCACCTAGGGAACTTTTCTTTCTTTCTTTTGGTGATAATAGGCACAGCATAAACACCCCTTTTCAGCAACTTCTATAAGTTAAATGACATTGATTATACATTTCAAATGATGCCACAATTCTTGCTATTTTTTTCCAAATTATTCTCCCACCACAAACTCACTGCCTCCTCGGCTTTTCATAAAACTTTTCAAGTTGCCATTGTCAATGTGACCTCATAAATGTAATTCTCTAAAAGAGTACAATTCTTGAAGTAGAAATGCTTTACTAATTAAGCTGAATTACTGTTTGGTTCAAAGAAGACTGAACTAGGAGAACTGGATGATGTCCAGCTACTATTATTGAATGTTTTGATCAAAGATTCTATAGAATAATCCTGATCCAAGGGGGCACAGGATAATGTGGAAAATAATCTAAAATTTCCAATAGAATCCAGACTTCCTGAAATTATTGAAGCTGAATGAACCTCTGAAACCATTTCCTCGAGATATCCTCAAACTTTAAACCTTAAACCAAAACTGTCCCCTAAACAGTTTAAAAAATACTCCTATGGGCCCCTCCGTGGAACAGTGAATAAGTAAAAATCTCTGACAAATGTTTCAAGGGAAGTTTGTCAGCCAATGGTTTCTCCCAGGACCCAGAGTCCAACTTGACATAGGTGTAATTGACACTTCCACCTACATTCTGCAAATAATTTTTTCCAAGGATCAATGGGGTTAAAAATATATTAGCAGATGCTCATGAGCAGCCAAGACTGATAAACAGGATGATCACTAAGGATCTCTAGACCCATGTTTTGGTGAAGGTATTGTTAGTTGAAGTAATATCTCAATTAATGAATCTCCAGGACATGAACATCTTTCTCATAAAGTTGTCTAGACTAAAACGAACAAAACAAAAAAGTCCTTATAAACCATGCAAAACTGTGCTGCCTGCTACTGCAGCTGCACGACAAAAATATCTCAGCGAATAGCTTCTATTTTTTGCTTTTTGTTGATGGGTAAACAGGGTCCCTTTAGCACAAAACACGGCCTCTATATCATCTGTGACCTTAGTCTACCTTCCAGGCCATGTCCTTGCCTAATGTGAATCCTGTTGCCTCACTTCACACTTCAGGTTCTTTCCCCAGTAGATACCGTAAAGGGGATGAGAATAGAATAACCTCCAAAGGGGATAAAACACGAAATTGTTACTTCAGCTTGGAATTCATATGATTAACCCAGAACCTATATATCAGGTGGTAGGTTAGTCTTCCTAGCTGTCTCATCTCAAACATTAGTATTTGTAGAAAAGAAGGGATCTTCTCACTCCCCTATGACCATCACCATTAAAAGATTGGAACTATCATCCAAATTATGGTTTTAGGACAAGGCTAATTAGCACCACAAATTGCCCACTTCATTGGCCTAAATGACAGCCTCTTCCAAAGAGTCAGGAAAACGGGTTGAGGACAGTGTCTACAAGATGATCCTTTTAAGGATTTTCACAGAGTTCAACAGGACATAGGTGTAGTTGACATTTTCACCTATATTCTGCAAATAAGTCAAATTTCATCCCAATACAAAAGAAGTTAAATATTTACCCATTATGTAGTTATTGGGTGATGAGATAGGAATATCAAGCCCAACCAGAATCTAAGTATCATCCTTAAGTTTAAAATTGGCATATCTTATAAAATTAGACAATATATTAGCATATATGGTAGTGATACATTGTAAAAATCAGAGTTGAGTTTTGTCCCTCAGTTGTCCCTGATATTACCCAATAAATGTTCTTGGGCATTATGAAACAGGCGAAGTTTTTCTCTTTCAGGGTAACTTTGTGCACCACAGACACCCCCAATTTAACGATGGTCCTCAAATTGGTCTCAGCTGTTTAAACACAAATGCCTGTCCTATGTCCTCTGCTTCCACCATGAGTCTAAGAAGTCAGCTGGTAATACTTCTCGTTGGTCATTGACTACCTAGTGGGTGCTGAGAATAGTGGGAAGTGTGAATATACATATATATTCACTGTGGAGTTAATCATGACTAATGAAGACTCCATGTACGTTAGAGTCACATTATGCTCTATGGGGTTTCCAGCGGTTGATTTTTTTGAAGTATGCTTTCTTCCAGGGTGTTTCTGAGTGAACTTGATCTGCCAACTTTTTGATAGCAGCTAAGGGTATTAACTGTTTTTTCCACCTAGGATCTCTCTCCTATCTATCTATCTATCTATCTATCTATCTATCTATCTATCTATCATCTCCCTATAAGCGCTCTCCCATTAGAATCCAGTATTTCTATTTTAAGTCAGGGTTTTCTAGGTCTAAAAAGAGTTTCAGATATAAAAAATACAAGGGAGGAGGGACTCCCAGATGGTAGATTTTCAGATACCTTAACTATATACAAATCATTTACAAATTACCTGAGGAACTTACTATAAATTCACAATCCATGGCTCTACCCTCAGAAAGTCCACAGTCCTGAGATACAGAAATATGCATGTTTTGCAAGCTTTTCAGGGTCTGTGTACATTTTGAAAAGCGTTGGCGTAACTGAGATAGAGTACATCGTATGTCCACCCTAGGAATCTGTGTCATGATCCCACCCATGGTACCCTTATCACACTTCATTGTAACCGCCTTTGTCTACAAGGTTGCTATGAATTGTCTTCAACTTGATGGTCATGAACGAGACGACTGGAGAGTGGACACTTTCTTCCATTCATCTTTGTAGCCAAAGTCACTGGCACACAGTACCCTACTCAGAGATCCTCAGTGGATGTTTACCACGTATCTAAAGATGGGTTCAATGTCACAGTAGTCAAACACACACACACATACCATCACCATTACCAACACCATCATCCCACTGTGTTCACATGGGAAAAGCTGTTCCAACCCTGCCTCCATATATTGTAGCCAAGATGTACACCTGAGTTTTTTAAAATGTTAAGAAGATTTCATAAAACTATAGGTGACTTGAAAGCTTGGGAAAAGCAAAAAAAGCATGTTTTAGGAAGACCATCAAACTATACAGTAGATGCATTCTCATGCCCGCCTAGTAAATAAAATAATAAGACGGCCAGTGAAGAAATTGAGTGTCTTTATGAAGGTCAGAGAGAAAGTAGCTCAGAGCCAGGACTTATTCACTCACTACAATAGAGTCAATTTTGACTCATAACAAGCCTATACGACAGAGTAGAACTGCCCCTGTGGGTTTCTGAGGCTGCAAACCCTTACAGGAGTTGAGAGTCTCACCTCTTTCCCATAAAGCACTGATGGTTATGAACTGCTGACCTTGTGGTCCTGGTTAGCAACCCAACTTGTAACCTACTACACCTCCAGGGTTCCTAGATCTAGGACTAGAACTGTATACATTTTTTAACTCTGGTTCAAGTCCTTATTTCTCTGACCAAACCTAAGAAATAAAAAAACAAAAAAACAAAACACTTCTCATCATGTGCCACTGTAAGTAAAACTATAATAATATATTGGTAAAAATCTTATGTTTAATAGTCTAGATACAATAATTGAAATGAAGTCTTCTAGTCCTGCATACCAGGGACTGTCTGATACAAACTTCACTTTGGTCGCTCCTGGATGGATCGGACGCTTCACTAAAATCTAGTTCGGTGACCTGAAGAGGAGCCCCACACTGTATTGAGAAAGATAAAAAAGAGAAAATTGGAGAGAGGATTCAGGAGGAAGGAGAGAGAAAAAGAGTAAGGAAAGATAAAGGGAAAAAAGAAAAGAAATAGGGAGCAGTGAAAAGCAAGGAATTAGAGGAGATGTGAGGAAAGGAATTTTGAAGTTGTACAAGATTTCTATTTGCAGTGAATTGCATTTTATATATAGGAAATCCGTCTATGATGTTATTCTCACGCCCAAGCAACAAGCTGGTATTAGTCAAAAGGTGTGTGAGGTCAGGTTGACCAGAGAACAAATCCAGTGGCATTCATATATGTAAGAAAAAGCTTTATATCAAAAAGTAATTATATATAAAGAAAAAAACAACTAGCCAGTCCAACTCAAGTCCATAAGTCCAATGCTAGTCCAGAAATCCCTCTTTAGACTCACGCAGCCACATGAAATGATGCAGGAATATCACAGGCCTCTGTGCGCAACATAGTGTGGATTGGAGGGTGGTGAAAAACATTACAGGGCTCCTGAAGCTCCCAAGGTCAACAGACTGGAAGAGAGAGCCATATATCTCCGTAGTAGCTCCAAAGGAGGTCATCAGGCTGTGACCTGATTGACAGGCTAAACTCTACCCTTTCACCCTTAAGTCTCAAATTGACAACAGATTACGTAACTACCACAGTATGTAAAGGACTTATTATATCTAAACTGAGAATCCTTTTGTGGACATGACAGAATTGGTCTTAATAAAACAAAATAATGTGAACATTATTGTGAGCCCAAAGAATCTTCTCTACAAGTTGTAAGATTATCTAAAATATACTGTTCTTTATTACACACACACACACACACACACACACACACACACACACACACACAAAGGCCATCTAGTTCAATATCTAAGCTATGAATTAGTACCAACAATTCAAGTCCTTTCTTCTTGGAATGGCTCTCCTATCACTAAATGTTTGGGTAGGATCTTGCATATAGGGTGCGTGGAGCACTAATAAATCTCTGTTAGGTTGGTCAGTTTCACCATTCCACTGGGTAGATAAAAGTGAACAATCACAGAAGCAGGAAGAGAGAATCCCATGACCATCAATAAAGAAGAGGTACCAGCAGAGCATGTGCAAGATCACTGCCTGAAGTGATAAAGGCATCAGAGGCTACAGCATTGAGACAGTGAGAGAGGAGAGGAAATGTGCCATGACCATGAGGCAGAGCAGAAAAACACAAAAGAACAGCAGACACCCAGCCAATGGAACAAGGTAGAAGTCAAGGGACAAGGCATTGGTCAAAAAACCATGCAGCTGAGGCCAAGGACCAGAGAATCATGCCAGCTTAGGGTGAAGAGTGTTGCAGAAAAGCAACAACAACACAAGCCCTTTATCCTAACATTATGTAGCCTGTTCAATTCCCCAATAAACTACACAATCTTTGAGTCTTGTCTGTGAATTCTGTATCACCACTGCAGTAAAGTGTTGAAACTAGCAGAGAAATAAAATGTGGTGGGAAGGATGGTTATGCTAGAATAGGATAAAGAAGGATGGAGGGTGAAGGTGTGTCTGACTTCTGCCTTGTGGCAATAACCTTGAGCCAGCGTAGAACTGAATTCTTCTCTTTTGTAGCCAGAGGAGCTTAGATATGGCCTCCATGCTATTTCTTCAGGGTTCTAACAGCTCATAAGTCAAGATATTGTGGAAAAGTAAGCAGTTGGAAACTCTGATGATCAACTTGAAATTTTAACTTTAACTTGAAATGTTTAAAGAAAATATGGTCTAATCTGAAAGATACATCTAGAAATAAAATCAATTTCATTATTTTCTGGATGCTGAAGGGTTAGTTATAGACATTGCTACATTTCTGCCTGCCATGATTTCATCTCACCCTTTACTTCAGTTGATATGTCAAAAGGGTAGTACAGTTTCCAAAGCAAAAAAAAAAAAAGGGCACACTTCCATAAATGCTAATTACGCATAATGACAACTCATTACCCCATTCCATTTCTGGAAAGTCACAAGGACTTGACAGTTCAGAGCAAAATGTCATTTCAGGCTCTAGGAAGAGACTCTGTCAAATTAACCCTTATATTTACTGCCTCCCCCCTTTTTTTTTCAAAGAAAGGATTCCTGATGGCATATTGGGCTAAGCTTTGGGCAGAAAGTTTAGTGCTTTGAACCCACCAGCCACTCTGTGAAAGAAAGAGGAGGCAATTTGCTCTTGTACAGATTGACAGCCTTGGAAATGCCGTGCAGCAGTTCGACTTTTCCTGATGGAACCACTCTGAGTGGGAATCGATTTGATGACAGTGAATTTAGGTAGGTGGGTAGTTTGTATCATGTTTCTCTTGTAGCTTATTTTTAAAGTTCACTAAATAACTGTGGCCTTTTAAAAGGAAAGTTCTTACACAACAGAAAAATGCATGCATCTGAAATTCAAAGGTAGGGATAAGGAAGGTCAGAGCTCTTTCAGGATATACAAGGATAGCTAAGAGATTCAACTGCCAATAGCAATAAATCTTGCAAACAAATGCTGGTTACTATCGATCATTTCGTTTACACATTCAAGCATCTATTCAGACAACAAACACTTCCTGAATGTTTACTTTTTGCCAGTCACTGTTCCGGGTCCTAAGGAACCCTGGGGACACTGTTAAGTGTCAGACTAACGACAAGATCAGCAGTTCAAAGGGGAGAAGGATTAGGCTCCTATAATGATTACAAAGCCTTGTAAATCCTATGTAGGGTTGCTATGAGTCAAAATAGACTTAATGGCAAGGTGTTTGCTGTTGTTTTTATTGTTCCTGGTTCTAGGGATACAGTGACGAGTTTGATATGATAATTCTTGTAGTCACTGGGATTTCCAAAAGGAAAACATATAGCAAATAAATAATCATACAAATAAATATTATTCAATTATATGCTTTATTTAGTAAAATGGGGGGCAGGGAGTACATGGCAGGATTAGAGACTTGAACAAAGCCATTCAATCTATCCAGCTTCATGCATGTAGACAAGAATTAGGTTTTGTCCTAATGGAGAGTAGACAGTAAGATCAAAATAAAGAAAATTACATATTAGGTGGAGGGTCTATTGTGTGCAAAGGCTCTGCGAGGGGAATGTAAGAGGAACTGGAACAAAAGGGCAGTGTGTTTGGAACATAGGGAAGGTGTGAAATCAGGGAGAACAGGGCCTGGATAGGTAGCCAGAAGTGTGAATTGCTATGGCCAGCTAGGAACCCAGAAGAGACAGAGCAAAACAAGGGGAGAGGTAGCATTTTACAAAGGTCACCACCAACATTAGGCCATGACAAGCACAGAGAAGACAATCTCTAGCCTCCCTGGTGGTAATCCAGAGTGTTGCTCCAGGTAAATGTTAACTGTCAGAAGAAGTTTGTCATACCTGGATTGTCTACTAGAGAGATTAAAATGAATAAATTTTTAAGAATTACAGGCCTACAATATAAAACAACAAATTTTATGCAAAACAATGTCCCGCTTTGGGTACAAAATTACTGACATAATTAGACCACCAGGAAGGCTAGAATAAATGAGGCTCCTGGGACTGTAAATACCTAAATAAATCATGGAGGGTCTTCTAAGTGGCAGTAAGGAATATGGGATTTACCCCAAATTCACAGGGAAGTACCTGAAGGATTTTAGTTGGAGAGTCATATGATCTAATTATATTTTTAAGATCATATTGTGCACGCAGTGGTGAAAAAGAAAGGAATGAAAACTACACATAGCCAACATAGAATGTCTTAGAAATATGATTAATTTAAAAAGCAACCCAGAAGAATGCATACTGTGAGACATCATTTTATAAAGCTCAAACCTAGACACACTAAACAACACATTATTTGGGTATTTATGAATGTTTTAGAAATGGAATTGTAATCAAGGTATTCAGGATTATGATTATCTCTGGGGAGAGGAAACAGGATGAGTGGGGGACAAATAGGGAGTTCCAAAATACTTGTTCTAGTCCTTAATTTGATAGCAGATTTTGAGTGTTAATTTTATTATCCTTTATACCACACTGTTTATATATTATTTATACCTATTCATTAATCCATTTATCCATCTATCTATCCATCCATCCCCTAGCTAGCTACCTACCTACTTATCATCTCTAGTATCTGGGTAATGAAATGGTTTATCTACTTGATTGACAATCAAAAAGGTGGAAGTTTGAGTCCACTCAGAAGCATCTCAGAAAAAGACCTAGTAAAACTTTTGAAAACCTCAGCCATTGGAAGATGGCGACTGAGTAACACATAACAGTGGGACTCCGCAGAAATCAGCCTAGGAGAGTTACTAAGAGGGAAATTCAACACTGTTGGATCACAGGAGAAGCATCATAAAGATAAGTAGGCATAGATCCACAAGGTTTTGAGGGGATGGGGACTTTTGGCTTGCCACAGTGGAGGCTGATTAGGGTTTGACCTTAGCCCTGCCACTGTCTTGGGCAGAGTGGGACCATTTGGAGCTGGTGCAGGGGCTTTATCTAAACATAGCCAGAGCTTACTGCCACCTTGGGGCAGGGATTAAACCCTTGCAGCCCCACAGGCAGGGATCGGGGCACAGCTATATTGTTACTTTTGTTTCCATCTCTTCTCTCTATCCCCCCACAGTCTCAGTGGGCTTAGTTTTTTATTTATTTATTTTCTCTTCTTTGTCTCTTCTCTGTTCTCTCACACACCACTGCCGACCTCCAGACCATTCCCCTTAGACTAAGGCATTTATGCCTGCCCCCCACCCAGTTAGGTGAGCTCAACCCTGTGCAGCACAGCCGAGGCTGGGGAAAGCCCGGCTGACCTCCACCAGGGGATACCCTGCCCACCAGGGGATACTCCACCCAGCTTCTTACCGGGGAATTCCTGCCTGTGTGGTTGGGGAAGCTCCTATTTGTCCTCTGTTGTCCCACGTGACTGAGGAAACTTCTTCCCACCTACCTTAATGCTCACACAGCCTAAGGCAGCTCAGCAAACACTCACAAATGTTCCAAGCTGCTGCAGGAACCTCTGCCCAACCTCTGCAGTGATCTACCTGGCCAGGGCAGTTCTGCCCACCATTCTTGGTGTTCTACACCAAAGAAGGCAACCCACCAGCCTTCTGGGGCACTCCCCTTGAGAGTGAAGCCACAGGAGGATAAAGTGGTAGGTTAATTCCATAGTGAAATAAGCTGTAGGCAGTTTGAAGAAGCATTCCTACAAGTCTCCCAGAGAGAGCCAGCGCTCTTTGACTTCCTGGAAAATGGCACCTGGCTCCTCTAATTTTAGTATATGTGCTGTCGAAGTGAGCACACCTGGCTCCTCTAAAACAACGCAACACAAACAGCAATCAACCCCAAAGGCCCCAATGAAAAAACAGGAGAAACAAAAGGCAAGGGCAGAAGATGTCCTGAACCTAATGACATGCATAAAAGAAGCAGACATTGAGCTTCCACAGAAAAAATTTTCAGAATGCTGCTTGGAGTCATATAGGATATGAGGGAAACAATACAGAAGAAGGATGAAATGATAGAGGAGATAAAGTCCATATACCAAAGGGAAATATAAGAGCTTAGGGAGGAGATAACAAAAACTAGTAGCAGACTCATGGACCTCAAGAGTCCACTGGAGGAAGCAGAGAACCACACCAGTGACTTGGAGGACAGCCCAACATACTTTAACAAACGTAAACAAAAATCCAATAAGATCATCAGAGAAGCTGAAGAAAACCTAAGTCTGATGCCATGAAGAAGAACAACATCAGAATAATTGGATTACCAGAGGAAGACTCAATAAAGAAATCATCTGCAACAATTGTGAGAGTATTCTGGAGGAAAACTTCCCCAGCTTAATGAATGAAAACCAGGCAACCATTCAAGAGGCTGAAAGAACACCAGCTAGACTGAATCCCAAGAAAAACTCAGCCATTGAAAATCTTACAGAGCACAGTTTTATTCGTACATATAGAGATCATCATAAATTGGAATTGATCTATGGGAAACTGATTATCATAGCTATCTATCAATTGTATCATAATTATATGGATATATATCTCTATAATTCTATAGATAAAATGCTGTATTTAAAAGCAGA
Organism: Echinops telfairi; assembly: GCF_000313985.2. Classification (NCBI taxonomy): domain Eukaryota; kingdom Metazoa; phylum Chordata; class Mammalia; order Afrosoricida; family Tenrecidae; genus Echinops; species Echinops telfairi. The sequence goes on along the minus strand of NW_022106189.1, from coordinate 9,135,842 downwards.
AATTGTCCTGATAGCTATGGACCAGGAGTGGTTTTGGGGGGACCAAGAGGAGAAACATGATAGTGGTTAGAAACAAGTTGTCACTTGGATAAAAGAAAGCAAACCTTCCATTATGCACACCCAGGGCATCTGAGACAGGGCACATAACCTGGCATCATTCATTGTAGAGGATCAGTAAAATTTTGCTCAATCAACTCATGAATTTCCAAATAGAAAGAGTCAATAGTTATTCTCACCACTTTCGGGTCAATTCTGACTCCTAGTGACCCCATAGGACATATTAGCACTGCTCCTATGAGTTTCTGAGACTTAACTCATTACAGGAATAGAAAAACCCATTTTTCTCCTGAGGAGAAGCTTGTGGTTTTTAACTGCTGATCTTGTTGTTTGCAGCTCAACCCCAAATCATTATGCCACCAGGACTCCTAGATAGAAATATTGGGTAGATCCAAAACAAAACAACAATAATATAACATCTTACCTCAGCTCCAAAAATAGTAGCACATTTAAAACAAACAAATAAAGCCAGAAAACAATAAATACTGATGAGAGTGTGGAACTAATGAAACTCTCATACATACTAGTAGGACTGTAAAATGATATAACTCCTGTGGACTACAATATGGAGCTCCCTTAAGAGGTTGGTAATAGATATACCATATGATCCAGTATTCCCAGTCACTCACTACCATGGAGCCTATGGCAACTTATAGCAACCCTACAGGGCAGAGTACAACTGCCCCTGTGCAGTTGAGAGACTGTAAGCCTTTGCGGGGGTAGAAAGCCTTGTCTTTCTTCCAAGAAGCTGCTGGTGGTTTCAAACTTCTGACTTACAGTTAGAAGCCCAATACATAACCACTATGCCAATAGGACTCCCAATATTAAGTTTTTACTTAGAGGTAAATACTACTATGTATTGACTAAGAGGTCAGTCACAAAAGGACGAATATTGTATGAGACCACTGCTATAAAAAGTGAAGCAAAGGTTTAAACATTAAATGAAAAATTCTTTGATGGTTACCAGAGACTAGAAGGGAAGGAAGAGTAAATTAATAACTAGAGAACAAACGTCTATTACGTTGGGTGGAGGAAAGGGAAATATATAATAAAAGTGAGGGTAAGACAGTGAGATAGTTAAGGTTTATTGTGCCAACCTGGCCGATAAACACATGTGGGATCAATTGAAGGGCAGAGAGATAAATAGCTTGATGAACTTCACCTTCCTAGTTCTCAGATCCCTTGCTTTCTGATGGTTGAATCAGGGTGCACCTGCCTTAGCCAGTACCCTGCTTCAGCTGGCAAAGCTCACTTCCTGCAAGACATCCC
>NW_022106189.1:9088776-9133658 GCF_000313985.2 Echinops telfairi | reverse complement strand
TATATTATTATTATTTTGTCATATCTTACACTGTCTGACATCTCCCTTCACCCACTTCTCCACTGTCCATCCCCCAGGGAGAAGGTTATATGTAGATCCTTGTAATCTGTTCCCCATTTCTCCCTCACCTTCCCTCCACCCTCCCGGTATTGCCACTCTCAGCACTGGTCCTGAGGGATTCACCTGTCCTGGATTCCTTGTGTTTCCAGTTCCTATCTATACCAGTGTACATCTTCCAGTCCAGCCGGATTCATAAGGTAGAATTGGGATCATGATAGTGGGGGAAGTGGGCAGAGGAAGCATTCAAGAACTAGAGAAAATTGTATGTTTCATCATTGCTACACTGCACCCTGACTGGCTCATCTCCTCCCAGTAACCCCTCTGCAAGGGGATGTCCAATTGCCCAAAGATGGGCCCTGGGTCCCCCCTCTGCACTCCCCCTCATTCACAATGCTATGATTTTTTTTTTTGATCTGTGATGCCTGATACCTGATCCTTTCGATGCCTCATGATCTCACAGGCTGGTGTGCTTCTTCCATGTGGGCTTTGTTGTTTCTCAGTTAGATGGCCGCTTGTTTATCTTCGAGCCTATAGGACCCTAGACTACATGTCTTTTGATAGCTGGGCTATTTTTTTTTAATTCAGGATATACATTTATAATAGCAATTTTTGTCCAAAATGAAATGGAACACAAACAGATTAATATCCTGGGTATTAATAGGCTGCTATTGGCTATTTTGCATTGAGCAATCATATGGTTTATGGAGACAAATCACATGTCAAAGATGACAAATTGATCATGAAAAAGAACATTTGAAGATCTATCTGGAAGTACAATAATCTGTGTGACAGTATGATGTCTACACACCTACTGGGACATCCAGTAATTATGACTATTGCTCAAATTTATCCACCAACATTAAAGTTTCACAAGACTAATAACTTCTTCATTGCAAATTCCCTTTTATCTATTTTCTAAAAGAGAACTTTCATTAAGTCATAAATGGGAAACTGCCAAGAAATTACAAAGACATATCATCTGGATGAGGGGGACCGTTAGTCTGAGGTCACAATGATGACCAAGTATGTGCTGAGATAAAGAGCTTTAAAAGGAGGTCAAAGAAAAATGTCATGAACACATGGTTGGCAGAATATTACTATATCACAGTTGCTAGTGGGACTCCTGAAGAGGCATCAGGATCATGATTGGAACACAAACTTTATGTTAGACAGAATAGCTTACAATGTTCATCCAGGGGCTTCCTGAAGGCAGTCAGGAAACAACTTATGACAATACAACCCCATATACAGTAATCTCCATGAAGGACATATCAGATTAATATCTGATATTATTATAAGCCCTAAAGGAGATTTCCCCTTCTTGAGTTGGTCAAGGAATGGTGACAGTAATCCACTCTCTAATGCACTCAGTCTGCAATTCCCATTCCCTGGTCAGAGGGAATTCAATGGGGGTTTAATCAAAGTGGGGATGCTACAAATGGATTTTGGGCTTTCACTGTTGTGTATAGCCTTCTGCAAACTGGGCACTTAGAATTTTAGTTCTAATATAATTTCATCCTCTGATACTGGAATTTATTATTAACAGTCTTTGGATCACACAGGCTGCCATGCTCATGTGGATTTAGCTAATACCTCATTAAGATGGATTCTTGCTTTAAGATAAACCTTTAAGGTCCAAGAAACTTTCCTTTCTGATAGTTCGGTACCATATAACTTCTTCACTACACTCTACTATAGCACCCTGGTCCACTTTAGAGGTAGCATTATCAGCTTCTTGAGAAATAATATAAATAACCTCCATGGGCATTTGATAATTCTAATAATATCATTAATCTAGCCAAGGGTATAGATTTTAAAATACTACTGACAAAATGAAAATATACAGCTATGGGAAAGCTTTTTAGACTAAAGTATGTGGAACCATTTACTTATATACAGATTAAAAACTTAAGTGACTAAACACTGCTTTGGAAAATAATGAGGCTTAGATACAAGGTAAAATTTGCAATAACATTTATTCACGAAAGTAAAACTATGTCTGGAGTACTAAGACATGTCACAAAAAGCAAAGAATATATATGGTTCAAAAAAGAATGATATGTTGCTCTTAAGTTGTCAATTATTGGGCAACCTCTAAAGTAATATATTTCAATTAAAGTTCAATAACTTCAAAGTCCCAAACCTGAAGATATCACTCATCTGCTTATTCTCACCCTAGGGTGTTTCAGCTTTAACTACAAAGGTGTATTTCAGTACTTTCAATCTGCAACAGGTGTATTTAAGTCTTGTTCATTTAGGGGGATTTCCAAAATCAAATCCTTTGTATGTGGCTTATGAACAATGATGTATACCATGAAAGGCCAAAATCTAAAAACCAGGTAGCCTACAAGAAGAGGCCTGGGTTGCCAAGATAGAATGGAAATTCAGTCAGAAATGCCTGGTTAGAGTTCCCTTCCTGGCTGATGGTAGTTATTTCAGCTCACAACTACTGATAACAAGATGTCTCAGGAATGCCCAAAATGGGGCACCCTGGCCCCAACTTCAAATCTACAGCTGTTATGTCAGATGGTCAGTTCAAAGTGATCAACTTTACTGACTGCAAATAAAAATACAGTGTTTTATTTTCATCCCCTTGACTTAACCTTTGTGTGCCTCCTGGAGATCATTATTTTCAGTGACAGGGCAGAAGAATATAAGAAACACAACTGTCAAGTAATTGGTGCTTCTGTGGATTCTCACTGCTGTCATCTGGCTTGGATCAACACACCCAAGAAACTAGGAGCTCTTGGACCTAGGATCATTCCTTTAGCATCAGTCCTCAAGTACACTATTGCTTAAGACTATGATGTTTTAAAGGTATCTCATTTAGGGGCCTCTTCATCATTGATAATAAAGGGATCCTTTGGCAGATCACTGTAAATGACCTCGCTGTTGACTGCTCTCTAGATGAGACACTAAGACTAGTTCGGGGCTTGTAGTTTACAGAAAAACATGGGGAAGTGTGTCCAGCTATCTGGATGCCCGGCAGTCATACTACCAAGCCTAATGTCCAGAAGATCAAAGATTATTTGTCCAAGCAGAAGTGAGCACTAGACCATCTCAATGCTAGATGGCAAAAAATAGCCTTGAGAAAACAAACAAACAAACAAACTCTTTTGTTTTCTTCTTCCTGTTTAAAACACAAAGCTTAAGATTCTGCTGAGAAAATGGTATTTGATGATATTATAGGACTTTTTTGCAGGGGTTGGAGGCCAGTCTTTCATCACCCTGGTGAAAATGACCCGAGCTCTTTTGAGCAGAGCAGCTATTATGTATCATGTAGTAGTAAGTACTAAGGCATGAGCCCATTGATCTTTTTTGGTTTCTAGAAAACTTGAACCAAGTGTTCTTGCATTGAGGGAGTTCTTGAGCAGAAGCTAAATGTCTATCTGCTACCTTAATACTAAACCTATAAATATATGCACATAGATCTATTTCCCCATTGTCATATATAAATATATTTACATATGTACATGTCTATATTTAGACCTCTATAAATGCCCTTTGCCTCCTAGTTTTTTCCTCTATTTCCTTTTACTTTCCTCTTGTCCCACTCTCATGCTCTGTCTTCATTTGGGTTTCAGTAATTTCTTTAGGTTACATTGTCCTTGATCAAGCCTTACCAGGCCTCCTACACACTCCTTGTCATCTATATTGGGTCACTTGTTGCTCCCTTGTGCCTGGGTTTCCTTTCCCCCTGCCTCCACCTCTCCCATGCCACCCCCCTAACCATGGGTTCTGTTATTTTCTCCTCCAGATTGTATATCCCACCTATCTTATCTAGATAGACCTGCAGAGATAATAATATTTACAAAAACAAGACAGAGCAAAACAGCAAAACAACAAAAGAAAAGAAAACAACAACGACAAAAACAATTACCAAAAAAAAAAAAAAAGAAAAGAAAAGCCTGTTTTTTGACCTTTAGGAGTATTTTCTGCTCGAGTCTGATGGGATGCCATGCCCTACCCCAAAGTCTATTTTTGTTATTCCCTTGGGACTTCCTTGATCTGCTCCCCTTGTCAGTGTAAGATATGACAAAATATTAATAATTTATAAATTATCAAGGGTTCGTGATGGGGGAATGGGAAGGGAGGGGAAAAAATGAGAATCTGATACCAAGGGCTCAAGTAGAAAGAAAACATTTTGAGAATTATGATGGCAACAAAGGTACAAATGTGCTTGACACAATGGATGTATGTATGGATTGTGATAAGAGTTATGAGCCCCCAATTAAATGATTTAATAAAAAACATGAACCAAAGAGAGAGAGAGAGAAAAAAAGCTAGATTAGCAATGTAACACAGGGTAGACTCTCCCATTGAGTGTCTATACAAGTAATATTAAGCAAATTCCCCAAGAGCAAGCTGCTCCTCCCGAGTTTACCTACCAACAGACATGAAATCACCTTCTCTGAGATAGACATATCACTCTATCCTCTGGTCATGAATTTCCATTGAAGTTCATTGAACACCATTGTAGAAGCATCTACTAAACAGAGGTGATTGTGGACAATGCTCTATATCAGGAAATATTTATTCCTCTCTTGTTACTCTCTATGAAAAATTGACTCCAGCTAAGTTGGGGCCTTCTCTGAAGAATCCGTTTTTAAGGTGCAAAAATAAGGGTGTGATAAGCAGAACATAAGTGTTAGATAGACAGACACACCACCACCTTACTTTGGAAGAGCAGATTACATAATAAATGTAATAAATGATTACATAGCCTGAGGACATATGCCAGGTCTATCCTTGTTGTGGGGTGCTTCCTGGTTTCATCAATTTTTTTTTTTTAGTGTTGCACAGATTTCCATTGTATTTATATACCTGTGTTAGTCTGGGAGGACTAGGGAAACAAATTCATGAACACACAAATGTGTATTAGAGAGAATTTTGTATAAAGGGTAATTGTACTTTAAGAAAGCATCCCAATCCATTCCAGATCAAGTCCATAAGTCCAACATTAGCCCATATGTCCAACACCATTCTATAAAGTCCTCTTAAGACTCACAAAATGCATGCAATGATGCCCAATGCAGGACGACCACAGACCAGTAAGTAGAAAATCTTTGGATCCAGTGAAGTAAGCATCTCAGCTCTGGCAAGGGTCTCTACGTGGCTTCTCCAGGTCCATGGTTCTGGCTGCATCAGGGTAGGTCCATGTGGCTTCTCCTCAAGGATGTTTCTCAGGGAGTTAGCGTTGTGTCTTATCAGTAGTGTCTTCAAGGGAGTGAGCCAAGAGTCTCTCCAGCTCCAAGGAGGAAAAACCAGATTTTCCAGAATTCTCATGAGAAAACCATGCCCATCCAGAGGCCTCATTGGCTATGATCCGATTGACAGACTAGACTCCACCCCTTCACTCTTAATCCTCTCAAGACCTAAATTGACACCAATTTATTTAACTACCTCAGTACCAAAGTTTCTTTATCCATTTTTCTATTGATTGACTTTTGAGCTCTTTCCATCTTCTTGCTATTGTGAACAATGCTTCAAAGGACATAGGAGTTCTTATATATGTTTGTGTTATGGTTCTTACTTATTTAGGCTATATACCAAGTAGAGGCATTGCTGGATCATATGGAATTTCGATTTCCGGTTGTTTGAGGAAGTGCTATATTATTTTCACAATGGTTATATGGAAAATGCTCCTTTGTTCAACAACACAAATATCCAGATGGAATACTCAGGAATCAAATTAACTATATCAGTGGGAAGAGATGGTGGAGAAGCTCAAGAACAAGATCAGGGACCAACTGTGGGACAGATCATCAGTTGCTCATATGCAAGTTCAGGTTGAAGTTGAAGAAAGTGAAAACAAGTGCATGTGAGCCAAAATAAAATCTTGAGTATATTCTACTTAAATTTAAAGACCATCTTAAGAACAGATTTGACAAACTGAACATGAATTACAGAAGACCAGACAATTATGAGATATGATCAAGAACATCATATATGAAGACAGTAAAAGATTATTAAAAAGCAAGAAAGAAAGACCAAAGTGGATGCTCTTGAACATAAGGACAGCTAAAGGGAATTGAAGAAAGAATGAAGTGTAAGAACTGAACAGAAAATATCAAAAGGCAGCTGAAGGAAAGGAAGTAAATATCCTAAAGAAATGTGGAAAAAAGGCTCCAGGGATTGACAGAATACCAATTGATATGTTCCAACAAATTGATGTGGTTCTGGAAGCACTCACTAGTCCTTTGAATAGAACAAGAGAATAGTGCATGGTTTAAAATCAAGAAAGTTATGCAACAGGATTGTATTGACTCACCATACGTATTCAATCCATATGCTGAGCAATATCAGCAAAACTAGATTATATGATGAATACAGCATCAAGATTGGAAGAAGGCTGATTCATAATCTGCAATATGTACAAGAAACAATCTTCCTTCCTGAAAGTGAGGAAGACTTGAAGGACTTGCTGATGAAAATCAAGGAATTCAGCCTTTATATGGATTAAAACTTAATGTAAAGAAAACAAAAATTCTCATACCTGGACCAAGAGGTAACATCACAATAAACTGAAGATTGAAGTTGTCAAGGATTTAATTTTACTTGAATCCATGATCAATGCTCATGGATGCAGCAGTCAGGAGATCAGGGACATTGCTTTGGGCAAATCAGGTGCACAAGGCCTTTTTAAAATGTTGAAAATCAAGGATATCATTTTGAGGACTAAGGTATGCATGACCCAATCCATGGTATTTTCAGTCACTTCATATGCATGTGAAAATTGGACATTGAATAAGAAAGACTGCTAAAGAATCAATGCATTTGAGTTATGGTGCTGGTGAAGAATAATGAAAGTACCATGGACTGCCAAAAAAACCCAAAAACAAACCCCAAACAAAACGAATAGATGGGTCTTGGAAGAGGTACAGCCAGAATACTCCTTAGAAACAAACATGGTGAGAGTTCATCTCACATACTTTGGACATGTGACCAGAAAAGACCAGTCCCTGGCAATCATCATGCTTGGTAAGGTAGAAGGGCAGAAAAAAAAAGGATCATCAATGAGATGGATGGACACCAGTTGCAAGAGTGGGCTCAAGCATTACAGTTGTGAGGATTATACAGAATTGATCAGTGTTTCATTTTATTGCTATATGTCAGAATGAATCAATGGCTCCTAACAACAACAAAAACAACAATCAAATGGAGAGAAGTAAACTTTTGATGACAACAATTCAAATATGGTTGCAGTGGTACATGGATGGAGAGCTGTCAGAAATTCAAGCTGGATTCAGAAGAGGAATTGAATGAAGGATATGATTGCTGGCATCAGATGGATCGTGGCTGAAAGCAGAGATTATCAGAAAGATGATCTGGGTCTGATTGATTAGGCAAAGCCTTTTGACTATGTATGTCACAACAAACTATGGATAATGTGGCAAATAATAGGAATTCCACAACATTTAATTGTGCTCATGTAGAATTTGTATATAGACCAAGAGACCATTGTTTCATTAGAACAAGGAAATAGTGCATCAGTGGTTTAACATCAAGAAAGGTGTGCATATCCTTTTAAGTGAGGTGCCAATTAAATCCACATGAAAGAAGCACATCAGCCCATGCAATCTAAGGATTGTAAATAAAACCCAAATATGAAGGAGGGAATGGTATTTGAGCTTTAATTCTGACCACCCAGTTTGCCAAAGGCTATGGATTAAAGTGGAAGCCCAAAACCCAATTGCATGGTCTCCATATGGATCAAGCCTCCAATGAATCTCTCTGATGACAAACTAGGGATGTGAATGGCCTTTTATCAGACAGAGAGCACTATAAAGTTGATCATGGCAGATGTAGTTAGGATAAAATATAGCACCTTATCATTTGATCTCCCTTTCGACACATTTAAACATTTTTTTTCAGTTTGTAATATATTTTGCTTTCTTTTCTATTGAGGTGTTTTCCTGCTTTGTCATTATTGTTCATTTTTTTGGTAAAATGTTTGGATGTGAAATCCAGTATAGGTAAATTTATAGAAATAGTAACTGGATTAAAAATGACCTAGGGGAATGGCACGGCAGGTTGTGGGAAAATGGAGAGCTAACAACAATAAGTATGAGAAAGGGGAACATGTTCTGAAATGGATTGTGGTGACGAGTGCACAATTTTTCTTAATACAAAGGAACTATTGAATTGTATGCCAATAAAACTACTAAAAAAAGAATGATACGTGTCCTGGCTTTATCTTCTCAATGCACATTTTCAATCTGTATGCTTAGCAAATAACCACAGGAGTTGGATCTGTGATATACAAATGACAAAACCTTGCTTGCTGAAAATGAGGACTTGAAGCACTTGCTGATGAAGATCAAGGATTTCAGCCTTCAATATGGATCACAACTTAATGTTAGGAAAACCAGTGTGCTCACAACTGAACTAATTGGTAACATCATGATAAATGGAAAAAAGATTGAACTTTGTCAAGGATTTCATTTTACTTGAACCCATGATCATTGCTCATGGAAGAAGTTAAGAAATCAAAAAAAGTATTCCATTGGGTAAATCTGTTGCCCATGACCAAGTGTACTCCTTTACAATTCCATTACAATATTTGCTTTTTTTTTTTTCTTCACGAGTCACCCTTTGAAATTTTCTATCCAGTTCTTTTACTTGATCTTTTCTTTCATTTGCTTTAGCTTCTCTACTAATTTTCAGGGTCTTTTTTTCATACCCATTTGGTCTTTTCTTTCTTTCTTGACTTTTTAAACATTTTATTTTCATTATGTGTCATGTTCTTGCTGTCATTCCACTTCTCTTCAGTCGCTAGTGTCCAATGCATCAAATGTAATCTTGAGATGGTTTCTAAATTAATGTGGGATATCATCAAAGTCACAAGTTGAATTTCCTTCTTCATCTTGAACTTGTGTATGAGAAAATGGTGATCTGGTTTGCGATCAGCCCCTGGCATTGTTCTGACTGATGAAATCGAGCTTCTTTGTTATCTTTTTCTACAGATGTAGTCAATTTCATTTTCCTGTACTCCACCTGATCAAATCCACATGTGTAGTCACTGTTTATGTTGTTCAAAGGAGCATTTGCAGTTAGTAAGTTCTTGGTTTTGCAAAACCTATCGTTCAGTCTCCAGAGTCATTTCTATCACCAAGACATGTTTTCCATCTATGGACTCATCTTTGTTTACAACTTCCACAATCCAATCATCAGTAATCATAACTTGATCACACATATAATGAAGATTCATTGATAATTACCAATGATAGTTATCATTGTATCTTGATTGCATGTGATCAAATTCAGACTGGAAAAGTCAATGAAAACCTTCAATCTCTTCATCTTTGGTTTATTGATTAGTGGATAAATTTGAATGATAATAATATTAACTCATCTTTCCTGTAGGTGTATGGATATTATCCTGTCACTGCCAGCATTATATTTCAAGATAAATCCTGAAATATGCTTTTGATAATGAATGCAATGCCATTCATTTTCAATTTGTCATTACTGGCAGAGGAAACTAAATGATTCTCTGATTCAAAAGGACTAATACCATTCCATTTCTGTTCACCAATGCCAGGCATTAGTGATCTTTATGTGTTTCACCTTTGGCAGGCCCAAATTATTCTAGATCCATATTTTGTTAATTCCATTTTCAAAGTATTAATACATGTTTGTAGTGGTTTCTTTGTAGTTTGAAATGTGGCCATATCAGCAAATCAAAGCTGGAAAATACTGCTTTACCGATATCTTTAATGTCAAGGCGACTTTTCTGGTCCTATTGTGAGTGCCTTCCACCCTGAAGGACTCAAATTCTGGCATTGTGCAAAAAACATCATTCTGATGTAATGCATAAGGTTTTCAGTGGCTGATTTTTCAGAAGTGAACTGGCTTTTCCTTCTTAGTCTAAAAGCTCTGCTGAAATCTGTTCACCATGTATCATCCTGCTGATGTTCGAAATATTGTTGGTAGAGTTTCCAGTATCTCAGCATCATGCACACCAGCACAGTATGACAAAGGTGAGTAGTCATCGAGCAATGGGTAATGCTGGATTAAGCAAAGTCAAGTAGGTGCATTTTTTCTATTGGCAGGGCCTTGAAAGTATTTAATATACTTTGGGTATTTAATATGCATTGGAATTATCCCAAAATGACATCCTGAGTAGCACTTCCTTTTCCTTATTCTAGGCTCCATACTCTGTTAAAAGATCAAGAATCTCTTAATAATAATTTCTTAAATATAAAAAAATCATTTCATTACCAGCACCAATTGCTATTGGTTGACTTTGACTTTTGGTGTCTCCATGTGTGAGAGTGTAACTGTGCTCCATAGGGTTTCTCAGAAGTAGATCACCAGGTATGTCGTCTGAGGGTAGACTCAAGCCTCAGGGTTCCCAACTTGGTTATTTAGACAAAACTACTTGTGTTATGCTGGGGTCTCTAGAGAAACAAAACCAGTGGCTTTTGCATATGTTGCATGTAGGAAAAGATTTCTATCAAGAAAACTGCCACAGAAACTGTTCTGATGTTGAACACAGCTTATAAGGACAGGGCTATGGGAAAACTCAACTGTATGAGTCGTTTTCTCATTTAAGAAAGGTGGAATGTCAATTGATGACAAACCTTGTTCTGGATGTCAACTTCCTGAACAGATGAAAATGTTGACAAAATTTGTGCAGTTGTGCTCCAAGACCAACAAGGGACCACTGAAGAGATAGGGAAGTTATCTGGACTATCGTGGAGCTTGGTTCAGCTAATTTTAACAGAAGATTTAGAATAAAAAGGGTTGCTGCGAAATTGTTGCTTCAGGTTCTAACTAACCAGGAAAAGAGCATAGACTGGAACCATGCTATGCTTTGAAAGAACAGCTCCAAAGCAACCCAGGCTTTTTTCTAAGGTCATTACTGGTGAGGAGACATGATGCTGTTCTGATGACCCTAAAGCAAACATCATTCAAGCCAGCGGAAGACACCATGGTCACCAGAAAAAAGCTCGGCAAGTGACATCAAATATCAAGAAGATGCCCATTTCTTTTAGTGATGTGAGGGGCATAGTGCATTTGGAGTTTGTTCCAACAGGTCAGACTATTAATCAAGTTTTTTATTTAGAGGTTCTGAAAAGATTGCATAACAGTGTGTGACAAAAAAGGCCTGATTTGTGGCAGGCAGGGACTGGTTTTGCCACCATGACAATTCACCTGCTCACATAGCCATCTCAGTGTGCCAGTTTTTGGCAAAAAACAGCACACCTCCCTTGCCCTGTGCACATTACTCACCTGACCTGGATCCATGGGACTTCTTTTTGTTTCCATGAATGTAGAGGGACATGAAAGGACAGCGATTTGACAATGTAGACGAGGTGAAGAAAAAAACGAGGAAGGTGTTGTCAGCCATCCAAGCACATAAGTTTGAAAAAGGTTTTCAAGAATGGAATCTCATATTTGACATATGTATTAAGTGTAATGGAGAGTAATTTGAAGGTGATACGGTTGTTTTATAAAAGAAAATGTAAAAAAATAGCTTTGAAAAAATATTGTGTGGAGTTTTGTGTTTTTTGGGTCCTTTTTTTTTTTTTTTTAGTACCCTCTCATATATATCTCAGTACCACATATAGGGCATAGTTCCATTTAATTGTTTATACCTTTGGATGGATTGAATATTATTACAGGTGCTTAGAATATGCTGTTGTGCTGAGGAACGTTAAAAAATAATAAAGAATGTAAATTTGTGATATCCATATTAGGTAGCGAGCTACCCAGCCATCCACCTTATAGAGAATCCTGAATACAAGTACCATTTTCAAAATCAGTTCTCAGAACTCAGCAAAAAATTAAGTATCAGTTCTGTTGAACTGACAAGAATCGGCTGTATCCTACCAGTGATATGCTACCCTAAAGGTGTGTCTTCAAATAGGCTACCATAGGAGATGGGAGAAGATGGCATCTAGTTAGATTCACCCACCTGGAGCTCCTGCTGCCAGACCAGAAAATTGGGAGGTAAGGTGAAGGAGACTGGGAGGAGGAGTCCTGAAATTAGAACCAGTGTACTGCGGTCTGTCCTGAACTCCGCTTTTTAAAAATTTCCACTCACAAAGCAAACTGAAAATGCACTAAATCACTCTAAGTTTGGTGTGCTGGGCTCGTGAGCTCTGGCTGAGCAGCTACCAGTGCCCTACTTTGGCAGTGAGTAGCAATTTCCTCAGGCTGATGCCCCAAAGAGGACATAATCCCAGACATGAAGTGAACCTCTGAAAGCTAATCATAGGGCCCCACACCAGAGCTCCCCACGCTGTTAGCTGCCTTGAGCCCAGAGCCTGGGTCTGTGGGTAGTAACAGATTTGGAGTAATTGAAAAGACCTAAGGAAATGATCTGAGTCAGGTCACAGTGTGGCAGAAAATAAGGAGATAGTCATAGTCCAGGGGGCAAATTCAGTTCCAGTTGGCCGAAAAGAAAACACCCGCTCTGATAAGCTGGATCTCCCCCTCTGGAGGTCAGCATGACAGCCCCCAAATCAGGGAGCCCTATAAACCCAATATAAAAAAGAGAGAAAAAATATTTTCACAGTAAAAACCACAAATCCCAGGCTCATTGTTTAACTCCAAGACAACTGGTAGAACAAGTCCTTTAACATACATTAGTATAGTAAAGGAGCCTGTGCTAAGGAATGCCAGAAGTTAGCTACAGAGCCAAGAGGCTATCAACAAAACAAAGACCCCTTAAAGCAAGCCTCAGTTTCAGAATAACTTAATTCAATTCCAGCTGGTGGTGGGGGTGGGTGGGTAGGGGGACAAAATACCTCTGGGTTATTAGGGCATCAGTGGTCCTGGGATAAGCTAGGACAACACGCTCAGAAGGGGGCGCTACTGTCCACTTTCAGTGATCCTCTACACAACTGAGGAGGCCCTGCCTGTTCTGGGCCCATACATGGGGCTGAGGGAACATACCCCCCACCTCTGCTGCTATGCTGCATACAGCACAAGGCAACTATTCCAGTGATCTTCATTGCTCAATGCTGCTGCGGGAACCACTGCCTGGCCTCTGCAGCGATCTTGCCTTCTAGGGTAATTCCCCCCAGCATCTGAGGATCCTATACCAAGTGGGAACACCACTCCGCTACCTTGAGGCAGGGTTGGAACACCTCCAGCCCCACGGTCAGGTGATCAAGCCTCAGTTATCTCCTTACTTACTACTCTTTATCTTCTTTCCCTTCTATCTTTCCCACCATAGTCGGTTTCAATGGGCCCAGTTTTTTTTGTTTTTATTCTCTTTTTTGTTCTTTTCTTCTTCTTTTTCTCTCTTTTGTCTCTTCTCTCCCTCTCTTTCCTTTCATATGCCACTTCTGGCTTCCAGGGCACTACCCTCCTTCTAGGGCAACTCAACCCAAAGAGCAGGGGAAACTCCAGCCTGTCCTCTGTGGGAGCACTGCACACCACACAAGGCAGCTGTGACAGCCCTCTACAGTGCTCCACACTGCTGAGGAAACCTCAGTCTGGCTTCTATGGTGATCTTGTCAACTAGGGAAATTCTGCCCAGCACCGGTGGGACCCTGCACTAAAAGGGTACACTTGTTGGCTTTACACCCAGCTGGAGAAATCAAGCCCGTCTCCCACCATACCCAAGTGGCTGAGGGATGTCCCCTTCAAACAGAAGGGGAACTCCAGCCTATACCCCAAGCCTCTACAAGTGACTGGGGGAACTCCTGCTCACCATCTGTTGTGCTCCACACCGTTGCAGAAATATCCACCCAACGTCTCTGGTGATCTTTCTGACTAGGGTAATTCTGCCTGCCATCTAAGGTGCTCTACACCAAGTAGGGAACACAACATGCCTTCCTCGGCACTCCAGTTGCAGAGGGAAACACACACACCACTCGAGGTGCTCCAAGCACCATGAGACACACCATTAAGGCTTACTGAGAGATCAGTCAGTGAAACACCACCCTTGTGGGCCCACAACAATCCGGCCAGTGTCCGTGAGAGGACTATCCAACTCACAGTCCAAATAACCGAGTAATGGCCAACTAGGGTAAGACTGAAGTTACAGAAGATACAGCAGTAGCCTGAGCCCCTAGTGCAACTACCTGCAGATATATCAAAGAAGCACTAACACAAGTCACCCAAGAGAGAGCTCAGTGTTCTTAAACTCTTGGAAGATGATGCCGGGCTCCTCTAAAACAACACATAGACAACAACCAGCCCCAGCAACCTCAACAAAAAAGCAGGAGAAACAAAAGACAATGTTGGAAGAAGTCATGAACCTAATGACGTGCATAGAAGAAGCAGACATTGACCTGCCACAGAAAGAAATTTTCAGAATTCTGCTTGGATTCATACAAGATATAAGAGAAACAATACAGGAAAAGGATGAAATGGTAGAGGAGATAAAGGCAACACTCCAAAAGGCAAACCTAACCAAATAAAGGAAGGAACCAATTTCAATAGCAAGGATGAGGGATGAGACAGGGGACATTACAATGGATCCTATTGAAATCAAAAGGATAATTACACAGTAATATGAAGAAGGACATGGCAAGCCTCCAGCATGCCTGAGTCTGAAGTGACCCTGTATTTCCTTCAGTGCTTGCAAGAAAAGTGTTGAAATAGTTTGAGGACTTGCTCTGGACCATCTCCAGAGTGAGGTTATGGACATTTCTTACAGAGGAAGGAAAAAAAATATGAAGAAGGACAAAGAGGGAGGGCTTGTTCTCCCTGACTTTAGCACATATTATATGGCCACAGTGGTCAAAACAGTGTGGTACTGGTATAACAACAGATATTTAGACCAATGGAATATAGCTGAAGACCCAGAATTAAAAACATCAGCATACAGACAACTGTTTTTTGATAAGGGCCCCAAAAATATCAAATGGGAAGCAGATGCCCTCTTCAATAAGTGGGGCTGGAAAAAAAAAAGGATATCTACCTGCAGAAATATGAAGCAAGACCCTTACCTCACTCCATGCACAAGAATAAACTCAAGGTGGATCACAGACCTTGAAGTAAAACCACAAACTATTAAGGCCATTAATGAGGGAATGGGGACAAACCTGAGAACCTTGGCACAGGGAATCCATAGGCTATCGGAAATAAGGAAGGATACAAATACAGGGGAATCACAAAATGACAAATGGGATATACTAAAGATAAATCATCTGTGTACATTTAAAGAATTCACCACAAGAGTAATAAGAGAGCCCACAGACTGGGAAAACATCTTTCGCAGTACATATCAGACAAAGGCCTTTTTACTAAAATCTACTTTGCAAGCTTACAATAAGAAGAAAACTAACTGCCCATTGAGGAGGTGGGAAAAGGACTTGAATAGAAGTTTCACAGGGGCAGAAATCTGAATGGCCAATAAACATATGAAAAAATGTTCCCAATCATCAGCCATAAGAGAAATGCAAATTAAAATAACTATGAGATACCACCTAACACCCTCAAAGATAACCCAATTCAAAAAATCAGAAAGTAACAAGTGTTGGAGGGACTGTGGGGAGATAGGAACGCTCGTCCACTGCTGGTGGGCCTGTATGTATGTACAGCCATTATGGAAATCGATTTGGCAATCTCTAAAACAGATTGAGATTGAGCTACCATACGACCCAACAATCCCGTACTGCACATATTCACAGAAGAGGCAAGAAACAAACCATGGCCAGACATCTGTGCTCCAATCGCGGCACAGTTCACAATTGCAAGGAGTTGGAAAAAAGCCAAATTTCCAACAGCAGACAAATGGATCAAAAAACTGTGGTACATACATACAATGGAGTACTATGCATCCCTAAAATGCAGCATGAAGCACATTGCCCATGGGAAGAACTGGAGTAAATCATGCTAAGTGAAGTAACTCAAGCCCAAAAGGGCAAGAACAACATGAGTCCACTGAGTTAAGTTTAAAGAAAAAAGTGGGGCATAGGGGAAAAGCTACTATATGCATACATCCTTGGGGTGAGGTCCAGCAACTATGGCAAGGGCCAAACCCAATCCAGGGATACATATGGCAGCCAACTAAATAAGAAGGGGAAATAAAGAGAAGTAAAAAGTCATGTGTAGGTGGGGAGCAGGGCACTAATCCACCCAAGGGGAGGGTATTCCTTATATCTCCACAGGAGAGGGAGAGAGAGACCAGGCTTCAGCCCAAATGTGCCAAGACATGAATACAACATACCAGCATGTACCAGGGAACCAATAGAAAGGTCTGTGGGGCTGGCCCCAATCCCAACTATGTGGCTACCCCCCACCCTCAGAAGAATGCACTTCAGAGGACAGCACTGGGGCTGCAGTTTGGGGAGAGGGGTGCGTTGGATTAGAGCATCTGGGAGAAATGCAAAGGGATGGAGAGGGATGAGAGGACATCCTGGCCCACGACGCCCCAAGGATGATGTTCCTGCTCAGAGCAGACAACGCATGAGGTGGACCATAGGGCTGGCCCCACTATGAGATATGGCACTCTGCCCTGAACCATGATGCTGCGGGGGACAGTACTAGAGACACAGTGCAGGAATAATGCACGGTCTGGCCCCATCACACTGCGGTGAAGCACTGAGGGCATGCAGCAGAGCAGCAGGGGGAGCAGACTGGTGAAACCCCTGTGGAATACCAAAAATAGACTTGGGAGACGAGTGTGGCACCCCATCAAACTCGACTGGAAAACACTTGTAAAGGCTATAACAAACAGACCTTGAAACTTTTCCATTTTTTCAGTGGCTTTTTTTGGTTATTGTTATTTTGTGTTTGTTTTTGCTGTAATTGTTTTATTGGCTATGACTTCCTTTGTTGTTTTATTTGGCTTTGCCTGGTTTCTGCACTTATTAATGTCTCTGCATGTCTAGATAAGATAGGCGGGACAAATAATTTGGAGATGAAAAGAACGGGACTAATGGTTCCAGAGGGATACAGGAGAAGGGTAGGTGGGAGAATGGAAGGGGAGGGGAGAACAACCTAGGGACAAGGGAACAACAAGTGAACTAAAATCAATGTAAGGAAGGTCGTAGGATGCCTAGTAGGGCTCAATCAAGGGCAATGAAGCAGCGAGGAATTGCTAAACCCGAATGAAGGCCAAACATGATGTGAGACAAGAGGGAAGTAAAAAGGAAATAGAGAAAAGAGTCAGGAGGCAAAGGACATTTACAGAGGCCTACATATAGGTATGTACATATGTAAATATATATATATATATAAAATGAGAGGGGAATAGAACTATGTACTCATATCTATATGTTAAGAATTCAGTTTGCAGATAGACATTGGGCCTCAATTCAAGTACTCCCTTAACACAAGAATACTTTGTTCTAACAATCCTGCATTCTGTGATACTCATCTTCCCAACACGATCACTGAAGACAAAATAGGTGCATAAGCAAATGTGGTGAAGAAAGCTGATGGTGCCCAGGTATAAAAGATACAGCATCTGGGGTTTAAAGGCTTGAAGATAAACAAGTGGCCATCTAGCTCAGAAGCAACAAAGCCCACATGGAAGAAGCACACTAACCTGTGTGATCATGAGGTCTCAATGGGATCAGCTATCAGGCATCTAAGACCCAGAATAAAACCGTACCCAAGGTGAATGTTGGGGAGGCATGGAGTGGAGACCCAATTCCCATCTGTAGACAATTGGACATCCCCTCACAGAGGGTTTACAGGGAAGAGATGAGCCAGTCAGTCTGCAGTATAGCACCGTTGAAACATACAACTTTCCTCTAGTTCTTTGGTGCTTCCTTCACCCCACTATCATGACCTCAATTCTACCTTACAAATCGGATTAAGCCAGAACAAGCACACGGCTATAGATAAAAGCCCGCAACAAAGGGAATCCAGGATAGATAAACCCCTCAGCACCAAGGAGAGTAGACACCAGGAGGATTCGGGGAAGGTGGGGGAAGAAAGGGGGAACTGATCACAAGGATCAACTAGAACCCCCTCCCAGGGGCACAAATAACAGAAAATTAGGTGAGGAGCGAAGGAGGAGGATGTAAGATATGGAAAAAATAATCTATACCTTATCAAGGGTTCCTGAGGGAGGGTGGGTTGGGGAGGAAGGGGGAAGAAATGGGGAGCGGATATCATGGGCTCAAGTGGGAAGAGAATGCTTTGAAAATGATGATGGCGGCATATGTGCAAATATGCTAGACACACTGGAGGAATGTGTGGATTGTGGTAAGAGATGTAAGAGCCCCCATTAAAAGTATTTTAAAAATACTTAATAAGCAACCATATACATGAAGTATCAGCTAAATCCACATGGAACAAGGATTGAAAGTAATAAATTCCAAGACTGAAAGAGGGAACTGTATAAGAGATTAAATTCTGAGCATATGGTGTGACAGTGAAAGCTCCAAATCCATATGGAGTTTTCCATGTGGATTAACCCTTACATGAATCTCCTCTGACCATTAGCCAGGGATGTGACAGGGTGATATCAGAGTACATTGGGAAGTGAATTATTGTAGATGTAATTAGGTTAAAATTTAACACCTTATCGTCCCTTTGACTCATTTATAAATTTTCTAGTTTTTAATTATTTTCTGGGTTTTTTTTTAATTGAAGTTTATCTGTGTTTTATTTTGTGTTTAATATTAGGGTTTTCTTTTGTGTGTGTGGTATGCTTTTCTTTACATGAGATCCAGGACAGGTAAATCTATAAAAATAGTAGTTGGAGTAATAGAGTCTTGGGATTATGGTAGGAGAGGTTGGGGGGAGGAGGGGGCATGCAGCTAATTATAATGAGTTGAAGAATGAAGAAAATGTTCTGAAAAATGTGGTGATGAATGCACAGCTCTTTTTAATATATTTAAGCAATTGAATTGTTTGGCATATGAATTATAAATCAATGAAACTACTAAAAAAGTTATGACAACAGATTCTGAATGATTAAATCAATTTGTGAACCCAGAAGAAAAGTAGTAAGAAGAAATAGCATGCTGAAACAGGCGAAGATGTACACAGAGAAGCCAGCTTGTAGGAGAGGAATCTGTTTGAAGACTTTGAACACACAGTAGATTCTTTGAGAATAAAAATTAACATCCACTGAGCATTATGTCATGCAGCACTGTAAATGCTTTATATGCATAGTCTTGTTTAGCACAAGTGGGCTCTCGACTTGTGGCAACCAAATGCAAAGTGAAATTAAATACTTCCTGAATCTACACCAGTCCCCTAATTGATTGTGGATTGGACTTTTGTGATTCACAGCCTGTTCACAGGCTTATTTTCTAAAGTAAGCTGCCTGGCCTTTTTTTCTAGTTTCAGTTTGGAATTCTGCTGAAACCAATTAAGTGTTATGAGACATGAAAACCTCCATTTATGGTTGGTGGCTGCACTTGAGATACATTTGTGAGGAATCAAACCAGGTTACTCTGTGTAGAAGGTGAGAATTCTCCCACTAAACAACCCCCTCCTCAAGAATTATCATTAGTTTCAACATTTTTGTGGGTGAGGAACCTAAGGTTTGAGAAAAGGATGTGATTTTACCAAGATCACAGAGCTGTCATAGCTATTGAGCGAGAAAGCTGGAGCTGAAGCTGAGTTGAAGTAATTATGAATTGCTAACAATTGTTACTACTCTCAGGCAAATGTTTGCCTTAAGTCCTTCTAAGAGTTCCTGACAACATATTATAAAAATTAAAAGTGAGTTTACATTCATTTGGCTCAACAATTAAGCACTTTTGATCACCTTTGAAATAACAGTCATTTGAGGATTGAGAACCACTTGTTTAAGCTTAAACAGGCCCCCAAAATGAAGTTGGCATCTCTCTTTTAACTGGACATGTTTCTTCCACCTCAAGGTGGATGACTGTCATGCTCCGGAGTGTTAAAATAAGAGTGGAGGTAGAATTAAAGATACAAGAGGACACATATAAGCATTATGATTCTGATAAAAACATCAAGATGCTATAAAAAGTCAGTTGTCAAAAAATTTATTCTCAATGTCATGAGAATTTGAGATGGCTAAAAAAATCTACTTGAAAAGCAATTGGAATTATTGGATTGTGAAATAGAGAACCATAAAATTTAAAACAATTTTATATGAAAATTCAATTTTTATGTGCTTTAAAGTAAAAGAGTTGGACAATTTCAAATAAATTTAAATCTTCTAAGTCTGAAAGACACAAAGAATGAGGAGAGGAGTGAAAGGCTTCCCTTTGCCGAGCAATTGAGAACCCATGGCAAAAATGCCACTAGTGCAAGGTCACTTAGTTTAAGCACCATACTTGGGGCTGGCTCCTGAACTTGACCGTAATTCTTGCTGTTTGAGGTTTGAGACTAAACCAGCCATGTCCTGTCTCCTGGACCTCTCTCAGTACCTGCAGGTACTCCCCCTTTCTTTTTCCCTTTGGAAATCCTCCAACCTCATCTTTGATATGACTTCTGTGCCTACCTCAGCCCCTTGGCGAATATGCCACATGCATTTCCCACTTAACCAGGCCCCTTTGTGGCATTACCTCTCTCTCTCTCTCCTTTACCCTGTGTTAGATTTCCTTTATCCAAAGCTCTTTTATTTTATCACAAAGACACCCTCTGGTACTTGTTTTCACCTGGTCTCAAGGGAAAGGTAGTTTAGTGCAGTGATTAAGATTTGAGTTTGAATTCTGCATTTTGTAATATCGAATAGGTTAATTATCTTTTGCACTTTCTGTAAAGTGGAGGCTATCTTAGCATAAAGTACTTAATCCAGTGCCTAGTATTTATTTATCACTATGTAAACTTTACTATATTTTTTATCATTATCTTTTAATGATAGGGAGAGAGTGGTTTCAGGGCACCGACACACAGCTGAGTCCCTATATCAGATGTCTCTCTGCATCCTGTGTTCCTTCTCCAACATTGGGAGTTGTACCCTTCTCGCACCTTAATAAGGTATCCCAACCCCCACCCCATAGTTCCTCTCCAATCGTAATTTGAGTATCTATTACCATCTAAACCACTTAGATAAGGTCTGAAAATGTGAAGCTGCCGATGGGGGCTGGCTGTCTGCAGAAGCAGAGTACTGCTCCATTAACATTCAATCCACAATGTAAACCATTATCTTAGCAGCAAAATACCCCAGCAGTAGTGATGCAAGGAAATGGGGGTGGGTTACCAAAGCAACAGAGAGACTTGAGCTGCACTGTTTCTATGGCAACAGAGAGCATGCTCCAACACTCTACTAGTTGGAATGATGGTTAGATTCTCATCAACAGTATCAGTGATGCATCATGTGGATTGCATTGAAAAAATGTGGATTAGTCAAATAATTCACTTAGAATTCTGGACAGAATGAAAATCTCAATAGAAATCTTCAATCCGGAGCCCAGATTCTATTAGGAATAGTGTTATTTCTAGTTACTCCCTAATAGCATCAATTCTTACTTGTGATGTGCAATCTCCCCAGCTCCGTGAGTGACTGGCTTGAGTCACTGCACATTTATGAAATCCAACTTATAAGGTATGTTTAAATCAAGTAGTAGACACATTTCCCAGGAACTTTCCCCTCAATTTAACTTTTATGAAAGAAATATACTTAGAATTCTGAAAAGATTACAATAAAAAATAGTTCATAGATATCTAATACGTCCTCCCTCATTCTGGTTCCGAGAGGCAACCACTTTCAACAATTTTAGCTGTATATCCTGTTTGCTTCTGTATCTCCAAATATTTCCATATTAAACACAATTTACTATTAGTAAGTAAAGTAGATAAAACTTCCTCACATGTCAGTCTTAATATTTTCTAATATGGTTCCATTGCAAGTTTTGAATAAATTCACATGAAATGTTTTCCACAAAGGACACATGAATATTGCTTCACTGCTGAAAGAATTTAACCAAGTAACCTGTTGCCATTGAGTTGACTCTGATTCATGGCACCCTGATGTGTGTGGGAGTAGAACTGTGCTGCATACGGTTTTCAAGGACTGATTTTTTTTAGAAGTAGATTGCCAGATCTTCCTTCCATGGTGCCTCTTGCTGGACTTGATCCTTCGACCATGAAATTAGTAGCCAACCTTTCAATCATTCAATATTTGCACTAGCCAGTCAACTAGGACACTGCAGTTACATGATTTCTGGGACAGGGGCTTTCGCCCACGCCCCTGTTTCTAGTTTGACACACCACCTCTTTTGCAATTGGCACCCAAAGTCTGGACCCTCCCTGATCAGTTTCTCTAGAGAATTGCTTCTTACTTCTTGGTGGTAGGGGTGGTGATCTAAGAGCTCTGAATGCCCCTTATGTAGGATTTCTTACTAGTTTTAGCTAGGATTTCATGCTAGTTTTTAGCCCCAGCCTCTTGTTCATATCCTTCAGATAGATGATGCCTTTGTTTAGTGAGCTTTTCTTCAGGCCCTTGGTTTGACCTTCTTCCTACTTCTCTCTGATTGTGGAGTTCTGGGTTACAAATGTCTTCTGGTGTCCAAAGGGGTGTTATGCTTATAAATTTTTTTCTCTTTCTCTTTGAGGTGACTTCAGTAGAAGACAGTAGAAACATGTTTACCATCATAAATCTGGAAGTTTCATTGAAATGTTTGCCTGTCTGGGATATAGCCTCTACTGGAGTGATTTGAGGATAGGACTAGATTGTATGAACTATGTACTTTTGAACATTTTCATTACAGGCCTACTATTTTAAATATACAACTATTTAACCCCATCCAGGGAATTATTATTTTGGCTTAAAGATTAGTTTTCTATTTGGGTATGTTGCTATCAAGGCTAGATAATTTTACTTTTGCACTGAACAAGCTCACCTAATAAAATAATTCAAGACTAAATGAAAGTGTCCATTGTAGTGTTAACTATAATTATGAAAATGAGAATTATCAAAGTGTACCATGATCAGAAAGCTGTGGTACATGAACAAAATGGATTATTATGTGAACCTTGAAAACTATGTCAAACAAGAGAAGGGAGCTGAATGCCAAGTTGAATTGGTGCTCTGATTACAACTTGTAAAATAGAATCGTTTTTTGTGTGCTTCAAATTCTCATCTGTAAAATGGAATAGTAATAGTAGCTATTACCTAGAGTTTTTAGGAAGATTAAAAAAGACTCCCAAATGTGTTAGCAGAGTGGATGACACATTGCAAGCACACAATAAACATTAGTTACTGCTGCTGATATAGGTCATGACCTAGCGGTATCTGTATAAAAGTTGTATAGTTTGTGTATCTTATTCCCACTTCTTCTTTTATTCCTAGTATTATTTCTTCAGCAAATGAACATGAAGATCTAAAATCTTACTTCTGTAACAATAAATATATTTTTATATTATAATAGAATTTTTGTAAACATTGAAGCTCTCTGGATATTTAGGTTGTTGGTTTAGAGTGGTAGTTCTCAAAGTGTAGACCTAGGACTAGCAGCATCAGTAGCACCTTCAAATTTGATATAAATGAACATTGTTGGGTCCCACCATAGACCTTCTGGATCAGAAACTGTGGGGTGGAATCCACCAATTTTTGTTTTAAGAGCTCTCCAGGGTATACTGGTATTCTCTGAGTGGTTATCAAATCTGATTGCACATAAAAGTCATTTTGAAAAGCTAGGAAAATTATGTCTGTGCACCATATAAAGCAATAAAATTACAGTTTCAAGGAATGGTGCTCAGGTATTGGTAGTGTTTGAAAGCTACCAGGCTTTTAATGTGTACACAAAATACAGATAAACTAAGAACCATAAAGTCCCTCAATTAGATGGGAAAGATTTACAAGCACCTTCTTAAAGAGAAACCTTATTGCACCTTGTAAAACAAAGAGGTTTTACAAGACCCCTTTGTGTCTATTCTTTTTTAAAAATCATTTTATTGGGGGCTCGTACAATTCTTATCACAATCCATACATGCATCCATTGTGTCAAGCACATATGTACATTTGTTGCCATCATCATTCTCCAAACATTTGCCTTCTACTTGAGCCCCTGGCATCAGGTCCTCATTTTTCACCCTCCCTCTCCACTCCCCGCTCCCTCATGAACCCTACATAATTCATAAATTATTATTATTTTGTCATATGTTACACTGTCCAATGTCTCCCCCCGCCCTCTTCTGTGCTGTCCATCCCCCAGGGAGGAGGCTATAGGTAGATTCTTATAATCGGTCCCCCCTTGCCATCCCACATTCCCTCTACCCTCCAGGCATCATCACTCTCACCACTGGTCCTGAAGGAGTCATCTGTCCTGGATTCCCTGTGTTTCCCGCTGCTATCTGTACCAATGTACATCCTCTGGACTAGCCAGATTTGTAAGGTAGAAATGGGATCATGATAATGGGTTGGGGGAGGAAGCATTTAAGAACTAGAGGAACGTTATATGTTTCATCATTGCTACCCTGCACCCTGACTGGCTCATCTCCCCACAACCCTTCAGTAAGAGGGTGTCCAGTTGCCTACCGATGGGCTTTGAGTCTCCACTCTGCGCTCACCCATGTTTACAATGATAAGATATTTTGTTCTTTGATGCTTGATACTTGATCCCATCGACAGCTCATGGTCACACAGGCTGGTGTGCTTCTTCCATGTGGGCTTTGTTGCTTCTGAACTAACTGGCCACTTGTTTATCTTCAAGCCTTTAAGACACCAGACGCTATATCTTTTGGTAGCCGGGCACCATCAGCTTTCTTCCCCACATTTGCTTATGAACATATTTGTCTTCAGTGATCATATCAGGAAGGTGGGCACCCACTGATATGATTTTTAGTTCTTTGATATCTGATAACTGGTCCCTTCTACACCTTGTGGTCAGACAGGCTGGTGTGCTTCTTCCATGTGGGCCTTGATGTTTCTCAGCTAGATGGCTGCTTGTTTATCTTCGAGCCTTTAAGAAACCAGATGCTATATCTTTTGATAGCCAGGCACCATTAGCTTTCTTCATCACATTTGCTTATGCACACATTTTTCTCCAGCAATCGTGTCGGGAAGGTGTGCATCATGGAATGCCAATTTAATAGAACAACCTATTCTTGCATTGAGTAAGTGCTTGAGTGGAGGCCCAATGTCCATCTGCTGCCTTAATACTAAACCTATAAATATATGCACTTAGATCTGTTTCACCACACTCTTATATAAATATATTTACATATGTACATTCCAGTCTTTAGACCTCTATCAATACCCTTTGTCACCTAGTTCTTTCATCTATTTCCTTTTACTTTCCTCTTGTCCCACTATCATGCTCAGCCTTCATTTGGAGACCTCTTTGTGCCTATTCTTAATTGATTATAAATCCGGAAGAGAAGAACCAACTGCTGTCCAATCCATTATGAATAACAGTACTTCATACGTGTCAGAGTAGAACTGTGTCCCATAGGGTTTTCAAAGGCTGGGTTTTTCAAACATGGATTGCCTAGTCTTTCTTATGAGGTACTTCTGAATGGATTTGAACCTCCACTATTCAGTTAGTAACCGAGAGTGTTAGCCATTAGCACTCCCAGCAACTCTTAGAGAGAAAAGAGGCTCTTCCAAGCCTCCAAACCTCCAAGACACAGTTGTATATCTTAGCGCTCAGGTCAATATAGAAATAAGGGAGGTTTGACATGGCACTGAAAGTCAGTAGGTACAGGATTCTCTCTCTACATTCAAGAAAACCGTTTCTATAAAAAATGAAATCTTTTGCATTGGTCCCAATATATTTTCACATTCTCTCAGAAATCAGGCCAGACAGAAACAATGTCCAGGATCCTTCCCTTCCCCTATGAGATTCAAAGCACCCAAGGAATGTTTCACAGGAATAAGGTTCAGAAGACTTCCTGGGTTCTATCATGGTGACTCGATGACAAACTTGCTGGCAATAAATGTCAAAGAAATACATACTCTGGTTTTATTTCATTTTACCTTCACACCAATTTCCTTTCATCCCATCAAGTCACATATATTTTTGTAATCTTCCTCAAATCCTTTTTGAAAACTTCATGGGGGTAAAATAAATAAGCAGCGATACAAGTCAATTAGTCTTCTTTTTTATGTGCGCTTTTTTACTGAAGCCTTCACTTATTCAACAAGTAGGCATTTGTTCAGTTCATTTTAAGAAAAATCTATTAAGAATCTCCAGGTGCACTGTGATAGCTACAAAAGAAACACAAGCTATAATGTCTTGCTTTTCCTTAAGAAATTTATCTACTATTTTTATTATATAAAAAGAGAACCATCTGAAACAAATAAAGAGCAGAGTCCCGAGTTAAATGCAATCGAATGTGAAGGGAAGTCACATGTAGCAAGCTCGTGCTTACTACAAACCAGGCACTGCATTGGGGGTTTCCCAGCCATTGTCCTACATTTTCCTTAGGACAAGCTTATGAAGTTTTACTTAGGACAGTCCAGCTTTGTGTTAAGAGTCATGCTATCTAAGTATGGATACCTACACTGTGACCTTGGGTGGTTTATTTAACCTTTCTGTGCCTCACCAGTAAACTGGGAATCATAATAGCCCTACTTCAATTAATCACTATGATGTTCAAATTCAAATACAGTGTTTAATAAATGCTTAGTTATTTAACACACTTCAGTGCCTGGCATATTAAACAACTTATTAATGTTAAATGGCATTTTATTTTATTTTTAAAACAGTTTTATTGGGACATAATTCACATGCAATTCAGTAGCTCAATCATATCAAGAAGAATTTTATAATCATTACCACAATCAATTGTTAGATGGCATTTTTACCCATTTTAAACTTTGAGAGAGGTTAATGTCATCATGGCATAGCTAGAGTGATTTGACACCAAAACCTATTTCCTTCTATTTTGTTTATAAGTAATTCTATAGAGACAGTATCTGCGGAAAGGAGCAGATAATAACAATGAGTGCAAGAATGAAGAAAATGTTTCAAAACTGATTGTGGTGATGATTATAGAACTCTTCTTGATGTGATTGAACTATTGAATTTTATGATATGTGATTTATATGCCAATAAATTTGTTGAAAATAAAAACAAATGCTGAAATATTTAGCATTAATCCCATGATTCATTGTTCTGTTTGCATTATAACAATAATTTTCAAACCCAAGGGCAGTTTAATCTACTTATTGAGTATTTAATAGAGGAATATATTGTAAGAAGTATTAAGTTCCTCATCTGTGAAGAGACATATCCATGCTCACAATGTCTGAAGGCTAAGTCTCTGTACTTCATTGATTCCTTAATTCAGTCAACCAGCAAACATTTTTGAAATTTCATTTTAAGCAATATGTACTGAAGACTTCTAAGAACATTTAAGGAGCCTTTGTGGCACGGCAATTAAATGTAGGGCTGTTAATGGAAAGGTTGGCAGTTTAAACTTACTAGCCTCTTCTGTGAGAAAAAGACCTGGTAACGTATTCCCCTAAAGATTGCAACCTAGGAGACCCCATGGGCTATTCTAGTCTGTAACATAGGGTTGCTAAGATTGAGAATCAACTCCCTGGTACCTAATGACAGCAACAGGAACTTCATGGTGCTCACAGAGCCTCCACTGTTCTTCTCCTCCTGCCCAAAGTAGGCTCCCTTCCACCCTTTATGCCAGTGTTCTCAACCTTCCTAAAGCCTTGACCTTTTCATACAGTTCCTCATGTTGTGGTGACCCCAACCATAACATTATTTTCGTTGCTACTTCATAACTGTAATTTTGCTACTGTTATGAATCATAATGTAAACATATAACATGCAGGATGTATTTTCATTATTACAAATTGAACACAATTAAAGCATAGTGATTAATCACGACAATAATATGTAATTATATATTGTGAAATATTTATTTCTAATTACAAATAAATGAAATTTTGTCTTGAAGCATGGAGTAGCATGGGAACAGTCTTCATACCAGTACTCATATGTGTATTCTATCTATATGTGGGTGGACCCCCCTGGAAAGGATAGAGGAGGGGTGTCTCAAGACCATCAGAAATATGTGTTTTCCGATGGTCTTAGGTGATCCCTATGAAAGGGTCGTTCAACCCCCAAAGGGGTCACGACCTACAGGTTGAGAACCACTGCTGTATGCCATCTTCCCCTCTCTGCGGAGCCCTGCTTCTCTCCTCTTCCCTTTCCTACATCTTCCTCTATTCCAAGGTCCAGTTCAGATCCTTTTGCTGCACACTCACTGGTGGCTAAACATCATGCATGGAACTTCATGCATGGTATTATTTTGCCTAATTCTCAAAACTACCTGATTTTTAAATTCTTACTTTGTTACCAAGTACACTTGGGCCCAGACAAGTGTTCCACATCTAGAAACTGGAAGGCCTGCCTCTAAAATGAGTTTTCTAATCTTGGACTGTAATAGTCTTGTTTCTATTTGATAGTCCTGACTCTCACACCAGCCTATAAGTCCCTTGAGTTCTGGAGCACAGGAGGGACACACATGAGAGTTATGCATTCAGTGATTAAAAGAGCAGCATTTCAAACAGAACACTATCCTGTGTTAGAACGTTCCTTCCCATCACATCCCACTTTGTACAACTGGAGAAATCTCAGTGGGCAACAAATCGACATTCGACGACACTACATAGACATTCATTGACACAGTGGCTTCAATAATGGGTGTGTTAGTCTGGGTAGACTAGAGAAACAAATTCATGAAGACACTCATATGTACATAAGGGAAAGGTTTATATACAAGAGCAATTGAACATTGAGAAAACATCCCAACCCAGTCCAGTCCAAGACCATAAGTCTGATATTAGCCCATATGTCTGATACCAATCTATAAAGTCCTCTTCAGATGCATGTAACGCATGCAATGAAGCCAAATGCAGGATGATCACAATCCAGTGGGTACAAGGTCTTTGGATCCAGTGGCATTGTAAGCATCTCAGCACTGACAGCTATTTCTCTGTGGCTTCTCTGGCTTCAGAGATCTGGTTGCATCCATGTGGCTTGTCTGGCTAAGGGAACTAGAGTAGTTCCGTGAGTCTTGTCAGCTGCAATGTCTCCCAGGGAAGTCAGCAGAGAGACAGAGTGTCTCCTGCCTCCAAGGAGGAATTTCTGGATTTCCCAGAATTCTCAAGAGAAGGCCATGCCCACACCGAGGCTTCATTGGCTATGATCTGACTGACAAGCTAGACTCCACCCCTATACTCTTAATCCTCAAACTGACAAACAATTATATATCTACCACAATGAGCTCAAACATGGAAATTAAGAGCATGGTGCAGGACCAGCCGGTATTTCATTATAGTTAGAACTGACTCAATGTCTCCTGAAAATGCAGCAAGACATAGAAATTTGTGATCAAGAGTAGAGACCACAGTGTCCCCTATTTCTGAATTAGACTTGCTACATTGCTTCTTTCCTCTCTCTCTCTATCTAGAATCTGATAAGCCCATGGAGACTTGATTAATTCAACTCTTAAGTACCAAGAATTTCTTTTGGGCTGATATTATTGTTTATTCATTAACACTATTTCTTGAGCACCTACACTATATATGATGGAACCTCAAGAGTTTATGGGAAATTTCCATTATCTTTTCATTCTATTTTCCATCAATTTTTGAAGCCCTCTCATATAGCGTTTATGGGAAATTTCCATTATCTTTTAAATCTATTTTCCACCAATTTTTTGAAGCCCTGTCATATAGTGTTTCAATTGAACACATACTGGCGGCTTGGGTTCAATATCCAGCTAATGCAACTGCTGTGCAGTCACCACCCATCTGTAAGTGGGGTTGATGCTGCTGTGATGCTGAACAGACTTCAGGAGAGCTTCCAGACTGAAATGAACTAGGAAGAAAGATCCAAAGATCTACTTTTGAATACTAATCTATAATAATCATGTGGGTCACAATGATCTAATCCATTAAAAATCATGGATATGGCAAAGGATTGAGCAGTGTTTTTTCCCATTATATATGAGATTACCATGAGTTAGGAGGTGCAACTCAATGATAGCCACAAGCAAAAAAAATCTGTTTATAGTTCTAGATATTGTACTGTGCTAGATGCTGCAACATGGCAATAAACAATGAGCGTCACTGCCTGTCCTTGTGAATTTCAGCTAAGTAGGAAGATAGACATAAAGAATCCTACACACTCATTATGGAAAGCCTGTGCTTGAGAGGTACATGGTACACTGAGAACATTCATAAGAGGGATTTGACCTGTCTGGGAAGTAAGAAAAAGCCTTTGCTTTTTTAACTTAAAAATTTTTTTCAATTAAAAATTTTATCCAACAGTTTTATTGACATATAGTTTACATATCATACAATTCAACAGTTCAATCATATCAAGGGGCATTGAACAATCACAACCACATCACTTTTACAGCATCCCCCAGTCCCCCATTGGATAAATCACTTTTAGCATGAGTTGTGCAATCACAATCAGTTCTAGTGCTCCCTCTCCCCTACTACCTTCAGCATTTACTCCTGAAATGTCCTTTCTCTCCCTATTGCCCACCCCAACCCCTGCATTCCCTATAACCCTTGTGTCAGTAATTTTAATTATGTGTCCACTTCTGTGCTTCATAGCTAGGAAACCCAACAGAAAACAATGAAAAACAAATTTGTACTAAGGTGGAAAGGCTAAGATCATAATAGTATAAAAACAAAAATGCAAATAATGCATAAGAAGGAGAAGACCCCCATCTGCATTGAAAGAGGCATGGAGAAAATTTCTGTCATGGAACAAGAGATACCTGTCCCCAGTACAAATTCAGTTCCTGTCTGTAGGGGGGTCAATGGCCCAAGTATCGAGTTCAATCCAGCGCGATCATGATTACAATGGCCTCTGCCTGTGGTAAGGCTGTTTGAGACACTTGCCTTTGGCTAGAAGGAATCTGCCAGCGACTCAGTCTGACTAGATACTTTGCAGATATATTTTGGGCTCCCACTGTCCTCCACAGACTTCTACAAATTGGGTGTTCATAACTTTAGCTTGGATACTTTTCACTTCACCATAACTTGAATATTATAATTATAATCTTTGGATCACACAAGCTGTTGTGATTTTTCTGTGTGGACTTAGTTGACACCTTGCTTAGATGGTTACTTGTTTGAATACAAGCCTTTAAGACCCCAGACACTATTCTGATTAAGAGTCGGGGACTATCTACATTCCTCACCACACTTTGCTGTAGCATCCCTAGCTTCAGCAATCTTTACATGAAAGTATATCAAGCAGGGTCATGTTGTAAGAACTAATTTTTCTTAAGTTAGAGCTGATATTTACTGCAAGCCCAAAACCCATGACTAGATCTATGTTTTTTTTTTAATTTGCTCTACCTTAGTAGTTAATACATATGTCATATCATTCCATAGTTCAATCCTGTCAAACATGATCGTACAATTGTTTCCATAATCAGTCTCCAAACCTACTTTTCCTTCCTGGGCATTTTTATGTCAACTCTTTATTTCCCCCATCTCTCTATAGCTCCCCTCCCCACAAACACTGGTTATATTTTCTTTCCCTATAAGCTCAATTTCCCTGGGTTTCATTTGCTGAAAAACAGAGAAACCAGCAACACAGCTTCAAGTGGGTGACTCCCAATGGCTGTGCACCCCTGAGATACACCTTAATATAAACATTCATGAGCCTAATATTACAGAATGGCCATCACAGAATTGCTGGAATAGTACCTACCTTAATACAGCATACAGGGCATTGATATAGCCAGACCTTGTTTGTCCACTAACCAATAGTACATCACTCTTGGTACAGCTGCATTCTGCATCCTGGAACACTAAGTGTTTTTCAGCTTAAGCCCTCAGGATACAAGTGTGGCTGAGGTAGAGTCCAGTACATCCAGTAGGGTTCCTATATGGGGTCATAACAGCGCAGCCTCTGGAGCCTGCCATGCTCCATGAAGATCCAGGATTCAATGTCCAGTATTCTATCGACCAGGCTTGTGTTCCCGGGATACCCCCAGACACCCAGGTCAACTCTGCCTACCCACTGCACACCACTAAAGACCCTTCCCACCTAATGTTACCAAAAGCATCCTATATCTCTCCTCTCCCCACCTGGGGGTCATCACTCCTTCCCTTCCCTCAATAGATGTGCACCTATATTACCTCAAACTTGTCCGTTCCCTCTTCCCTCTCCTGCACTGCCTCTTCCATCAGTAAGCGTCATCGCTGTGATAGGGCCACCTCCCTCTCTTGGCAACCTGGTCCCAGATCAACATAGCTAATCCCTTTCTCCCCCGTCCATTGATCTCTGGCCTAATGACCTACCCTATACTTACCTGGAGCGGATATTGTGTGGTTCATTGGCACTAGTCCTCCTATTTACCAGGCAGTTTGGTCCCCACCAAAAGAAATGGGTCCCCTACAAGCTTGAACTGTGCCTGTTCTGCTGCTTGTTCCTACTGCAGCGGACTCATCCAGTAGTTGTCCTGTTCTGCTCAGCTAACTTCACTCAGCATAAAGTCCTCCAGATCCATCCACAAATTGAGTGTTCCATGGTTTCATTGTTGGATTTTACGGTGAGTAATAGTATTCCATTGTGTGAATATACCACAGTTTTTGGTCCACTCTTCTATTGATGGAAATTTCTGCTGTTTCCAGCTTCCTGCTATTGTGAATTATGCTGCAATGACCATGGGGGAGCAAACGCCTGCTCATGATCGGTTTCCATTTTCTTTGAGGTATATGCCCAGTATAGGGATTGCTGGGTCATATGATAGTTCTATTGCCATATGTTTTAGGTGTCGCCATATTGCCTTTCACAGTGGCCGTATATATATTTACAAGTCCACCAGCAGTAGTTAAGAATTCCTATCTCACCACTCCCTCTACAACATTTGCCATTCTCAGTTTTTTAAAATCAGGCTACAGTAATGGGTGTCAAGTGGTATCTCATGTTTGTTTTGACTTGAATTTCCCAGGGGGCTAATGACCGGGAACACTTCCTCATGTTTTTATTAGCCATTCAAGTGTCATCCTTTGTGAATTGTCTGTCCAGGTCTTCTGCTCACCTTCTCAGAGGGCTATTAGTTTTTTGTTGTTTTTGTAAGTTTCTAAAATTCTGTAGATATTAGTCCTTAGATTAGTCCTTTGTCTCTTATATCATTACTAAATATCTTTTCCCAATCTGTGGGCTCTCTGTTTATTCTTTTAATAAAGTCTTTCAATGCACACAAGTGTTTTATTTTTAATAGGTCCCATTCCAACCAAGCCACTTGTCTATTTTATCATCCACAGCATGGTTCCTTTGTTAATTCTGATAGCATGTTTATTCCCTGCATTAGGTTCTCCTAGCTTTGTCCCAATTTTCTCATTGTT
This sequence comes from Echinops telfairi, assembly GCF_000313985.2. NCBI lineage: Eukaryota > Metazoa > Chordata > Mammalia > Afrosoricida > Tenrecidae > Echinops > Echinops telfairi. The sequence continues at coordinate 9,100,465 of NW_022106189.1, read as the reverse complement.
GATTCTGATAGTTTTGGGCCTTTGAGCCATCTTGAGTTTGTTTTTTGTGCATGAAGTGAGATATGGGTCTGGCTTCATTCTTCTGCAAGTGAATATCCAGCCTTTCCAACACCATATATTGAAGAGGGCATCTGCTTCCCATTTAGTGCTTTTGGAGCCTCGATCAAAAATCAATTGTCTGTATGTGAATGTTTTTATTTCTGGGTTTTCTGTCCTGAACCATTGGCCCATGTATCTGCCGTTATACCAGTATCAGGCTTTTTGACAACTCTAACAGCATAATGGTTTTTGAAGTCAGGTAGAGCAAGACCACCTACTTTATTCTTCTTTTTGAGGAATTCTTTGCCTATCTGAGACTTTTCCCTCTCCATATGAAGTTGGTAACCATTTTTTCCCCATTTCTTTGAAGAATGATGCTAAGATTTGGCTTGGGGTTGCATTGAATCTGCATCTTGTTTTAGGTAATATTGACATTTTCACAATATTGAGTCTTCCAATCCACTAACATGGGATGTTCTTACATTTGTGTAGATCCCTTCTGGTTTCTTGTAGTACTGTGCTGCTTTATATCCCAGAATGTGGTCTATTCTAGAATATGAGCCAGGTGCATTGGAGAGCGATATGTCTTTTGCTGGGTGCATATAAGTTTATTATGATTAGTGGTTCTTAGTCTATTGATCCCTTGAGCGTTATGTAATGCCCATTCTTGCCTCTTGTTATCTTTTGTACCCTGAAGTCTATTTTGTCAGAGATTACTATTGCTATCCCCTCCCCGCCTTTTTTGGGTTACCATTAGCTTGGTAAATATTTTGCCAACCTTTGACTCTCGGTCTGTTTTTGCCTGTAAGTTTGAGATGTGTCTCTTGAAGGCAGCAGATCACTGAATCTTGCTGTCTAATCCAGTATGCTCTTTACCATTTTTATGGGTGTGTTTAGCCCATTAACATTCAGTGTAATTAAATATAATTGCACTTAAGACGCTGTCATCTCTATTTGTGTTTGATATTTTCCTTTCTTCTACATACAGGGTAGTGTATGTGTGTGAGCAGATTACTCTTCTCTTTGTTTCTCCATTTGATCTGTGATATTTTGAATGCTATTTTCAGTGTTTTGGCTTCTGGGTGTTGCTGCACTCTGTGGTCATCTCATGTTCATGTGCTGTGGTTGTTGGTGCTGCCCATAAAGAGCTGGATAGTAGTTTTTGTAATGCTGGTTTTGTTTTGATAAATTCTATTTTTTCCTGATTCAGGATTCAGGAATATGTTTATTCCTCCTTCAAATTTTATGGAGAACTTTGCTGGCTGAAGGATTCTGGGTGGCAGTTGTCCTTCAACTTTTGGAATAAGTTGCTCCACTTCCTTCTTTCCTGCATGGTTTCTGCACAGAGGTCTGAGCCTATAATTATCTGTTTGTCTTTGTATATGTGACCTTTTTTTCTCTCTCTAGCTGCTCTCATTCTTGCCTTTTTCTTGAAGTTGAATAATTTGACTACTATATGTCTTGATGTGTTTTATGGGGATTTAATCTAATTGGTGTTCTTTCTGCTTCCTGGATGATTATTGTCTCTTCCTTTGTGATATAAAGGAAATTTTCTTCCAAGAATTCCCTTACTATTTTAACTGTAGGCTTATTCGTTTCTTCCTGCTCAGGGACCACAATTCCCACATCATCCTTGGGCTTTCCTCAGACTCTTTTGCTTTTTTGTTTGATTGCTTCTCTTATTTGCCAAATTTTGCTTGGTTACCTTCAAGTTCACTGATTCAATTTTCCATTTATTCCATTCTATTGTTGAGATTGTTTACTGTATTCTTTAATTCTGCTACCTCTTCCCTTAACTCTTGGATTTCCCTTCAGTGTGAGGATTCTTCTATCTCTCTTTTTTCAACTGTTTTCATGATTAATCCCCTAATTTCCTGTACGACTATAAACAATATTCTCTTGAATTCACTATTGGACAATACGAGACCTGCTTCTTCTGTGTAAACTGCTGGGTTTGGATAATCTTCAGTGATTAATTTTCGTTTCTCCAGATTTAATTGGTAGCTGCTGGTGTTGGCATTGTCTGCATCCTTGTGGATGAGCTAAGGTGTTGCCTTGGCTTCTGTTTTTTGCAGGGAGGAGGGGCTGGCTCTATACTTTAGGGGAGGATCAGTTAGGTGCTTGGAAAAGTATTGCATGTAGCTGATGAAGGAATATTAGTTGGATGAATAGGAGAACTACTGTATATTCTCATGTATAAGCCGAGTTTTTCAACACAATTTTTATGCAATTTTTATGATAAATTTAGGTGCCTCGGCTGATATTCGGGTCGGCTTATACTCGAGTATATATGGTAGGTTATAGGTACTAGGGAGTAGATTTTAGTTAGTGGTGTGAATCATAGGAAGCCTTCCTGTTAAGTGTGTTAATTTTTAATGAGTTGGCAAGAGGATTCTGGGAGGTATGTTTTTACTTGGGGATTATCCCAATTGGGGTTCAGGCTGCAGTGGTCTACAGTGTCCAGAGGTGTGTTATAGAGGTGTAGAAAACAAGTTCCAGAGGTTATGGTGGTTGGGGTACTTGAGAGGTATATTATATCTACCAGAGTCCCTTGTCGACCCTGTACTTTATGTAGGGAGAGTTCAGTCCTTCAGTTATTAGTGTTTATAACAGATGGCTCCTTTATAGTAGGTTATTGCACAACTCAGGACTCTCCGCCTCTTACATATAGTCCAGGGTAGAGAAGATTATTGTAGTGGGTGCCCCAGGGAGGAGGAATTTCCTAGCCAGAGACAGGGAAGACTGCCGAGTAACCCTGACTGCTGAGTGAGTTCCAATTCCTCTGGTAGGAAAAGGAGCCCTGTGTATTCTTTCTCATTAGATAATAAGAAAGAATCTACCAACTACCTGGAGCCATTTATACCACTGGTTCGAGTTTCATCTCTGTCTCTGTCATTGTTTCTGGCACTCTTCCTGGATTTTGGGGGCTATCTGGAGGGCCTAGCTGTTCCCTTGCTATTAAGGGAGTATGGAGGGCCTTGGCAAGGGGATTATCCCAATTGGGGTTAGATCTGCAGGCTGCAGTGGTCTACAGTCTCTAGGGCCTCAGGAAGTTCAAGCCGGTCTCCTTGTGATGCCCTAAAGGCAGGGAATGGAGGGAAGCAAGTGTCCTGAAGAACACAGGCATGCTGTCTGTGGGGAAACCCACAAAATATTCCCCAGGTCTAGCACTGCTAGACCAGGACCGGTGCTCGACTCTCCTGAACTGGTTGCCTCACTGCAGTTCTAATTTCACACAAAGTAAATTCCTGGTTGGTGACCCTACCTCAGTGCCATGTTGCCAAAGTCTGGTGTGTTTTTTTAACATTTTATTGTGAATCAGGTGAAAGTTTACCAAGCAAATCCATTTTCCAGCCAACAATTCATACATCTTTTGTTTCAAGTCACTGATTGCAAGCCCCACAATGTAACATTATTTATTCCATTGGTTCCTTGTGTTATTTCCATTCCCATTTCTTTTCTAGCTCTTCCTGCCTTCTGACTTTTCCCCCTTGTCCCTCTTGATATCAAACTATTGATTATTTTAATAAGTGCACAACTCCCTAGTTTTACTGTTCTCCTTATAGACCAGTCTATTTGCTGGCTGAAAATTGAGCCATAAAGATAAATTCAGTTATCAACCTGAAGGGTGACTACGGGCCCTAATCTCTGGGTTCTATCAGTTTCTACCAGGTCAGTAAACCTGGTCTATTTTATGATTTCGAATTTTCCTACCACTCCACCTGGGATCTTCTAGTGTGACCTCTTTTCAACTAGTTGACAGTGGTAGCCAGGTACCATCTAGTTCTGTTCTCAGTCATGAGAGGTGAGTTTCATGTAGTCCACTAGTCCATTTGGACTAATTGTTTGCTTATCTTTACTCTTCTTTGCTCCAGATGGGGTGAGACAAATAATTACACCTTAGACTGCCATTCATAATCTTTTAAGACCCCAGTTACTACTCACCAGAGTGAGATATATTGTCTTTGTGGACTATGCTATGCCAATTGATTTTGGTGTTCCCTGAAAGTGTGGTCTTGCCAATTGATTTTGGTGTTCCCTGAAAGTGTGGTCTTGAGCCTCCAGGCCAAGCATTTCATTGCCTCAGGGTGTTTGGTTATGGCTAAGAAGTAATCCTAACTTTGTCCTTTGTATGTATACTCTACTTATGGATATATTTGCAGTATAAACAAAAACATATGTCGAAATATCCTGTCAAACCTACATGTATTTGTGGCACATTACCATTCTTCTTCCCATATCTGCTCAGTTTGCATGTCCACTGATTCACATAGCCGTAGATTATTGCTATTGCACGATCTTGTATAGTAGTATAATAGTATTTACCTCTGTCGACTTTAACTTTTAACTTTTGTACTCCTCCAATTGTATTCCTTTTGTTCATCCTTTTTGTTTGTTTGTTTGGTTACTTTCCTCCTATTATTGCTTTACTCTTCAACCGAGTTAATATGTATTCACAATATGTATTCACCCTTGGTTAGTTAGCTTATCTCCTCCTTCCACTCCTAGTTACAATCTAAGACTGTTTCTTCCTGTGTGAAACCCTAGGCAAAAGACTTTGTTGAGGAAGTGTTATTTGAGCAGAGATCTGACGAAGAGTGAGTAGAGAAGGCAGAGCAAACAGCTTATGCAGAAGGTCTGCTTTGAGTACGACAAACAGGCCTAAGAAAAAGAAGTCAAGTTTTTGAGCAGATAAGAGTCAGACTATAAATGGCATTAAGAGCATGTTAAGGATTTTGATTGTAAAGTTAATTGAAGGACCCTGAAGGATTTTAGGCAGTGAGTAAGTTAATATGATTTATATTTTGTAGTTAATAATGTGGAAAACAGATCTGGACTGGGGACATAGGAGACTAGTATTCTGTACCAGAAAGATGATCACTTGAGCCAGGGTGCTGGTGGTATGAGAGGTTTTCAAGAGCTAAAACTGCAATGACTGATGAAAAGGTGGCTAGGAAAGAGGGATTAAAAAACACCTCAATTTCTTTTTGAATTTGGGTGAATGGTGCTGCCACTCATGGAGATGTGGAATGTTTGAAGAGGAGGAGTTGCAAGAGGTCCTTGAGTTAAGTTCCAAGTGTTCCTTGAGTTCAGATTATAAAAGACTGACTTTGGGATGCCCTTGACACATCTGAAGATAAGTTAGGAAAAGAGTTGGGCGCATGGATTTGAGAGTTAGAAGACTGTTTTGGACTCTTTTAGCTGAAGCTCTATGAATCATCTGCATTTGTGTAGTAATGGGAGTCTTGGACATGGATGAAATTCTTAAGAATGAAGTAAAGAAAGAGAATGAGATAGAGCTTATTACTGAACTTTGAGATTTTTCTTAATATTTGATGGTCAGGAAGGACTTGTAAAAAGAAAGATATAAAGGTCAGAATGATAGGAGAAAGAAGGAAGGGAGCATTTTAAGGATGATTTCTCAACACAGAGGTCATTGGAGGCTGAACTTGAACTTTACTGTGGAATGATGCCAAGAGCAATAGAAATAGAATCTGTTGTCAAGAGTGATTTTCATGGACATGTATGCCCCAAAGCCCATATTATAGCCCCTGCCAAACGCTAATTACCTTGATTTGGTATTTGAGTACAAGCCAAGCAGTTTCAAAGAAAGCTAATCATTCATCCAACCTATTTCTAGCATTCCAATCTAGTAAAAGCAAAAAATACAGAGGAATTTGAATTTGTTGATAATCTTTGTTCTAAAGGTCAATATAAGAAAGGGAGTAATTATCTTTGGCTGGAATAAAATCTCTCTCTCTCGACCAAATGTGGTGAATTCCCAGGTGAGTGCAATGTGCAACCTAATGAAAAGTCCATCTGTTACAAAATGAATTGTGACAAAGCTCTGAGAGTATCACAGGAGCCTATGACAAGCCCACTTGTCCCTTCAAGCATGCTATAAAGATTCAGGAAAGGTTTCATTTTGTACCTGACATTAAAGCACTACCTGAATACAATCTCAAAGTCAGGAAGTTCTGAGGATGGCAAGAGTCATGACCTCATCCCATTGCTCTTAGAAGGACAGCAAACATGAAAAGAACAAAGGTCTGTTTAAAGAATGGAAAGGCCTGGGACTGAAAAACGAGAAATGTTACTGCACATGGAACTGGAACCATAGCTTAAAATAGTACATAGCATGCTTGGTGCCCTGTCCAGTAGCAACATCTATGAGAGCACCTATGCTCAGACATATTACATGGACCTGAAACTTGAACCTTTTCTCCCAAAGCCCTAAGAATAGGCAATTATCACTACTGCGTGGTGGACAATGGGCTATAAATCACATTTTCTTCCAAGTACATTCTTAAGTTCCACATTCACACTCAACCCACCACTGATCAGGTGTAACAATGATTCTTTATTTTGGATAGTAAAGAAGTACATCACCTATCATGGAGGAAGGCCAGCTATTTGATGATGGTGGGGAAGGGAAAGAGGGAGCTCAATGTTAAAGAATCGTGACTACAACTGATTAGGGGTCTACTCTTGATCAGAAGCTGTGCAAAGCAGTTTTTGTAGGACATCTCTACCCTTCATAAACACCCTGAAAATCAGGTATTATGCATCTCCATTTTACAGTAAGGAAACTAAACAAAGTGTGGAGGGAAAATACATCATTGTTGGATAATCCAGCACATGTTGGACCTTTTGTTAGACTGCCTCTTGAGCACTGAAGGAAATAATGCTGGGATGAATCAAGTGCCTTCCCTCTCACCTAAGGAGCTTTAAAAATCTTTGGAAGCTCCTTTTGAAAGCTCTCTCCTCCACTTTCCACAGAAGAAGGCTTGCTTGTGACCTAAGCTTGTCCACTCAGGGTTTCTTTCCTGGGATACTGACTCGTGACCTGAGGAACAAGAACAAAATGCAATCCTAGAATTCATTCATTCCCACAGCAGAGGATGGGAGAAACACCTGAACATGGATTTCTTGTTCCAAGCCTGATTTCTCAAATATTCAATCCAATCAATCATCTCCATCTTGTAAACAATTGCTATTACTTAGAGCTGAAGAACCCTAACTGGGGAGATAGGGACAGTATGTTAAATACTACAGAAGAATTGATACATTTTAATTATGATGTTAGTGAAGACTATTGAAAGCACCATGTTCTGCTTGAAGAATAAATAAATCTGTCTTGAAAGAATTACAGCCATAATGTTTCTTAGAAGTAAAGATAGAAAGACTTCATCTCACATACACTGGACATGCTATCAGGAGAGAGAATTCCCTAGAAAGGGAGGACGTGATCAGTAAAGTAGAAGGTCAGTGGAAAAGAGAAAGGATTTCACTGCTATGGGTTGACACGGTAGTGGCAACAATTGACTCACATATAACAACCGCTATATGTGTTTCCTTCAGTTATGCATAGGGTCATGATGAGTCAGAGCTTTTTGATGGCACCTAACAACAATAACCAAAAAAGTTCCAATATTTTATAAAACAAGAAGAAAGGATTTGGAAAAATGTTTCAAAAAACACATTAAGGCAATGAGTACAATGTTAGAAAGTGACTTCTGTGACCAATGGAATATGGCGGAAATGACCCTGTGCCAATCCTGGGCATCACCCTTCATTAGCCCAGTATCTCTAGCTTTCCTTTTTGGACACTTACTCATGAGGCGCCCTCTCTTGGAACTCACTGGTTAAGCAACGAGAAGCCCAGACCACATGGAGAGGCCATATGAAGGTGCTCCCATCGACAACACCAGCCAAGAGCTCAATTGCCAGCCGGCACCAACTGCCAACCATGGGAGTAAGCCATTTCAGATGCCTCGCCCAATTGACTCTTCACATGACCACATCCCCATACCCAGATGAGAGACTCTAAGTGAGGCTCACATGCCCAGCTGAACTCAGTAAATTCACAGAAAAGTGAACAGTAAGAGTGAATTGTTGTTTTAAGCCACTACATTTGGGGTGGTTTGTTCTGCAGCAATAAATAATCAGAATTGAACACCTAAAATTAGGATTGCTGCCTGGAAGGAAAGGTGTTCTCACAATTCCAACAACTACCATAAAATTCTTCTCACTGAAGATATGTGAAGTTACCAATCCACATATCCACCAAGGGTAAGTGATGATAAAGAAAGTGATTGACCAAGCTCCTATTTTTCATAGCTGTAAGAAATCAAGGGCATTTATATGTCGCCCACAAACACATTTTATTTCAAAACCTTATCAAGAGAAAAGGAGGCGGGGGGAAAAGATATTTGAAAAGAAAGACTGCTAAGAGTTCCCTTTAAAACCTTACAATATATATTTTCTCTATCATTCAGTATTTCATGGGTGCTGGTGGTAAATCATACAAACATTTCTCACTGGGTAACTAAGCAGTGACTCTGAAATCAATTTCATTTGACAGAGCAAATACTTGCTGAGTTCTGATTGTGCAAAGCATCTAGAGGACATAAAGATAACTGAGACAAACAAGAGCTCAGGCTAGAGTACCTCTTACAAATAAGTCAGGCTTCTTTCTCTTTTCTGAAAAATCAGAGAACCCCAACACTGCCTCAGCACCTAGATGCTAAGCCTGTGAACTTTTTTATTTGCCATTCTTTGTTTTGTAGAAGACATTGCCTCCGTTCCCATTAGCTTCTATTCCTAGTTCCTGTATAATATAACTCTGCAGGAAGTAGAGCTTGGGAGCTCCCCTGCCTCCCCCATTTTTCCCCTTTTCTTCTTTACATCTCAATATATTTCCAGATTGGTCTAATTACCATATTTTGTGTGTGTAATTTCCAGATGCTGAAAGCTGTAGGCCTGTGAAAGAAAATTAGAAATCTCAGTAGTTGGGACAAGAAAGAGGGTGAAAGAATTCCAAAGGAAATTAAGGGAGAAGAAAAATCCTCAGATCAAGAAACACTTTCTTTACCCCAGACCAATGGCCAGGGAAGTTAGAGGGAAAGAAGTCTTTCTTGCTCATAATGATTGGGGATTTTTGCGGAATCTAAGCTACATTTTAAGTTTGGAAATTCTTTCCCTTCCCAACTCCCCTCTGGTGCACCTGGCAGTTTTAATCTGTCTTTAATTCAATATGACCTAGTTTTCCATCTTTCCTTTCTCCCATAACAGAAAGACAGGCCTTCATTGTCTTCGCACTTGCCACATTGCATTATAGTTGCTTTTTTATATCCTTTAAAAAAATCAATTGGAAGTTAATACATATATCATTTCATAGTTCCATCGTGTCAAGTAGTATTGTACATTGCTACCAATCAGTTTCCAGACATTTTTATACTTTCTAGACTCCTTGACATTGTCTCCCTTTTACTCCCACCCCCTTGCCCCAGCCCTTGGGACCCTTATTCTACTTGTTATCCCTATAGGTTTATCAATCCTAAAAACAGAAAGACATATAACACATCTTCAAAAGGGTGACCTCCAATGACATAACACCTCTGAGATAAACCCTAAATATGAACAAACTAAAACAAAACAAAACAAAAATACAGAAAATGTTGAAAACCAGATCAGGTCCAGCATGCAACTGAGGGGGGATCAACAGACAAAGTTTTAACTTTTCCAGCCAGGTTTATGCCTTTGACCTTCTAAACTCATCTCTCAAATGCACTCTGTTTAGTAACTGCTTTCCTCCCATCCCACAATATTGGATAGAGGAGATCACCGGAGGCTTATTTCCTATGTAGTTCCCACAACTGTATCTTGGGTTCCCACTGTCATCCATAGCCTTCTGCAAACCAGATTCTCACAATTTAGGCTCTGATACTAATGCATCCTTCGACTTTAGATTTTGTGATTTGTAATCCTTTGGTGACTGATGATGGTGTGCTTCTTCCATATGGACTTAGCTGACATCTCACTTGGATGACTGATAGGAGACAAACCTTTAAAACCCCAGAAGCTATTTTATCTGATATCCAGGTACCATCTGATTTCTTTGCCACATTTTGTTATAGCACCCATAACCTATGTATTTCCTTCCTGAGGGTAAGTATAGAGGATAATGCTGTGAGAACTAACTATTCTGAGTAGGAGTTAAGATTTAGTGCAAGCCCCAAACTCAACCTGTATCTATGTTTTGTTTGTTCTTTATCGCCACGCTTTTGGAATTTATATCTCTTGAGCTGGGGACTGACTGTTGGTGACCTGGCTGTCAGTTGGTGACCTGCCTTGCTGTTTGCTGCCTGTGGGGGGATAGCCTGAATCTCTCTACAGAGGACTACCGGGCGGCCCTCAAGACTTGAAGGACTGCCAGTGTCTCACAACTCTCTAACACATTTGAATTGTACTGAGTCATTTGTACTGTTTTATAATTTATCTGTTTATTTCTTGTGTTGTATATCTATTTATCTATATAACTGATTTATAATTTATTTCTTGTGTTATATATCTACCTATCTGTATAACTGCTTTATAATTTAACTGTTTATTTCTTGTGTTATCTATATATAAAATTATTAGCAATCTGGTTTTGTCTCTCTAGAGAGCCCTGTCTGTTATGTCATTCCAAAAATCTTTCCCAATATGTGGGCTTTCTTTTTACACTTTAATGAAGTCTTTTGAAAAAGAATGAAATGGTTTATTTTTAAAAGCTCCCACTCAGCTATTTTGCCTTCCAAAGATTTTGTTTCCTTTGTTGTAGCCAGTCTATTCCCTGCACTAGGGCACTTAGATTTGTCCAATTTTCTCATCGATGATCCTAATAGCTTTGGGTTTTACTTGTAAGTCTTTGCTCCACGTTGACCTTGTTTTTTGTGCATGGGGTGAGATATGGATCTTGGTTCATTCTTCTGCAGCTATATATTCAGTTTTACTAGAACCGTTTATTTTATTTTTATTAATCATTTTATTGAGAGCTCTTACAGATATCATAGCATTTCACAGTTCAATCACCTCAAGCAGTGTTGTGCAATTGCTACCACAATCGGTTTAAAAACATTTTCTTTCTCCTTGAACTCCTTGATATCTGCTTTGGTTTGCCCTCTCCTTCCCACTCCACCCCCACCTTATCTCCTAAGAACACTATTTTATTTTGCCATACCTTACACATACAATATATCCATTCACATTCAGTTCTGTTGTTTGATCCCATCGAGTGTGGCGAAACCGTCATCAGTGCTGTCAGCTCCCTATTCCCTCTTCCTCCACCCTTCCCATACTTCCAGTAAACCATTACTCCTGTTACTGTTTCTGAAGGGTTATCTACCTTGGCTTCTATGTATTGAATGATCTTAAATATACAAATGAACCTATGCAAATTTGACATGATTAATGAGGTAAAAAAAATAAAAACCATAATAGTATGGGGAGAAAATAATAAAGAACTAAAGGATAGTTATGTGGTTCATCAGTGATATACCACACGTGGATTTATCATCTCTTCCATGTGGCCCTTCTGAGAGGGACTGTCCAGTCATCTTACAGGTGGGTTTTGGGTCTTCACCCATGCCCCTTCACACCGATTTGATTGCTTGTTTTTGACTTCCCCTGTTTCATCCCTAATTCTAGATATTGTGGTCTGCTCCCTCTTTTCCTTTCTTAAGATTACTAGCAGTTTGCTGATTTTGTTGATCCTTTCAAAGGGCCTTTTTAAAAAATCATTTTATTAGGGGCTCATACAACTCTCATCACAATCCATACATACATCAATTGTGTAAAGCGCATTTGTACATTCATTGCCCTCATC